>NC_061094.1:41916455-41991455 GCF_015104395.2 Macrobrachium nipponense
GATTTGCTAGACTTACATCATCCAGGGACCCACGAATACTCGTCATATAAACACTACCGGAGTTCTGAAAAGGCATTTAAACCGCTAGTAGACTCATGAATAAAAGAAAACTTATGAATAATATCATAAACATCCATTGTTGTTTTTACAGTGGCCAACTCTATCTGACTTGTATCAAATCACATCAGAACAAAAGAATCAAAGTTTGTTTGCAGCGAATACTACTGTGCATTTGTTAACAAAGTGTTCATGTGGACAAAAAAAAAAAAAAAAAAAAGGGAAAAAAAAAAAAAAAATTTTTTTAAATTTCTTCTTTTCAGTAATTGAACTGAGTCGCCTTGTTATTTTAGATAATTTTTCGTTTGCACGACGGATCTAGTACACTCTTCCTTCAACAAAGCGCCTTCATTCAGCTTTTTATCTTGTCTGTAAATATGGATACAGTTAACAGTGTATCCCCTTAATTGAAATGATTAGGTTAGCCTCCGATTAGCATCTTCTCTCGTTATCATCTATGAACCTTATATATTTACAAATGTGTACTGTAAATGATGTCTAAGCAATTTTATTATGAAAAATTAGACAACACTGAGCTGTCAAGGAGCATTATCATTTGTAAATGCTCTTCATTAAAGAAACAGTTTTATTCCACCATTATCATGTCTCGCGAGAATAGAGACAAGAGAGGCTAGTAAAGGATTACATCGGTTGAGTTCCGTCTCCTCTGCTCTAGACAGCGCCTGGCACATTCAACACGTTTATCATCTGGTTTACTGTCTGCAGCAATTCCTTTCCAGAATCTACATTCCTCTCATACTCATAACACCATTTGTCTTCTTTGGCATTCAAGTCAACCTGAGAGGCGATTAATAGGCAGCTCTCTCTCTCTCTCTCTCTCTCTCTCTCCAGTAACTGAGAACACAGGACGTAAATGTTCTTATCGTACGATCGTCGGTATTTCATAAACTAAAGTCGCTTATTTCGTGCGTGCTTTAATGTGAAGGATAATCGTGGTGGCAAAAAAAAAAAAAAAAAAATAAATAATAAAAATAAATAAATAAAATTAAATCGAGGAAGTGTTGGAAGTATTCCCACTGGAAGGTGCAAATTCATAGTGACCATATTATTATTTGCTCGACTTTATAAGTTAATATCACTAGGTTTCATCCAACAAGAATAAACTGTGACTCACAACGCACTTGTCTGGTTGCTTGAGCTAGACGAAGGCAGGGTACAGAACCGGGTTTCGGTTCCCGACCTTCTTACCGGAGGAGGATTGGGGGAGGGAGATCGAGACTATACGCTGTTTTTTTTTTTTTTTTTTTTTTTTTTTTTTTTTTTTTTTTTTTTTTTTTCATCTGTCCATCCGCCTGTGGTGTTTTTGTAAGGTACACTGCGTCCGCCTTTAGATAGTTTTACATTCAGCTTACATTCAACGATTATAATAATAGCCTATTTCGAATATTAACGGTGTAATTCGCATGCAGTAAATTATTAAAACACTTTTCAGTTGCAAATGTACACCCAGATATCCTTTTATTTACCTAAAACTTACACATAGCGTAACTATCTAAAGCCCGGGACGCAGTGTTACCATACAAAAACACCACCGGCGGATGGACAGATGAAAAAAAACAGAGTATAATTCTGTCATGTAACGAAGTGCTGGCATTCTCATGGAGAACCAAACGAAGATTACACAGCAAAAGCTATGAAGGGTCGCGTCATCAAAATAGAGGACAACCTTTTGATGCCACTTTCTTCCTGATGTGACGATCCAATCCGATTTCGGCCGCCAGCGATTACTTTTTTTGTGAGCCTTTAATGCGGAACGGTATGCACGAACGACTACACCATTATTTCCTCAAAGATGACGCTCCTCGTGTAACATAAATTTCGACTCTTTTTCTTTCGGCCAGTTCATCCCATCGACCCATTTGAGACATCTGAGTCTGACTGCCCATTGCTGATGTTTGCGTGAGTCAGTTCACACCCTTAAAGCAGATGTCGTCTCGTTCATGAATGGCAGACAGATACGAGACGGATAATTTGTCGAGTCCGCTCTTATATCCGGCCTTCTATTAATCTTGGTGCAGAGAGAGAGAGAGAGAGAGAGAGAGAGAGAGAGAGAGAGAGAGAGAGAGAGAGAGAATTCCAAATTATATAGTAGTACTGTATTTTCCAATATAAAGAGAATATAACATTGTATCTCATAGTATCTTTTAAGAAAAATTGTTTTGCATAAATGCTGTAGCACACAATCAGTAAAGAACTTTCTTACTCGCTAACGAAAGATATACCAAATACACAGTTACACCCAATTTAGGTAACGCCTGTTTTCTGTGCAACGTGTAGCGTGTGGATGGTATGAAATTTGATCATCGATTTTCACAAGCTATACTTGGAAGACAAGTCCTCACGCCACATACATTTAATATACAAGAATACGGAAAAACAGTTGATTTCCAAGGACCAACGCTAAGGCAAGAAAGGTTTTTCTTCTTCTTCTTTAGTAGAATTCTTCAAACTTTGTGCTTTTTTTATTTGTAACGTGGAATGCACAGAGTAGGTACTACGTGGCTTTATATAACCGGTTTATGGGGAGTAACGAGTTAATGTAACAATATTGAGTGCTTAAGGGCGTCTAGGCATTGGAATAGATTGAAATAGTGAATTGTTAGACCAACATTATTCATAGCGTCTTCACAACTAAACTTAGATAATCTCTGTGATAATGAATGTCTTCTGTTAAATTAAATGAAGAGGAAAGCGCACAGGTTCGCATGTAATCACACATTACGAGAGAGAGAGAGAGAGAGAGAGAGAGAGAGAGAGAGAGAGAGAGAGAGAGTAAAAAATGACCATCTGCTACACACATGAACACCTCGTGCTGGTTCCGTGAACCTTTGTAACTAGTTGAGAAAGTTATAGTCAGCGTCGTAAGTCTTCCAAAATAGCTCAGTTGAATTGGAAAGCTTAGCACTATGAATACATGATGTGCTCTACGCGTGTTTATAATTGTATCTGCAAAGAATATATTATTTGTAATCAATATTTCTTATTTGCATAAGAGAACGAACCTCTTTTTTTTATTCTTTTTTTTTATCCAAACCATCGGAATGAATGGTCGGAAAAACAAGAATGTTTTTATCTCACGATTTGTTGTGGTCTATGCTATGTCTATATCTAAACATGGTTTACATTTAATTTTTCTAGTATAACAAAATAACTTTATGCCAGTTGTAAATGGTGGGGAAGCATATAAGATCTATTCCTAGCAAATAAATGTCCTCTGGAGATGAGAGAATCAATTATTCCAGAGAGAGCTTACAAACATAGCCGTGCGTGCGCCGGAATAAGGTTCGCTCTTGTGGCAGACCGGACACAAAAGAGTCATAAAAAAACTCCCTGGGGTTGCGATTGTAAAATTGCTTCTGAGGGCAATGATCCTGACTCTCGTATTTTACGAGAATACATGCTATTTTCTTATTTTCCGCTTGTCTATATATATGCGTGGGGTGGGGGAGGAGTTGTTGAATAATACTATTGTTGAATAATACTAAATATAGTAACAAGCAAACGGATATAATGACGTGTTAACCGTATGAATAGTGTTATTATGTGGTCGTACCTGCAAACCGTTCAAGACTCGCATGGAGATGAGGGGTGGGTGGCTGGGTGCGTGGAGGGATGGGGAGGCAGCACATGTGGTCACGTCAGCATGAAAGAAGTTGACGTGGTTACACATACTGCTTAAAACAGCACCATCTCAGGGAAACATCTGCAGTTACACGTTTTTTTCTTTTAATGTAAGGCGATCGACAAACGGATCCTCCCCCTTTCTTTTGACGAATCGTAAGAGACAGCTGAAATATGAGGCCACTTTTGCATGACCCCTCTGGGTGATTAGCAGCTGTTACAAGGCCAGCTTAATCTATAACAAAAACAGTCTACCAATGAGAGAAGTAGAGGATTGACTTCTATGAGTATAATAAATCTGTCCTAGTACTAAGGAGTGAAATTTCTTCCGCTTATCATTGTTTAATTGAGTGTTCTAGTTTAGGTTTATAACACACCACAACTGAACTTGGCATATGCAATGGTATTTGGGGCTGCAGAAGTCCATGGTAGTACATCATAGTATAAGAATCGTCATGGCTTACACGTACAAAGTCGGCTGTCTCTGACGATTCATGTGAAAAAAAAAAATCTAGTAATATCTTTTTGCTCATAATCTAAAGTCTTTGAAATTGTATTGTAATTTCCTGCCACTTTGACCAGCTGACTACTGAACATGATTATAGTGTAATCTGTAAATAAACTGAAAAAAATAAAAGAGTAAAACTAATTCAGGCTTTTTCTTGAAAACGCTTCCTGCCCTCACGTAAATAGATTCAGATAAACTGTTGAGTTGTGGGTATGGTTCAAGGAACCTTACAGACTGGGAGGAATGATTTATTCATCACTCTAGCCTACGGTGTTCGCAAGAAAAAGAATGCACAAACTTTAAATATTTCTGCATGCTTAGTAACAATTAGAATTTGCAAATGATTAGATATATTTCACTCCCAGAATGCATATTCATAAGAAATAAATCCTTTGACAAAAACTGTAGACTCATAAACTGTTTCTCCTTAGTACTATAATACTAATAGTCCATCTAAAAGAGCTGATAACAGCCAAGTTGCAAAGAAAATACTACACGTTACAATACAGTGAGAGAAGAGAAAAACTGGAATTCCACTTGTAAATTATGCCGATTCTGTGAGTGATTCATATCCGTGCAAAATAAATGACTGAGATGAATGGCCACGGCCGAAGTATTTGAAGAAAGGTCTAAGAAAGCTGCGGTGTTGGTGAGGAGAGGTGGAGGACGAGGGTGTTACGATGAGAGAGGTGTTAAGATGAGAGGGGTGCGCTGGATAGGGTGAGAGAGGGGAAAATGCTTTCAAGTTTTAACTGCCATTAACTTCATATAATATAATTGCTGTGATAATTAGTAGTAGTAATAGATGGGTTTTGACTTTTAAACGGCTCCCTAGCTCGTTCTATTTCCTTTTTGCATGTACGTGCTTTGGTATATTGTTTCTGTAGTACCAGATATTTAGTAGTGATCAGGACCCACTGAACTGGCATTCATTTCTTCGAAGTAGTAGTAGTAGTAGTAGTAGCAGTAGTAGTAGTAGGGGTGGGTGGGAGCCGGGTGGGGGGTTAGAGAAGGAGGAGACTTTAGTATCCCTTTAGCATAACTTTAGCTCATTCCCTTCAGTGCCACAATTCTTTAACCAGGATATCTTTCATTCAACTGTCTCCTAACACACCTGTCAGCAATAACGTCTATACTATCAGTTCTCCGTATAATTAGCAAGCTGCTGCGATGAACAGTTGTCTTCTACACATCTTTGCGTATATTTCACGCCCCACGCCATGAAATATACCAGTAAAATTTTTCGTTTATTCATCCATAATGAAAGCGACAATCTTGATTGTTCGCCGTGAATAAGCAGGTTCTTTCCTATTTTCTTCATGCAATATAATTTCCTCTGGTTTTTATGTTTTACAAATGTTGAACATCTCGAAGTTACTCTTTTTATGTCATTAATCATAATTAAAGTCTCTGCATTTGTTTGTCCTAGGTATGTAGTCTTAAACACGTTCACATACCGGAATGTTCCAGCTCTGTTTATTGCGTGCTTAAGTTAACATAATGTGCTTATTCCTGGCCTCGACTTTACCCTAATTTCATGCGCATAATTTTCAATTTTCTGCAACTTTTATATACTATATATTTGTTATCTAGTAAATTTCGTTACTTCGATGTCATATAGTCATGACGACATCTCTCAGCAGTTACAAATACCCTCTTTAGCATTTTATAATTACTGTGATTTTCATATTTGCCAGATATTAATATCACGTTGAATTTTCAGACTTACTAGTCAACTTCACGAGCGCGTAAGAAGATGAGCTTGTGCGAGTGCGATTGCACAGGTCTTCTTCTACAAATGAACTGTTGGAACTGACCCTTTATGACCAATTAAGTGAAAATTAAACAGGAAGGTGTGTGACAGGGAATATTTAGGAGGAAAAGGTTGAAATTTATTTATATAACTACAAAATAAACAATTCAGTAAGATCTTTGTGCCATGTTATGGCACTGACGAACTAGAGAATAGGGGGATATAAGCGTAACATGGGAAAGCGATCACGAAGAAAACCAAACTATAGCTACTTACAGTAGACAAGCAAGAAAGGAACACAAGGGCAGATCTTACTTATTGGTCATCAAAATTAAACAAAACTGCATATATTTGTGGGAAAGAAGAGAGTATCTGAGATTTTCAGCAGGTTAACAAAAATTAAAAAGACATGTTGAGATGGAAACTCGCGGGAGGGAGTACATGGATGTACAGTAGTTACAAGATAGTTTCATGAAAAATAACACTCCAGAAGACAAAGAAAAGAACGGGCACGGAATAAAGGAAACAAGCTGAAAAATAAAGTCCAAGTGAGATGTGAATTGTATGGCCTTTTGGAAGTTCAAGAAGATAGCAGACGAAAATAAACTCAATGTTGTTGTAACTGTGAGAGGAAAGAATGGGAACGTGACATGAATTATAGAAGATATGAGAAGAGTAAGAACTGTGAGTGATTATTAGCAACATACAGCCGCAGAAAGAAAGGGTGACGGAAGAAACGAGAAGAACTAGATGATTACAACAGAGCAGGTACAGAATTGACCAAAAGAACAATAGTTCAGATGCGGCAAAATATGTGGGTAAAATATGAATGAACGAGCTTCTCACACATGAAAGAAATATCGCATACAGCAGCGTCTCCTGGAATGGTCTTGACATCTTATCACTCCTGCACTGAAGAGGAGTTACAAGGAGTAACAAGGATTAGGATGTCTCAAAGACTTATTAGTTCATCTGAGGAGATATCGTGTGCTCACTTTTCTCTAGGAGCAGGTTTTACTGTGCATTCACAGTAGCCTAATGATTTTATCTAGCTTTCCTTTCAACTCTTCCACACTGTTGCTGTTTACAACTTCTGGTGGCAGTCCATGTGTCACATATCTTGTATGGGAAGAAGTTCCCACAATGAGATGTGTTGTATCTCTTCAGTTCTAGTTTCCATCCATTAGGATTAGGAGGTCAGATAGAGGTTGTGTGCGGGAACCTAGATTAATAATCATGGCAGCAAAGGCAAAACCTTAAAGTAACTGGTATTGTAAGAGATTACGAAGTTGAACGTGAAGATGTAGAGTCCATGTGGTGGCCTATAGAAGGAAGATTGACAATTGATCACGTCCTAATACTGAAAGAACTTATTAGCTGAAAATGTGAGATCATGAAAAATAAATTTATAGGTACCAAATGTGGCTAGTAAGAAATAAGTGCAACAAAACAAGCAATAAAAAAGGAACATTCATCAAAAGTAAAGGAATGGAACACACATTCGTAGGCGACATTATGTTGCTCTTTAATAAAAGTAAAGGTTAGAAACTGCAAAGGGAAATTGCCACAGCTTACAATAACACAAAAACTGACATTTAGTAACTAGCTAATCCGTCGAGATAATTGTTGTGGGAATAAGAAGTGTATGCAGTTTCAGCATAGCCATAAAATGAGTAAACTAACAAGTACAAATAGGACATTAGTACATAGAAAATGTACCTGAGGACTGATCATAAGGATAAAGAAGTATATAGACTACTAATTATGAACGATGCAGGAAGGCAGCACTGAAACATAGAACAACAGTGATCCAAATGTATTTGCAACCATTAAAACTTTGACATTGCAGCAACAAAAGATGTTAAGCACCAAAAATGAGGTTATGTTATAGAATCCAAAGAGGCATGATTGAACAACCCCTCTTGTACATACTTGAGGTATAGATATGAGGATGTATGACAAAAAGTAATTAGTAAATCAAGATTGAAAAAGACTCAAATACAGAAATCTGCACAATAACGAGAAAGAAACGAAAATAATTACAACGAATAGGTAAAATTTGTATAGTTGCAGTTTTCTCACGTTTGACCTAAAAGATATTACAGGGCTAGTACAATGATGATGGATTTTATGAGATACGGAACCTGTACTACAGAATGGAAAAAGTTCACTCAGAGCATTATTTACTTACAAGAACTATTAATTAATAAATAATACCAGACCGTGCTCCCATTTGCTGTTACAACAGGCCATTGTGCCAACTGTCCAAGGAGATTCTTAAAGACTGATATACGATGATGTCGTGTAATATGTTGTAAAATAAATTATCAGGGTGTTTTATATTGAGATTTCATGTTTATAGGATAGTGCAAGAAAACAAGCAAAAGATATCTTTTATATAAAATAGATGGGGAAACGTTTACATGTAGGAATATTTTGGAATCTAGTCTTCAAAGTGTAGTGTGTCGCAGTGGTATATACCTAAAGAATGAACGAAGAACGGAGATAAAATCAAGTGATCGAAGCCAGGTAAATGAAATTCATTGTCAACTTAATTTTGCATTTTCTTTTCTTCCATTTAAAATTTTGCATACATATTAATGTCAATGTGAAAGCATTTGGTAGTTTTATATAATTTCAGCATCAATGACAATTTATGCCTTTTTACCGGGTGTGTGCTGCCGAATCAAACAAAACATATTGAGCGAGTACTTACCACCATTTGATGTCATTAATACATGTAGTAGTACTATGTATCATATTTAATTTACCTATCCATCAAAAATGTTAGCATGAGGGAAGGGCAAAAGGAAAGAGTAAATATTGGCAGCTGAGAATATACTTGTTTACATCAATGAATCTCGGAACTGTGATCTGTCTGTCTGTCCTAGTTGTCCCCCTGCTAGTTCTCAAGCATATCACTGCCTATTTTGTAAGTATAGGCCTAATTGATCGGTGTATGGTTAATTGGTTATATTCCTTGACCCAAAATGAATAAAGGACATATGTAGACCCACTAGGTTAGGTTGGAGAGTTGGTATAGTTAAGATATAGCTAGCATCCATAGCAATTTCCATATCGTACCCTCGTACCTACCTAAATGGCCAATTCTAGGTGAGGTAGCCTTACCCTAAGTATTTAGGACGGGTTCTCTAACTTAAACGCAAATTAGGCGTAGCAGACATCTGTTTAGGCTTGTATGCTAAATTTTAGGTGGAGTTTTACCCTGGGTGCCACATCTGTTAGGCACTCGCAGTTGATTAGGCTAGTTAAGCTGATTAGCTACCTAGCTATAGCCTATCTACCTTAGGTATCTACCCTAACTACACTGTAGCTTGCTCCGTAGGGGCCAAATGCCGTCATTGCAGCTCATTCCATCTGACGTTCTACCTACTTTAATTTTCCTTTCCAGTGCTGAATGATCTCATAGGTTCCAATGCTTGGTCTTTGGCCTAGACTTTATATTGTACACACGACTAGATATTATATAGCCTAATCCACAATGCAGCTTAGACCTAAGGTGCATTAGAGTTAGCGTAGCGTAATTTGAAAATATGGTAGATCTAGGGTACCTATCCGCGGCGGCCCAGACTATGGCAGTTGCGGTTTTTCTATGCAGTTTTACCTACTGAACAAGAATTTTAAGTAATATTTATTTGGACGACTGTAATTAACCCCCAGGGGCCAGTACTAAACACGGCAAAATACATAGGACGCCCCAAGCCCTAGTGGATGTCGTATCCGTGGTCGTGTTTCTTGGAGGGTAATTCTAAAGAATAGTTCCGCACGAACTGCAAGGAACATAACCGCGGATACGACATCCAATAGGGATCGGGGCGTCCAATGTATTTCGCCGATTTTAGTACTGGCCCCTGGGGGTTAATTGCAGTCGTCCGAATAAATACTACCTATTACTTTAAATTCTTGTTCAGTAAGTAAAATAGCATAGGAAAACGTCAATTGCCATAGTCTAGGCCACCGCGGATTGCTTCTGTAGAAATACCGAAAATATCTCAAGAAGCAATAGTTAAGCTGAGGAAAATTGAATAAAAGCCTATAAGAAACCATCAATTAATAGTCTTGTTATGATAAATTCCATTGAGTTTTATTTTGAGTGTCCTGACAACTTTGTCTTTAGGAAAATGTGAAAACTTGAGTTTTCCACTAATTTGGGTAAAATTATAGGTTACTACTGCAGCCCTCAAGCTTAACAACCAGTTTACGTGTAAAATTGGTGCAGTGTTTAGTACCAGTCCCTAGGGGATGAATGTAATAACAAACAAATGATGGTGAATATAAACATAAACAAATGTCATAAACATAAAGAAAAACATACACACAGACAGACGAAGAAAATCTTGGTTGGTGACTAGTGGAAATCAGGCTGCAGTAGCAGTCTGCACTTTTACCCTAATTTAGGTCTATGACTCAGTGTGCTGCACTTTTA
This sequence comes from Macrobrachium nipponense, assembly GCF_015104395.2. Lineage (NCBI taxonomy): Eukaryota > Metazoa > Arthropoda > Malacostraca > Decapoda > Palaemonidae > Macrobrachium > Macrobrachium nipponense. The sequence goes on from NC_061094.1 coordinate 41,926,863, forward strand.
CCCTAATTTTGGTTTATGACTCAGTGTGATTGTAGGTCCGAATTAGTCACAGGATTTCTTTTACAAGGCCTAAATGCTATAGTGTTTAAATCCACTAGCCTAAACATTAACTAAGCAGAAAACTACTAGCATGCACGTCTCCTGCAGACTGCACAGTGAAAGAGTGAGGAGCTGTCCAGTTGGTTCAAGCCCTTTCCCCAAGGCAGATTGCTAGGACATTGCACTCTAGGTTAGGTACAGTAATGCTGGCCCCTAGTTAAGATTATGTAAGAAACTTGGAAATATCATAATAGACGGGTAACATCATCTATATAGATTCATCTAGATTATTCTTCTCAGTCATCATTAACCATACTTATGGGTTAACATGGAGAAACAGAGCAGCTTTAAGGCTCAATAGCTTCCCACTTTCAGTGTGCTCTTTACAATACTTTAAACTATGGTTTAAATTTTTGTGATAAGGAAGCTATAATTTTAAATTGAAGTATTTGTGTTTTTCTCCAAACTCTTTAGACTGGAATTGATTTTGATTGGGGTTCTCCCCATGCACTTCCTTTCCTGACAGAAAGTTATATCTTAGTTCACTTTAATTTTCTTTGTATGGAATGGACTTGATTCCAACTAAGTAATTGCAACATATAGGCACAGGGAAAGTGCGATTTTTATCATTTATAGTTTGTAAATTTTCCATTCAAGATATGTTATTACTTAAATTTCAGAGTACTGTAGTTGTGTTAACTTAAAAATGGCTCAGTACAAGGGAGCAGCCAGCGAAGCTGGCCGAGCCATGCAGATTATGAAAAAGAGAGAACGGGAACAAGAAGAAATGGAGCAGAAGAAAAGAAAGCTTGAAGAATCCCTGAAAATCAACAAAATTGAAAACAAGTTTGCAGTTCATTATGATGCTGTTGAGCAGCAGTTAAAGGTGAATATCCTTTTGTGTTGTCATTTGAAATATGCTCTAAGAAATAGCACGACAATTTATGATACTGATAACTTGTAAGTTTCTATTAGTGTAATAATGGTAATGATCAGATACTTTATTCCAGAGTTCAACCATTGGATTGGTAACTCTAAATGAAATGAAAGCTAAGCAAGAAGATGTTGTAAAGGAGAGAGAGAAAGAGTTAGCAAGGAAGAAAAAGGAACAAGAGAAACAAATGAAAAGGGAAATTGAAGCCAAACAGGCTAAGAAAAAGGAACAGAGAGACAAGGTGAGTCGTTTAGGGTATTTGTCTATGGGCAATTTATTTTGTGGGAGTTGTCTTGGAACCAAATCTAGTATTATTTGAGTCCTAGCTATATTTAGAATATAGCCAAGCAGTTACATCTTTTTTCTCTTTAAAAGTATTTTGTTTTTACCCTGACCAATTTGAAGTATTTATGACAAATAATTACACTGTCTTTTAAAGTGCTTTGTAATATCAAAAGTTTATTAAACATGTTAAATATTTTTCTGACTCATATATAGCATAGGATTTGTACTCTATGATGATTTTTTGCTTTTTACTTGCAGATTGCCAAACTCAGTTTTGGTCAGGATGATGAGGAAGAAGAGGAAGAGGAAGAGGAAGAGGAAGAGGAAGCTCCAGTAGAAAGCAAGGATACTAATAAGGATTTTAAGATGGCCAAAAATCCAGATGTAGACACAAGTTTTCTTCCAGATAGAGCTAGAGAGGATGCAGAAAACAGACTAAGAGAAGAATTAAGACAGGTAGAGGAAAAATCATAAGGTCTGGGAATCCATTGTCAAGCGATTGTAATCTCTAATATGTAGATGTGTATTGAGAAGATTTGATTTTGGCTTTTTAAAAGAAAATCATGTTCAGTCTTGTCGTTAAAGCTTTTGAAAATAAGGTGTGTATTTTTGTGTGTGTTTGTATGTGTGTGGTGGTATTGGGGGTGCAAATGGAACTGGATTTCTGCTCACTCACACAGCATTATTTCTACTGTATCTATTTTTTGTGTGGTGGTGGATTTTTACTTGATTTTGAAGCTAACTAGTATACCATTGTATTTGATTGGTTGTTCCTAAGACGATAGAAATCCTCGTCTTTTATTTAGATTTATCTTCTGTGCAACTGGTTTGGTTGTTGAAGTTGGGCAACAAGTTAGGCAATTGCTGGCACATAAGTGAGGGTTGGGGTCACTGCCCAACCAATTAACTGTTAACTCTCTCTTTCAGCCATTATTAGTTTAGCATCTGAGTGATTTTCTCTTATGCATACCTAGTTCTTTTAAGGTTCAGTTTGTCAAGGAGCCAGTGCTTTGTCCCTCCATGAAGATTGGTTTGGAGGGTTTTTTGCTAGCACTGATTTTCCATTTCATCTGTGTTTTAAGGAGCCCCCTCCCATCTTTTAGGGTCAGGTCAATCCTAGACACCTCACTCTCTTGAGAGTGAGATGTCTAATTTGGACTACCTCTGTGCTTAAATTGTAGGAGCATGGTCAGTACACCTTCATTAAGAGCCAAGGCCCCCTTGCCTCTAGGATTTTTGGTTGTTACCTGATCCTTCCTCCTGCCATCCAAGCCTCGACTCAGGAAGTGGAGATATCAGTGAGGGGAGAGAGATAACAAAAGTGCTGAATGGACTATGGCAGAATTATCCTCTTGAGCATACTCCTGCCATAGCTGATGCTTCTTTTCATAAGATATCCATTTCTCCTTTTAAAGAGGAATCATAGCTGTCAAGCATTTCATACTTTCTCTCATTTCTACTGGTTTTTTGTACAAGCGGTCTAGGACAGGTCTTCACTGAGTGTTAACTTGTAAGAGGATTTTTGGTATGGGATCTTGAAAGGTTCATCTTCTTCTCTCCCTTGCAGACTTCATAACTAAATATACCTTGTTTCTTACTTCTGTGGAAATATTTTTAAGATATACAGGAGTTGAAGGTAAGGGTACACTTCTGCTATTCTTACCATCCTTGAAAGTAATTTTTGTTACTTTTGTGGTAGGAACTGGTCACATTGTCAATATCAGCTCCTGGTTCCCTGATCATTACTAGTAGGTCCAGTTATTCTTGGCTGTGAGCCAGAGAGGTCACCAGTGTGGGCTGTTGTATTTGTTGCCTCTTCTTTGGGAATGGATCTTTTATGGTCTGAATAATCTCCTAGAGCCTGAGGGTCCATCTCCTAAAGAAACCATATACGCTGATCTCAAGAGGTACTTTCATGAGAAATAAGGCTCATTTGTGGGCATAGTGAATCTCTCTCTCTCTCTCTCTCTCTCTCTCTCTCTCTCTCTCTCTCTCTCTCTCTCTCTCTCTCCTCTTTCAAAGGGTTTTGTTCACAAGTAAAGGATTTATTATCTGAAATATAAAAAGAAGGCAAATTATTTCTTCTTCTTCTTCTATCTATTATTGCTTTTTGACACTCTAAAGGTCTATGGCAACAGATCTTTTTATAAAATAAATAAATAGGTATGTATACAACTGATGTTTAAACTATCAAGAAATTACTTGCATTCTTTTTATATTTGAGAGAATAAATACTCTATTTGCAAACAAAACTATCTGGAAAGTATTTTCAGTAGTCTTTTGGCAGATTGTCTTAGCACTGATGTCTCATTTAAAGTAACAAAGATAAGTAGGCATTTGCAAGTGCCATGTGTAGTATTAGCGACATTTTTTCATTGACTTGAGACTTTTCACTAGTGAATAAGTACTTTTCTTTCTTGTTATTTTTAGGAGTGGGTAGCCAAACAAGAGGCAATGAAAAATGAAGAAATTGAAATTACCTTCAGTTACTGGGATGGTTCAGGTCACAGGCGATCTGTCCGTATGAAGAAGGGTAAGAATTTTTTTATTTCACTTCTTTGTTTGCATAGTACAGACCAGAATTGGAGGGCTTATTTCATTGTTAGTAATTTTATGTTATATGACTATTAATTGTTTAAAAATACTCCCATTACTTTATCTGAGCCTTAATTTATGGCAGCAGACATCTTCAAACACTCTTGAATGAAAAGAGGGCTATCTATTTCCTCCCTGTCTGAGGACGTATCTGAGTACCTGAGTGCCAGTAGTGATGAAAACTGGTCATTAATGTGTGGGTTGTTTGAATAGCATAAGCACTTGCATCCCACTGAAAACTTTGCTGTATTCTTCATGATAATTGATCACATGGAAGTGGCAGTTATCCTCAATTCATCTTATATTGCTCTTTTTTTTCTTGTTTACATTTAAGCCTAAAAACTGATTGTTTGTGACTTATCTGTTGGGAAATCTTCAAGTATTGATGTTCACTGAACAGCTGTGTGTTATGGCTGTGTTTTCAGGTATGTGTATAACTTATCCTGTTATAATATTTGTGTTCAGCCTTAGATGGTGGATGATAATATTTGTATGACATTAATTTATATAGAATGAATGACTCCCAGCCAAGAACAGTAGGTGTGGAGAGGAGTGAAAGGAAGTGTTTGAAATGAGTGGTGATGGAGGATGGCAATGTTACACTAATTTGGCACCAAAATAAAACCTTTATTTAGGCCATTGACTTTTTTGTGATGTAACTTTGATAATGATAACCAAAGTCTTGCAAAGTCATCTCTGCAGTGGAATCAAAGCAAGAAGTTAAGAAGGAAGAAGTTTTTCTTGAGTTTGATCCTTCTTCTGCTGATGCTGTGGTTGAAATTCACAAGACTCACGATTAGGTTACAGCTAACCAGTGGTAATGTTACAGTTGTTTTATTATTTTATGTCGGCGGTAGGAGATTTTATAAGACGACAAGTTGCTCAGCACAGGAAAGACTATTTCCAAATTGGTATTGAAGCTTTGACCAAGGGCTTATCTTGCCATTCCTCAGCCCTCTAGAACTTTCTCTTCAAGAGAAATAGACATAGTTGGGAAGTTTGTAAGAGAAGTTCCCATAATGGTAAATTGGCAGGAACGGTTGCTGGGTGCCATTAACGCTCTCTTGATAAATCCCTCTTAGTACTTCAGGGAAGTTATAAAAAATTAAAACATCTTATTTCCTCCCCCTGACAAGCCATCATATTAGGTCTTCAATTGACCTCTTCCTTATTGCAAGGCTCAGCCAGTCTCTACGAGGCCGAGTTGAGTCAGTCCTGTAACTGGTTTGTTGGAAGAGGTTTTAATCACTGGAATTTTATTATTATAATTCAGCTGTATAAAAAGTTTATAGGTCTCTGCCATCAAGGGCTATAAGTCTGGATTACATGTGGTTTGCTTTGTAGTAAAGACCAAAATACCTGGCAGTGAAGATCAATCCAGAATACCCATAGTCTTTCTTTCCCTTTCTTCTTTTGTAAGTAATGAGGAGGCCCTGTTGCCTTGTCCAGTGGTAGCTGGGGGCCCCAGGTTTAGACACAACAGACAGTTCTCCATAAGGCACTGCAGGAAACAAGTCACAAGGAACATAGTTTCTTACTATCCAACTTCACAAAATCAGAGGCTTCTTGTTTGTTATTTTTAATTGCTATATGATTTTCCTTTTGTAAATGCAGTTACCTGTTGATGCCAATCCACATTTGCCAAAGTTTATTGGAGATTGCCAAAGTTTATTTGGAACAACTGACAATTGTTTTTTGTGTATATTTTGGGACTGGTAGTAGTAAAAGGCCAAGTTTCACCATTTCTAACTGTTTCTTCTCTTCCAATCATTGCTAGCTTTACAGAGATGTAGTCCTCTTGGGTTATTAGTCTCTGTGTCTCACATAAATGGTAAATGTCTACAGTTCTTGAGTCAGTTAGAATTTATCAAAAAACTTATTTTACTCTAGATTATTAGTCCTTACCTGTAATGCATTTGGAATTGCAAGGTGAGACTACTCTATAGTAACAACAAGAGCCATAGTCCTTGACACATAACAGTCCTATAATGCTTGCCCAGTAAGTACAGATTGCTAGTCTGGGATGTTCAATAATTTGGTCCTCCCACCAAACTTACTACATATTCAGGTATACATATGAGGAGTTGTTATGACATACTGAATTTATATGACACAAAATTAGTTTTGTTATTCAAACCATTCACTAATATAGTGAATTCCCACCAACCAGTCCTGCTGATCTCATGCCTCACTTTTGGGCCAAATAAAAAGGAGGAATATGATTATTGGCTACTTGAGGGTCAAGGTTCCTCATTCATTATGCTATTATTGATCTTTTGTTAGATACACAAAAGTTTGTAGAGTCAGGGGTCATTTTAAGACCATGAATGTACGTATAGTATATTTGCGGGATGGGTTTGAATGAGAAAGTTAATTTGTTTTATTTGTAGGAATTATTAATCAAAGGTATGGTAGAGTTAACAAGTTCTCTATTCTAAATAGTATGAAATTTTCTTAAAATTCCACTTTATGAAGGGGAAAAGAAGCTGAGTGTGATAAGCTAAACCACTAAAGTGTTCTGTTAAACAGTCTTAGTTAGACTAAGATCCTTAATTTTTTTAACAACCTTTGTCTTTGAAAACTAACCATGTTGACAGGCAGGGATTGAGTGGGGTGCTTCAATCAAACTTTTGAGTATTGTTTATTTTACCAGTATACTTAATGACCTGTTCTATGCATAGATTGTTCTTTTTGCAAAGACATTTTTATATCCAGTGCTTTACAGAAATTGAGGTTGCTTGAATTATGCAGTTCAGGATATGTTTAGTTATTTTATTCTTTTTCCAACAGGTAATAGTGTTTACCAGTTTCTTCAACGTGGACTTGAAATCCTTCGAAAAGAGTTTAATGAATTGCGTTCTATCTCTGCTGATCATCTTATGTACATAAAAGAGGATCTCATTATACCACACCACTATACTTTTTATGACTTCATTGTTAATAAGGTAAAGAAGTTAAACACTTTTGTGACATACTACTATTAAAAATGTTCCTTTTCGTTTAGTTGACAATTCATCAGTTCATAGATACTGTTATATTATTTTGTATCTTAGCAAAATGCAATGTTATTAGTAACTAAATACTCTGGTGTAACAAGAATAAGAAGGGAGAAGGAGATAGAGGGATGCAAAAGCCCATTGGAAGTGATGAGTCTACATTTTGAAAGAATGAAAATAATGAGAATCAGAGAAAAACAAAGCAATCTTAGAGTGGTTAATCTCCACTGAGTTAATTTGAGGATTATGTCATAGTGGGAAGTGTGAGCTGTGATTATTCCCAGGGGCACATTAATTAAATCATATCCAATTACAAGTAAAGGAAAATACTCATAACATTTTCTAGATGTTAAAAAAAGAAGGTTAATTGTATCCACTCAAAATAATTAGGTAATCTAGGAATAGGTAGCAAGCTCTGATGTACATTCCATACTCCCAAGAATAATGTGTTCCCTCTAGTATAATGTTTGGAACAATACATAGTGATAACCGAAAGTATATGTATCTAAAAATATGAAAAAAATATTTGAATTTTTCATAACTTTTAGTTCTTAGGTTTAATGTGGTCTGGTCCAATGGGAAGTGAGAGTTTTTATTATCCCAAGAGGCAAATGAATGAAATCATATGCTGTTACTTATAAGGAAAGGAGAATATTCAAAGCATTTTATTGACTTAAGAAAAAAAAGATAAGTTGCATCCTCCCAAAATAATCAGGTATTTTAGGAATAGATGGCAATCACTGATGCACATCCCCTGCCCCTAAGAATATTATGTCTCCTTTGTAATGTTTGAAACTAATACAGTAATGATAATCTTAAGTCTATATGTATCTTAAAATATAGGAAAAAATGCTTAATTGTTCCAAATACTTTTAGTTCTGAGCAGTAATGGAAGATCAATCAATATATAACTGTATTCTCTGTTGCAGGCACGAGGAAAGAGTGGTCCATTATTCCATTTTGATGTTAGGGATGATGTTCGTTTAGTGAGTGATGCATCTGTTGAGAAAGAAGAATCTCATGCAGGTGAGTTTGCTTTAGTGAAATTGTATTTATATATAAACTGAACAGTACTCGGTACTGTAATGAAAATTCACAAATTTTTAGATATGAAGTAAGTAATTATTATTAATAGGTCATACAACTTACTGGCAGATATATCGATTAGGGCCCACCCAGCCTCCCCGCAAGGAGACAGGTGAAGAGAAAAATATATGAGTAGAAAACGGGAATGGTTCCTAGTCCTGCCACCCAGGGCAGGCCGGTAGATCACCTGACCTACCTGTAGCGAGTGGCGCGAAATTTGAATTTCTGTCGAGGACGACGGGAGTCTTAGCTATGTATATATCTGCCAAGTAAGTAATGGTTATTGAAAACTTTATTGTATTATAACATATCATTTTTCTCATACTTTGGTAGTCTTATCTCTATACCAAGACAATCCACCTATTGAAGAGAAGCTTAGCGACTGGAAGTATCATCAGTAAGAATCTGTTTCTGGAGAAGTGGAATAAAAATTGCATTATTTTGTTAACCCAGATATATATTAGGTTACCAGTACTTGATATGAGAGTATATAGTCAGACTTGCCAACTAAAAGGCTTTTCAGTGGAGTAGAGATTTTTCAGAATGATCTTTATTCACAGTTGTTCCTAGTGAGAGTTAGCAAACTTTTTACATCCATTATTATCCCTAATCCTTGGCTGATCTGTAAATGATTAAGCACTTAATTTTTGCTATTTTTATAGAAATATTCATACATCCCCATTTATAGTAGACCACTCACAATTGAACATGAAAGTCTGCATTATTCTGCTTTTGCTAACTAAGAATCACATACATGGGTATGGTTTGTTGCAGTTTCATGAAGTTTTAAAAGTTTTACAAAATAAGGTAAGTCAGTTCTCATTATCTGACAATACTTTTCTCTTCACAGAAAAGTGGTAGGCAATAGTACAGTATCTGCAATAGAAATTATAAGAAGTATGTCATAATCCCAAAATTTCTGAGTTTATACTTATTCGGTGCTATTACTGCTCATTAAATCTCCTAACCTTAAAAATTCTTTTGCATAAACTAAGATTTTTACCAGAAACCCATTAGTTTTAATTAGCCTTTTGTGTTTATGTCTGTGAAACCCCAGACACTCTCATCCCTGTAGGTGATGTTAAGTAAATCTCTTCCACATCCCAGGTAGCAACTTGGATCATGTGTTGTGTGTCTGCCTGTTTGTTTGCTGCCCACTGTGTTTTCCCTGAATTTAGATTGTTATTGGACTGGCTTTTTCACGTGCATTCCAGATTTTGTAGCAAATCTCTTAATTGTTTGTGTCTGGTTGATAGAGATATTTAATTGCTTGTTCAGTGTCTGTTGAAGATCCTTTTCATCAGAACCTATGTAAAACTTTTTATGCATTGCATTATTTTATGCAACTTACTTTGTGGTATTGGTTCAGTGCTTGTGTCTATGGAGGGCTTTTTTTTGTAGTGATTGCTGTCATTGCTTGTTTGTATCTGTTTTCTACGTTTACTGGCCTTTGCTTGCTCTTGTATGGGGTATTTGTATCTTTTGGTATCGGGATTGCTTATTGTTCTATTTTTCGTATACATATTTGTTTTTATTTTACCTACTTCTGTTCTTTTTGGGTCTGGTTATTCAAGCAATTGTTTAATTCAGATTTGTAAGTGTTTGCCATAGTGTCTGTGACTTTTTTAGTCTATTGCAGCCTTATTAGCTTCATTTCATTTTGGTTTCTGTAAGCATATAGTAGTGTATATGATAGTTTGCTTTTTTTTGAATATTGATAGTGAGAGTTTGGAAAGAAGTTTTCTCTGCCTTTTCCATATTGTACTGTTTGGTTTTCTTCCAACCAAGATGTCATATTGATGTTTTGGGTTACCAGGTAGGCTGTGGAGAAGTTTTATGTCAAGTTTTGACAGGGACTTCTATCCTTTGGGGTGTTTGTTTGGGTTAGGTTCATGCCTAATAAAACTTGTGCTTTTTGTAGAATTGGTCTCCTCAGTTTTATATAAGTAACTTACCAAGTAATTACAGTCGATCGGCAGCCAAAATTTTGAAATTGGCAGGTTGCACTATTTCATAGTGGCTAAGTAACTAGCCCTGCCCACTTTTGGGGAAAGAGAGGAACACCTAGCAAAAGGGCTTCAATTTTTTTTCTGCTGGCTGATGGCTGTAGTACTACATACAGTTGTTAGCTGCAGTTTTGATTTTGAAGTTCGTCTTTTACGGTTGACTTTCATGGGGTTTGGTGAAGTATTTTGGATTGTCTAGTCTTATGGCATAATTACATAGAGTTAGGCTCTCCTTCCTTATTTTGATGATTTAATTGCTTGATTCAGACTTTTTCCCAGATTACAGCCCTTTTAGACTTGTCACTCATGTCAGACTCAAGTTCTTCTAGCTTTAGGGATTGTAGCCTTTAACTAAGGATTCTTATGATTCGCACTCTGTGTACAGACAGTAGAGGACAGGTTTGTTTAGTAGGCTTAAGATGTAGTGAGTGCATTGACTGGGACAATAAAAAATGGAAGACTTGAAAGTCACATTGAAGTAAACTGGTAAGAGATAGGGAAAGGAAGGCAATTGGTAGACGAATTAGTCCTTAGCTAGCCTGGAATTCTCATAATAATGAAGTTGATAATGCTATGTTGATGTTGATGTGCTTGTGATTTCTATTGACCCTGCTCCCAGTATTTTGTCTGTACCTCCTCCTTTACCCAGCTCCCTCACTTCCAAACCCAACTCCTAGAGCAAGTGAAGTGTTAGAGGAGGTGGCTGCCCGGCCTGCCGATTCTCCTAGGCAAAGGTTAATGATATACTTCCCTAAACATAGGAAGAGTCAAATTGGTAGCCTAAAGAAGGTTGGTGGGGTCTGCCCATGGGTCGTCCCCTCAGCTGAACCTTTTGCAAGTTCCCAAGTTGCAGCCAAGTGCCACTGGAAAGGTGTATCCTTGGAAGTGCATTGTCTTTTGTTGAGCTCAGATGAGTCTCCTCCCAGGCGTCAATGGCACTTTTTGGACATAACACGTCAGCTGAAAAGACATGCAAATGATGTGTCCCATTCCCTCCAATACTGTGTAAGAGACTCAAGGATCTTGTATTTAGTCCTCGACTGTCATGTAGCCATTGGGACAGCCCTGAGCATTTTTATTCAGGACTCCCTTTTGTAGAGAATCAGTGTAACTTCCAAGCACCTGTCCTCTTGTAAGCGCTCTTTGTCTTGCAGAGTGTCTTCTCCCGAGCGCCCTCTGGTGCCTGAATCTCCTCTGGTGCCCAAGTCTCCTCTGACGCCCGAGTGCCCTTCTATGTGACGCTCAGTAACTTACGGACCTTCAGCAGATACAAAGTGCTTAATAGTGTCTGAACACCCTCCTTCTTCCTCTTGTTTAGCTTCTGATGTCGGCTTTTCAGATATGCCTTCTGTAGTGGGAGCCCAACCAGTTGTTCACCTGACTTCCTCTTCTGTGCATTACTCTCTCTTGCCTCAAGCTGCTCCTTCTTCAAGTGTACAAGTGCCCACTGCTGTGGACCCTGTTCAGAGCAAACTGGACAATATTTTATGCCTACTCAAGAAGGCTCCTTCAGCACCCCAACCTACAGACTGAGCTTTGTCCCCGGTTTCCTCAGACAAGGAAGATTATGTTCTTGCTCAGGAAGCTCGCCCTTTTTCCTGGTTTCTTTTCGCCTGCTACTCCTTCATCTCCCAGGTATGCTTTTCTCACGGAGGCACAATCAGTGGACTCTACGAATCTTACCAAGCTAGTTCTTTCTTCATCTGCGAAGAACCCCTGAGTGAGATCGATGGTTGGCTTTTGGAGAAGAGGGATCAGGGCAAAGCCATCTTTTGGTTCCCAACTTCCAAACTTTGGGTCCTTTTTAACTGATTTGCATAGTGATGGGGGAGGAAGCATAGGAAGAATACCTTCCTGTCCTTTCTTCACCTTGAAATATAGTGTTGAATTTTATGGGAGCCAGGGATATTATGTACTGGAGTACCCTCCATTCTTTTATGGTTGGGTAGTGGTTTTTAATGTTTGGTGGTACTGTTAGGTGACAATGTTTTTTTCTGGTTGTTTAATATGTACTGCGGCTTGGGCAGGGGCAACCTTTTGTCTTTGTTAGCAATTGGAATCATCCTTGCTACAAAGCACCCTTTGAAATAGTATGTGACCTTCTGCTATACAACAGGCATTATTATAATGCTAAGAATTTTTTATTCTCAATTTATTATCATTCTTAATGTTTTGGAGTAGATATAAGCATGCATTCCACCTCCTATCAATGTAGGAATCAGCAATGTAATTATTTGGTAAGTTACATACTTATGTAAAAATTACATTAATAAAATAAGGTTTTATATGTATGTACTTACCAAGTAAATTACATGATCAGAGCCCACCCTCCTCCCCTCATGGACATAAAGGCATAAACAAATTGAAGCCCTTTTGCTAGTTGTTCCTCTTTCCTTGAAAGTGGACGGGGCTAGTTACCTAGCCACTACAAAATAGCTCGACCTGCAAATTTCAAAATTTTAGCTGTCAATCAAGTGAAACTCTTAGCAATGTAATTACTTGGTAATTAAGAATTTTATTATAAGAATTTAATTTTTTTATGTAGACAGGCAGTCCCTGGTTATCGGCAGGGGTCTGTTCTTAGCAGGGTGCTGATAAGTGAAAACCGCCATAACCGAAACTCGGCAATTTATGGAGCTGAGTTTCAGTTAATGGTGCCTCTGTTAGGTATGTTATGGTGCTGTAACTCTATTATTGGCCCCTTATAGCGCTGATAACAGAGACTCGATGCATTATGGTGCCATAAATCGCTGATTTTATGGTGCTAGACGAGCGCCATAAAACCGGATCGCCATTAACTGAGTCCGCTGATGTGCAGGGACAGCCTGTATTTAGGCCAGAAAGGGTACAAATGTGTAAGGATGCAAGTCTGGAGATGTATGTCTCTTTGGCTTCCGAGTATATTCAGTTGTCCTTGGTGTGGTGCTGGTTGTTTCCCATGTTGCAAGTGTTTTTACCACTGTCAGAAACCAGTGTTCTTCTGATGTCTCCATTTTATTTAAGCTGGCTCCTGTGGGCACTGGACCTTCTGCTATCATGGTCACTACTCCTACTTCCTTGCCTGTTCATTTGGAGGATAATAATGGTACTCAACTTGCAGATCTCATGTTATTGATGGTTCACCAACATTTGATGGAGAATCTTCACTATCTTCTAGAGGTCATGTTTTTGTCTTTTCCTCTTCATTTATGTGAGAATCACTCTCACTTGTCTCATTGCTAGACAGCTCTCTCCAATCACTGTGTTCTTCTGGGTCTGTTGATGCTTCCAACTCCAGTGCCTCACCTACATATGTTTTTGATCTCCAGGCTGCTGATGATCAACCCTCTTCTGTTACCAGTCATGCATCTGCTTTTGGTTGGGAATCATGTGCTCCTGACCACTCCTCCATGTATAATACCTGCCACTTGGCATCTAGAGAACCATCTGGTTGAAGGCTCCTCTGCTTCCAGCGGAATTTTTACTCTAACCATTTTTTTCCCCCAGTATTGCTCTTGAAGGACAATAGAGGTCTGCGATTTCAGATGCTGACCAGGCACCTGCCTCCAGCCTCCAGCTGCACTTCCTACCAAGCTCCGAGGGCTTCATGGTGCTCTACTGCTCCTGCTTCTTCCCATGCCTCTTATTGGTATTTGCAGCCAGAACTTCCTATGAATGTGTACACCTGAACCCAGTCTCACACAAACCTGTAGTTTTTGCAATCGTATACTCATTGAATTACTTCCCTCAGCATTCATAACCATAGCAGAATTGACAACTCTGCTCCAGGCCTTGGACCTATCATAAAAGCTTTAGCAGGGAGAGTTCATCTTTTTCAAAGATTCCATAATTGCTTTGGAATCTTGAAAAATGAGATGACATTGAGGCAAAGTGAAGTGTCATTTCAAGGTGAATACTAAGTTCACTTCATATGTAATGAATTTAAGTTTGAGGAAAAAATTAGGTTTCTGTGGCAGCTCAGTGGTATTGCTGACAACTTTCACTAAGTTGGTCTTGAGTACAAGCCCCTCTCTGGCATGATGGATTTTAAGTGGCACATAATCTTACTGTCCTTGTGAGCTAGCCATGGGAAGTTTTGAAACACAAATCTACCTACTGAGAAGTCAGCAGCCATTAGCCTTATTTTCCCAGGTCTCACTTGGGGGAGAGGTTTTTTGGATGGAGATCATATGTGTGTATATTTGGTCTTTGGAACATTGTGTGACAATGTAGTGATCTGTCCCTTGCCTCTGCTGCTCTTGAGCTCCATTCAAACCATTAAGCAAGACTTCACATTGGATACATAATCTGTATGTTTATTTTAGAAGGAAGTGGTACACTTGAGTGCCTACTGTGGTAAGATACTGGTAGTGTAACATATTCTGGAGTACTTTTCAGATATGTACAGTATTTTTATCAACAGTGGCCTCTTTCAAAGTAAATCTGTTGTTAATATTCCTAGAGATAAAGGGTACATCAAAGCCTTTATCTCTTATTAAATGGTCAAAATTTGTAGGAGAATTTAATTTAAATTCACCTTTTATATCATCCATTCATCCATCCCATGCCTCGTGATATGAATAAGTAATCTGGGTTATAAAGCTCTCTTGCCCAGCTGAAAAGTATTAATTGAAAGTAATTTATTAAAGATCATGATAATGTTTATTATAGTAGCATCCATGATAATGACTGGCTTCTTTCATGATATATTGGTACATAACAGATAGGAATGGCTTATGCACAGTAGCCTTTTTGTTTACAAGCTATCATGGTATAATTGTTAAGCCAATTTTATTTGATAATTAAAAGTACCAGATTGTTTTTTATTTTCAGAATAATGCTTGTATGATTATGTTAGCTAATCCATACATATATTTAGACATAAGTAATTGTGTAATACGCAAGTGTTATATGTACATTTAAAATTTCCCTCTCGCCACCCTACTCTGTGTTGTAGTTCATAAAGTTTGCTGTAAGGAAATAACCAATTGTTTCTATGTATTCATAATGAGCATGGATTCTTATGGAACAGGCCAAAAGTTCATGAATCTGCATAACAAGCTTCCAATATTTTATGGTCATATGTGAATCATAAAAATCTTAAAGAAAAAAGTAAAAGAACGCAGTACTAAATAAAAAGAAAATTAGTTCTGATTGTGATAATTAGTAACAAATAACAATAAATGTGACTTAAATTTATAATTCCAGTTAAATAACTGAAACTACTAAAGTAAATAAATAAGTGAAAGATAAAAATGAATGAATAAGCTAAGGAAACTAAAACCTACAACTGCAAGGCTATTGTGCAGAGGTTTGTGGTGCAGCCCAGATTTTGAGAAGATGTTATGTAGTCACTACCTGGTACACAGCAACTAAATTTGCCATCTGAGATAATTCAGCAGTGTCAAATAATGGAATACACTTTCTAGTCATTTAAGGAAATGCAATTGAAAGGAACAGTTGTCAACTGCCCTCAGTAACAATAATGTTAGGTAGTAAGGTGCCACTTTTTAATTAATCATCTTGGCAAGGTACTAATGCTGTAACCATACGTCTTTCACTTTTGCAGGCAAGGTGGTAATGCGGACTTGGTATGAGCGTAACAAACACATATTTCCTGCCAGTAGATGGGAACCGTATGATCCTCAGAAAAATTATGATAAATATACTATAAAAGATAAAAATAAAAAGAAGTGAAAATTCACTCACAAAGAAAATCAATAGTACAAATTTGTCTCCATCTCACAAAACTGCCAGGGGATTATGGGAAAATCATTTAAATATACAGTATACAGTTGAATTTTGATACAGTATAGTAGCATATATGCATGTTGATAATTGTGTCTGTATTTGATTGTACAGTCACTGTATGTCATTGTTTTAGGTTTTAAATTTATCAGATGATTGTGATTTCTTTTGTGGCAGTGTGGAACAAGATTTCCTAAAATGAGAAAGTGATCAGTTATGGTAGATGGATAGTATAACACTGATAAGCTTCTATGTGCTTCAAGTTATGGTCCACTGTTATGTGAGAGAGGTTGTGTGGGGGTTACTTGGATTCAAGAAATATCTCAGGGTAGTCACTGGTTTTCTGCTAATTTTTTTATACATTAATTTATGAACTATAATATGTACTTTTATTTTGAAAATAAAACCAATCTGGAATTACAACTGCCATCTGTTGCAAGTTGTAGTAGTAGTAGTATTACTAGTACATAACAGTTTTTATTTTTTTTTACTGCTGTAAGATTGTTGTTAAACATACTTAAAATAATGTTTGCCTCTCTTGAAACATTGCTTTCAATTATACTGTGTTCAGTTACACTGAATAAAACCAGCGTATATTATTGTCTTGACTCATTTAACCTATAAATAATTGAGATACCATAGTGCTCATATTCCTGAGGGTGTTTGGTTAGCAAATCTGCATAACAGCAAGCTCGTAGAAAAAATTAGGAAAAGTAAATATATTACTAAAGAAATTCCTGAAAAGCCCTGACAGTTTTAGAACAAATACTGCATATACTCTGTTGTATATTAAGCTCAACGAACTTTGTTCGATGTGACATGAGGAGTTGGGAAAGTCAGAACTTTTCCTGCTGTATCTGCACTTTCTGATGTCATATCAAGCAAAGTTCGTCGAGCAGAACTCACCCTTGTGGATGAGGCCTAATTCTCATGTGTTTGAATTTCCATTTTTTCTGGTTTTAACAGATGTCTATAATAGTTCTTTTCTGGAGTTGGCTTCCAGCCTTTTGTTGTGGACTCCATTTTGCCAAAGCCCTTGGACATATCCAGTATGTATGATAGTCATGTGGAATTCTTTGGCATTGCCTTTTTATGGATGACCTATACCATAGTTAATCTGTATATTATTTTATATTTTATCAAAGATATTTTGATTGGCAGAGAAAGCAGACAGGCATTAATGAATCAACTCCAAGGCCATCTTCAGGTATGACTATTTTGAGAGGTTCAGAATTGTGCTAACACAAAGGTATCAACCTATAAGTTCTTACAAACCCTGGGTATTCCCCAGGCCATAGGCCCTAGTCCTCCTGGGCCCCAATTCACTTGTGACCTTTGTGTCACCAGTTTACTAAGCAGATAACCCTTACCAGAAGTGGCTAAAATTAGTTTTAATTTTTCCTTCTTATTCTTTAGTTAAGAAATAAGGTTGTAATTTTAATACTGGTAAAGTTACCAACCAGTCATCATAGTATACCTGTAACTTGATAAAACCAGAGTGAGCATCTTGGCCTCAAGATCTTGTGTGTTAGACTTTACCCTCACCAATAATTTTCTACATGAGATAGTTTAGTATTAAATTCCTGTTTGTCTTTGGTGTAGGTAAGCATTGCCTGAAGAGAAGGTGTCCGATTTGTGAGTGATTATTTATAGCGAAAAAAGTAGATTATTGAGTGATTCCTCCTGCCTGGGCTGTATGGGTCAGGAAGATGTGATTATGCTTGCTAAGTCCTTTACTCATAGTAACTTGCCAGAAGTTTACGGTTCTTCATATTCAGGGGGCCTATGTGTGAACCAGTTTTTACTTTGCATTACTCTATCGCAGTAAGCTGTAAAATGAATAGAAGATAAAATAAAAACAATAGTATATAATAAAAAAATGTCAACAAAATAGATAAATGCATCCATGTCTTATTTTTAGAATTCCAGAAGAAAGCTTCTGAAGCTTGAAATATGATAAATGGTGCTGTAGATGTCATGTATACATGAGCAGGGACCCAACATAATTTAACAGTTATGCTGACTATATAATTTTTGGGTTTTGTTGAACATGAGAATTTTAGGACCATAATTTTGAAAAGCCTCCAGAGCATTTGGGTCACCGCAAATTACAAAGTTGTGTTAGGTATATTTTTAATTATTTTAAGAGCTGACTATATTGCAGACAGTTTTGCCATGAAAACAGGTGTATTATTGAGAAAAGAAAACTTGCTTGTTTCATTTGAAAATATTGCTGGAAACCCCACATCAGAGGAAGATTTGGGTCTGTCTGCATAAGATGCTTAATGTGTTCTACTGAACGTTGTTTATGATGTTCAGGGGGATATGCAAACTTTTGAATAGAAGTGCAAGTGTATAAAGATACATACTTTATGTACAATTGAAGGGGTGGGGGAATTCTAGTGTTTGAGGATTTGTTAAATTTGTTTAACATCTAAAAAATTATGTTAGCTGTAATTGGAAGTGGAAGATAATAATTTTCAATAAAAATTTCTTTGAATGCAAAGACCTTTATCTGGCAAGTCACTTGCCTAAATCTTCATTGCATGTCATATATTTGCAGTCTTAATGTAGAGCGAGAGAAGGTCCACTACTTTTGACTTGTGTGGGAGGGTTTGGGGAGGATTTAAATGCTCAAATGCTGTCTTGAGTTCTTCATTTCAAAGGGGTCTAAGCTTTTGAATGCTGAGCCATATTTGAATTCCATGTCTAAAACAGATAGGACAGTTGCTGTGTGATGTCAGGGTTGATCTATCAGTTCCCAAGTTTATGTGATTGCTTTGAGATGGCTTTGTTAAAAACATGCTGTTGGGCTTGCTAAAAGATGTGTAATGTTTACTCACACCTGAAAAGTGTATTCTTTTAAGAAGTTTATATAAATAAAAGTAGATGGCCTCAGATACCATTTTTGTAGTGTTTTCAACATCATGTATCTTCAAGTAGTACAAAAGCCCTTTTGGATGTCAAAAAGGTTGCATTAGTTATTTGCTCCACTGAAATCCACTTTGAATATGAATTTCCCAGTGACATACTGGAGCAAGGGTATAGTATATATATATATATTTTTTTACCCATATGGGGGTTGGAGCCATTGTATTGTATTTGATTTCATTTACCATGTAATCTTGAATCCCCAATTTTTGCCATCACTTGGCATCCACAGCTTGTTAAAGATATTGATCTATAGTTTGGTGGATTACTGGTATCTTTGCCAGGTTTAGCCATTGATAAAATAATGGAATGTCACTGTTCTTTAGGAATTTGTTAGTTCAAAGTTGGTTGTCGAATTGGAGCAAATAACTTTTGGCTAAGGAGGCTAGATTCTTAAATCAAAATTGGTATTGTTTTGTCCTATAACACGATGAAAAGGCATATTTTATGATGGTGAAAGATTTATTATATTACAGATATTCATCAGATTCAAAATTTATATTTTTAGACTCATTTATTTTATGTTCATGTAAGAATTCATCAAAATTTTTTTCAATTTTTTGATACTGCAATTTATTGGTGGTCTTGTATTTGATACATTAAATGAATTTATCTAAAATTTTGCCAGTTTTCATTGATTGCTGTTGTGTATTATGCTTGAGAGATATTATTTGTATGAAATTTATTTCCTTAATGATTTCCTTCTTAAATTTTGTTGGTACCCAATTACTTACTGGTGTAAAAAATAGTTGTATTAATAATCCCAATGATCAACAATTAAGTTTTTGCTCCACAAATGATGTGAACCTAATATAAATGTTGATTGGGTCTCTGTTCAGGCATTTTTGTGCTTCTTCAGCCTGTTGCAGGGAAGGGAGAATCCTTCAAGATTGTGCCTCTTTCACTGCAGTGTAGTGCGGTTTGTCTAACCACCCAATTTTTTTTATGTTTCCCAGTTGAACCAGGACTGATGCTAGTTTCCTTTAAGTGACAAGCTTATTTCTAGACCTACTACTGAAATTAAGGGCAAAAGAGGTTGGTTCTTATTAATTGCATGGAGTGGTTGATTTTTGAGAGTGAGAGTTCTGATTGGCTATTTTCTATTGTATCATTTTTCCCTAAGAGTTTACCTCTGCTTCGTCTGCAGGTGCAATCATGTCTTGTCTTGGGTTTCCTTAGAGGATACTGTCAACTGCCTGTTGTAGCAAATGAGAGAGCTGTAAGAGAGCTAGTCAGATTTGAGTTCAGGCAACAGATGATGAATCTGTCCTGTATATTCTTGGGAAGCAGCCTCTAGTTGGTTTCAGTACTGTGCTTACCTCTTGTAATCTTTGGTTGCTGTCCTCCATTTTCCTGTTTTGAAGGGTGCAGTTGTGTGCGTGCTGACCTCTGTGCTGCTGGTAAAGTTATTCCAGCCTTTTTTTACTCTTCCATTCTGGGATTTTGGAGAATCCTGTACAGTAATCTCTTGAGGATTTTGGAAGACAGGATCTTTTTGAAGGAGACGGATGTGTTTCCTATTTGTCCTTTGGAACCCTTATCCAAAGAGACTTAAAAGAATATGGATGAAGGTTATGAAGAATCTCTTCTTTTCTGCACACAAGAATACTGCAAGTACTGCTTCCCAGCTTGTTTTCTGAGACAGTTTTGTGAGATACTTGAGGTGACTAGTTCCCCCTGATGCAGAATGTTGTGACAGAGACAGGACAAATATATGGCTGGTACACCTGATTTACACCTTTATGGACATTTTTTTACCTTTCCTCTAGAATCTTGGGGGATACATACAAGAACCTCTTTGGTGAAAAACTGAGGGAAAGAATACTGCATCAAAGGTTTTTGCAGCTGGTGACCAGACATTGCTAAAATTATCTCAACACAATATAAAGGAGAAAAAATGTCAAACTTCTTAATCACTTCAGCCCACTTGGTTTGTTTTTGTTTGTTTGTATGGTGTTTTTACGTTGCATAGAACCAGTGGTTATTCAACAATGGGACCAACGGATTTATGCGACTTCTGAACCACGTCAAGAGTAAACTTCTATCACCAGAAATACACATCTCTGACCCCTCAATGGAATGCCTGAGAATCGAACTCGCGGCCACCTAGGTGGCAGGCAAAGACCATGCCAACCACACCACTGAGGCACTAGCCTACTTGGTAGTATCTTTAAATTTTACCTTGCAAAAAAGGTGCAAATATAAATAAAATATGAGCCCTCAGTGGGGTGAAGATGTTGGTCTACTCTGAAAGGCGAGTGTAAAATCTTTGGTGAAGAGCTTTAAAAAGGAAACTCATGGGATGCATACTTATCCTAGTCCAGTCAGTTATTAAGTAGTCACCGATCATTGGCTAGTCAGCATGAATGACAACAAACTGAACAGAACTTACAAAAATATGAAAGGAATGTGAATTGTAAAACTAAATTTGAAACACAACAAGACTGCTTTCTCATTACTTGCAATGACAAAGGCCATGCTTACATAGGAGGCTTGCTACCAGGAACCAAAGAAATACAGTTAACACATTGACCATCAGCAAAGAAAAAATAATGAAACAAGTACATATATACGTAGTTCCATGGTCTTTAGCTGGACTTAATAATATCTGCCACAAGTATTAGCACAGTCAAGTTGAACAAAAGAATGAGCCTGTTACTGCAGTGCTACAGGATGGTTACCATTTAAAAGGGGCAGATGCCTCTGGATATTCAAAACCATGAATAATGGGTTTTGTGTGATACAAAGGAATTAGTAAGTTTTTCTTTTTCCTACCAATAAAATAAACAAACTTTTGGTTACTAATAAAAATAAATTTCAAGTTTCAAGATTTTATTCCTAACTTTAGATATACAAAGGATTCCGTTTTTCCCTGAAATATAAAAATTGTTTCTCTTGCAAGAGAAGCTATGTCTAGATATTAAAATACATGTACGTATATGTAAATCATAACATTCTATTCTTTATACTAAATATAAATTTATTTACATATGAATACTGCTAAATACAGTTTATTTACATATGAATACTGCTAAATACAGTTTATTTACATATGAATAACTATAAAGGGTTTTAAAATTATCCCACTTCCCATTGTTGAAAAAAGCCTGGGATATGTTTTAGTGAGGTCTGTTCTTGATTCTCAATTCTGGAAGAATACAACCTCTTTGCAGTTGTGAAAGGGCTATAAAAATCCATCCATTTGACTTTATACTCTCACTAAGAATTATACACTTCTTGCAGGAAAAGAAGATGTAAATTTTACTGATTGTAATTGTGAACACACAACACACAAAAATTATAATAAGAAAGACCTGACATAATACAAGATAATACTTCATGCCTAATACGTACTGTAATATAAAAAAGGACTCAAAAGGAATTTTTCTCTTCCGCGAGAAATGCTGTTTGACATTACAAAGTAATGGAAGAACGATTGTTTTTGAATTAAATACAAATTTAAAAGCAACTTTGTCGCTTGATAACTGATATTTAATATTATCTCCATTTCTTATTACATAAGCTGAGATAATAATATTTAAATAAATTAATTCTTTGATTCTCATTTTTAAAAGAAAAAAAATTTACTGTACAGTTTTTCATACTATAGAATAAAGTTACTTACTATATTCAATACTTTGGCATCAATAATTATCAGACTGGAAATTGAAAGGAATATTGCCTGATATACATACATATTTTAATACAAGGAAAATAACTTGGAGTGACAATTACACTGAAGAAAATATGCAAATTTCCAATTAAACTAAATTTCCAATTAAACTAAATTTCCTTTTACCAGTAGTGCTGCTACTTTTTGAAAATCTGTAAAAAAGATTGTCCCCGAGATGATTTTTGGCTATTCAGCTAATCTTCTATGTCTGGAATATTTTCTTCAATTAGGTGGTGTTCGAATACAGACAGACGTCTTGTGATGAAAAGCCATCTGAAATAATAAAACATGGAATGTTCTATTAAACTAAGACAAATGATAGGTAATGAACTTTAGCTCTCCGGGTTTATATTCTGAAAGAGAGTGCTAAAATTGAGTGTTACCCCTTTGAGGTTTTCTAACTTTTTTTTTATTCCAAAATGTATGAGTTTAATTCTACATCAATAATATTATGAAAGTTTAATTGTACACTAATAATGTTAATTTTTATTATTCTCAACTGCACTATCATTACTCTCAACAACTGTCAATTGGTTAACTTGAGCATGTATGCAGCTATCTGTTTTCCCAGGAATATCAGCTGTCAAATGAATGCCACTGAGGCTTCAGCCAAGATCTTCATGCATTATACATCTAAGTCTGTACAACAGCCTCTACATTGGTGAACAAATCTTTTCTTACAAGCCCATTCAGTAAACTATGGCATCATCTAATCGGGGCCATGGAAATATATAAGTACTACAGTAATAGCTGAAGTTACACACATGAAGTTAAGAACATAGGATTGAGAAAAGTTCTATAACTCTCAAAGAACTGTGGTACAGTACATTCAACATTTGTATACCAAAGAAAGAATATATGATCATTCAGTAGTAGTAATGTCCTGTAACAGACAGCCTACTTTTAAAGTGCCAACCTGATTTAAACAATATTGGAAGTCAGGGAACAAACAGGGCCCCCCTCAATGAAATTTCACAAAATTATTAAAATTCTTTTTGTAAGTTGTCACCCTAAAACTAAAATTGTTTTTGTAAGTGGAGAAGCAATGGCATCAGTGTAACCCCTCTACTATAGTCTATCAAAAGAGACCTGACATACTGTGGGTCAGACAAGCCAACATCCTCAATTTAACAGAATAATTTGTAATGATGAGAGTAGTTAAGTGACATGGATGTTAGATTGAATAATTTGTACTGATGAGAGTAGGTAAGAGCCATATGGATGTTATCCCTAGTGCAGGGGGATGTCCTTCCTACAATAAACAATGATAATTAGCCAACAGCCTTTATGTGTACTGTCAGGCTATCTCAAGCAATAGTTTGTTTGAAATGAATAGCTACAGTATTGCAATCAAGTAAAATTAAAACTTTTATGCGAAACAATAAAAGAATAAAATATATGTGCCGAAGCAGTTAACTTATACTTACACATATGTACAAAATGGACCCACATAAAACAAAGCAGTCATCAAGTAAACTGCCCCTGGAAATGATGTGATGGAGTTGTTGTACACTAATGTATATACTGGGCTTGACATAAGAGGTACTGCTGTTTCAAAGGCTGCAGTCATAGAAAAAACTTTGCCAATTTCCTCATCTGGGACAATTTTGCTTAAGATTGACCGGTTTACTAAAGCTGCTAATCCTGACAGCCCACCAACAACAGTACCTATAAACGAAAGGAAAAAATGTCTGTGAATGCTTATAAAAATACACCACTATGAATTTTTGCCTCTGTAATTTGACTTTTTCATTGCCTTAATGAGGTGGTAATTTCAAAATGTTTTTACTGGTATACATTTTTTCAACTGAAAATTTTCACTTGCTATTTTCAATATTATATAATATTCTTTGTGTGGCTGGTGTTAAAATTCAAAATGGAAAATTTTCATTTGTATAAATCATTGGAACAATTGCTTTATTGGTGAATAAAACTTTCTGGAAATAATTCTCAAAATATTTGTGGCCAATGGTATATCTTACAATGCTGGAGAAAATTCTACAATCACATACTGCATAAATTTATTTTTTGGTAAGTTACAGTTTACCCTTCATGAAAATAAAATATATCTCTTCACTTTTAAATAAAAAAAATTATTAATGGCTAAAACCCTTCTGAAAAAAAAAAGCTATAATAAAAATATTAAATTTCAAAACATTAATATGAAATACATACTTACTTAAATACATATACCAAGAATTTGGAGCAAAACCTGTTACAATGGAAGATGCTACTGAACTAAAACAACCGATAATGCCTAGAATTGAGTCATGCACTTGCAACTTGTAGCTCAGCAATGGTAGCACAATTCCAGTACCTGCAATGAAATGAATGACAACTGTCATTTAAAATTTGTAGTTTTTGGAAGGACTGTTATTTGTCTTTCCCATTTTATTCCTGTACCTCTTAGCTCCTCTAAACTGATTAATTAATAAAAAAAAAATTATCCCATGTTTGTGAACCTCAAATACCTCAGAAATTTAAATCTAATTTAACAGACAAAAGAAGAGCAGTGGCATTCTTGTGTGTGCTCATACAGATTGTTTGGTCCTCATCTCCATGTTGTTCTACAAAGTGCAATAAAAGAATTTAGTATTAACTCTTTGCCAGGTAGATCGCATCTTTGCGAGCTATAAGATTTTTGCTGCCTTTCAAAGGGTAGGTAGCATGATTTACTGTAGTAACACTCCTGTACCAGAGACTGATCAAGCTAGTCATATTACAAACCGTAGCACTAGATTTAGAGTGCAGGCAGAGGCAGGTGTATCAGAAAAATCTGAGATAAATGGCATTCACCAAGGATCAGTACTGAACTCTTTGCTGTTTCTTATAGTAATGGAGGAAGCTACAAGGGAATGCAAAAAAGGAGGCCCATGGGAGCTGCTATATGCAAATGACCTGGTGTTAATAGCAAAATCTAAAGAATATATTACTGAAATATTTAAAATGAGGAAAAGTGCAATAAAGATGAGTTAGGATTAATAATTACTGGATATAAAACAAAACTTATGGTGACTGGAATGGATGAAGGTGGCCATGTGGCTGCTTTGGTAAAAGTGTAAGGGTGAACTTAGTTCTGTGTACCAAA
Organism: Macrobrachium nipponense; assembly: GCF_015104395.2. NCBI lineage: Eukaryota > Metazoa > Arthropoda > Malacostraca > Decapoda > Palaemonidae > Macrobrachium > Macrobrachium nipponense. Next base: position 41,952,223 of record NC_061094.1, read on the forward strand.
TATAACAGATTGTGTCACAGCATATGCTCAGGATTACAAAATATAATCATATTAAGGAGATTTTCTATGCCCAAAATAGATTACATGAGCAAATGGGGAAGCACAGGAAGTAGAGAAATGGAGATGGTTTGGTATTAGACAAAGGAGAACATTTCTGTTACGTAAGGGACATACTGAACTTTGAGGCAGGAGCAGAGTGGGCAGCATGAAGAGCAGTTGTGCTATAGTACATGAAATAGAGAGACTGCTAGACTACTGGTCAATAAATATATCAAATTAGTAGAGAGAGCTAGATACAGTGCATTTATGGTAAGTACATACAACCTATACTACTCTATGTAGCAGAAACATCAGTATTGACAAGGAAGTTTTGAAAAATGTCTACGAATGTTAAGCTATATGGCTTGCATTATAAATGAAGTGACATCAAGCTTCAGTGTCCAGAGGCTAGGAAATAGACAACTAATGCCCCACACCACTTACCTTACCCCAGATGTTGACAAGAGCAAAGATCCCTGATGACTTCAGCAAGATGGGCATATCATACCACTGATGAGAACCACCTTCAAGTTTCCCACAAAAGTCAGAAGGGTGAGGATAAGCCTTCCTGACAATCTTTTCTAGCATCAGGAGGCTTGTCTCTACACATTCTGGAGATCTTGGCTAAATGAAGTATGTGTGAAGCCATAGGAAGTGAGGACCTTGATGGAGATCCCCCATGACCCCTCAAACTTCTCACCCAAAAGCTTCAGGCTTTGAAAGTATGGCTGATCTTGATGTATGAGAATAAAATGATTGAGAACTGCTTCAGCCCACAACCAATGTCATCAGCAGACCTCACAAATGGAGAAGACAGCAGCTTTGCTTTGTTGCCCCATCAGGTTACAAGACTTCCTCACATTGGAGGATTTCAAAGAAATATGACTTCCTGGAGATTTCTTAGTTTCATGTTGGGAGGCAGTGTTCCAGTTCAGGGTCCTTTTTGGACTAATCATCACCCCTCAGATATTCACCTGGACATTTGGTGGTAGCTCAGGTACACATAAATGCTATCGGGCTTTGCAGGTACCTGGACACCTGGTTTATGCAATCACTAACGGAACTTCAGCAGCACCTCCAGCATCTTCTACTATGCTAATGCCTAGGTCTCAAGGTTAACTGAGAGACATCCATCTTGAAACCAGCAGCTATTAATGCAACTTTTTCAGGAATAGATTTGGACACTGGCCACACTGGTTCATCCAAAGAAGAAATGTTTCAGAGATTTCTCTTGTAGGTGCAGAAGTTTATTTTGAGATTGGATCCCTTTGCAAAAAATATGGCAATGCCTAATAAGTTACCTCCTCCCTTGGAGATAGTTATGGACTGCCATAGCAGGTGGAACAAGGCCATTCCCATGGAGTATTTTCTATATCCAAATGTTGGAAACTTCTTCTTCAAGAAACTGGTGCATCTGAGATTTCATTTGTGACACAAAGTGGGCTATATTATGAGTAAAGATTCATATAAAAATAATAAATTTTACTTTTTAAAGCTGATTTTTTACAACAGTTATTATTTCAGATTTTCCCTTTTTGCTAGATGTGAAATCATTTCTCTCCACCCTCATCTGTCTTGTGCTCTTTTTGCCTATATTCCCATCTGGTTTAGTCTTCATTTATACCACTTTTCTATGACTTTCTGGGCCTTCTTGGTCTTTATCCAACTTTTTTCCATAACTACTACTTGTCTGACTAACTTTCTCAACCACTCTCATAATGTGTCCAAAGCATATCAATCTTTCTATTGTATATGAAACCTGTTTACTCAGAATCTTCCAGGTCATTGTCCTATTTTTTTCCCATAACTACTAGTACTTGGCTGACTAACTTTCTCAACTCCTCTCATCATGTCTCCAAAGCATATCAATCTTTCATAATATGTGAAAGCTCCTTACTCATATGATCTTCCACCATATACTGGCCAAGAACTTGAGAATTTTATAATTATACCTTCAAAATCTCCTTCATTTTCTGATTGCCCAAGTCTGCTTCATACAGTAGTAGTACAGGAGTTTTGTATACAAATTTTTTTTTATCTGTATATTCATGGGATACTTTTATTTAACTTAGTCTAGCAATCTTTTTCCACTTTATCCAGGCTGCTGCCAGCTGATTTAAAGGCCAGAGTAAAACTATAACAGCATGAAATGATTCCATGTACTATATGGAAGGACATCTATTCACCTTACAGACTACCATAAGAATGATTCATTAGGTAAGTGAATGGAAGTTTATCTCAAATGAGCCATTACTCATACCTTGATTGGCTGACTGCAGCTGGTGTAAAGTAAAAGGTTAGCAGGTGACTGCAAATTTTACTAAGGAAATCTCTTACATATGGTAATAGTGGACCTTACCTAATATTCCAGCGAAGCATTTCACAATTCCTAGGTGTACATATTGGTTATAATCCCAACCAAATTTCCTTTTCACATAGAGGTAGGCAATGTTTGTAGTTCCTGTAAAGCAAGGTAACACTTAAAAAAGATCCACAGTGTATTTATAATTACTGTAAATTGAAAATCATTCATAAAAAATTACATGATGAATGTACAAAAAATATAAAATAAGTTTTATGAGTGTTAGTTATAAAACATAGTTTAACCATACAACAACACTAAGTTAAAAATTCTTAAAAATTCTGTACTCATCTTATAAAGGTAGTCCTGAGAGCAAAGTCAGGATTACCTGCAAAGAGCACAAAATTGATGAGGATCACAGTCATGGGAGACTAAAACCTTCCCTATATCTCCATTCCCAAGACTTTCAGGAAAACCCAGCTCTCTCTCTCATACTGGATTCAGTCAAGAACATATTTAGCAAAAAGTAGGAAAGAATATTACCAAAATAAAGTCTTCAAGAACTGAAGGGCAAATGGTAGTGACTACAGAGCAGCAATGTGTTTCCTTGGCAGCAGCCAAAGAAAAATTACAAATTGTTTATCAATTTGCATTTTTCATAGCTAACAAACCTTCGGTCTTAACAATAGTGCCAGCTGGAAACTGCTTCAAAACAATCAGAGATTGCAATGCATGGAATCTGTGGCATCTGGCAACAATGTGTATATGAGGTAAAAACTGGTCAGTGACCATGTCAGCATCCTGTGACGCAATTACTCTTTCTTCCATCCCAGGATGTGAGAGGGGTGGCTAGAGGTGGGCAATCAATGTTAAAACCTCAAGTTTGTTAGCTAAGAAAAATACAAACTGATTAAAAATTTGTCATTTATTCATATGCGGAACAAATCTTCGGTCTTAACAATAGGATAGACTTATACTTGGAGGGAGGTACAAATACCCTGAACTGACTGGGAGTTCAGCCCACATGACCAGCCTTCCCAGAAGTTCGAGTTCTGAAAAAGGGGGTCGGAGCCTGTGAGAGAATAGACAATGATACATGTCCAGAGTCATTGCCATTCATGGAAGACCAAGCGAATTCTATCTGTCGAGGCAAAAAACCATAAAGGCCACAAGGGGTTTGTCACCCCTCCTATGGCAGCCACACTTGCCTGTATCGGGCCAGTTCCAGCATATGACATGTCTATTCTCCAACCCACCTGTAGGAAGAAGAAAGTAAGAAAGAGAAAGGAGACCAGGCAACTCATTCATTCTCTCTTCCACACAATCATCTTAGGTAAGATACAAACTGTCCCTCCAGGGGCACTGGATGAACTACAACTTGTTGATCAGCCACCATCGGACCCAAGGAAAGTGTCTAAGGACCTGTGGGCAAAGTCCTTCAGATAAAAGGAAGTGAATATGGTTTTCTGAAGCCAGGAAGCAGCATTCAAAATCCTATGAACAGACCAGTTCTTCTTAAAGGCCAGAAAGGAACCCAATCTTTTGATTTCATGTGCTTGCACATGCACAGTATCTGTGACAGAACTTGAAGGTGAGGAGTATGCCTGTTTAATCACCTCGTGAAGCCAGAATGAAATGGTATTTTTGGACACTTCTTTCTTGGTTTGGCCCATGCTAACAAAAAAGTCTATGACACCTAGGTCTTAGGTGATGAGTCCTTTTTAGATAGCAATGCAGAGCTGTGATGGGACAAAGAAATAACTCCTGCAGAGGGAGGGAATTGAAAACGAGGCAAATTTGTCATTATGTACCAAAGGATTTGGTGTGTTTAACATCATAACTCAGGCCATGAAGCTCTCCAACTCTCTTCGAGGAAGCTTAAGAGTGAAATCCCTGTCTGACGATCGATGCAGTGGCTCGAATGGAGCTCGAGCCAGACTACTCAGGACCAGAGTATGATACCACGTTGGAGGCTTGAGCTCTCTTGATGAACTGGATTGCATGAAACTCCTAAACAACATCGAGATCTCCCAGGAAGAAGAGATGTCCACGCCTTTCAGGCGCAGGACCAGCCCCAAGGCAGCCCTGTAGCCTTTGACAGCAGACACATAGACCTTTCTCGCTTCTGAGAAAGATCATAAAATCTGCTATTCGCTGAACAGAAGTTCTGAGTGGAGAGGAACCCCATCGACGACACCAATCACAGTAGATGGCCCACTTACCCAAGTAGAATGCTGAAGAAGACCTGAAGTAGCCAGACATCTGATCCGCTGCCTTGCAAGAAAAGCCTCTTGCTCGGAGGAGATACTTGACAGTCTCCAGCCCTGAAGAGATAGGCACCCTACCGACTGGTGGTACCTCTCCTTAAGGTTGGCAAAGAAGGTTGTGCCACAGAGGAATTTCTCTCGGAACTGCTGACAGAAGAGACAGACGGTCTGGGAACCACTCTGCCTGGGGCCACCGAGGAACCACTAAGTTCATCCTGAGATTCCTATTATGTACATTAATACTCTGTTCAGGAGCTGACAGATCAGGCAGAACGGAGGGAAGGCGTACACCTCAAGATTATCCCAAGGGTGCTGAAGAACATCCTCCGCCAAGGCAAAAGGATCGGGGACCACCAAGAAGTAGACCTCCTGCTTCCTGTTGAAGTGGGTGGCAAAGAGGTCTAACATGGGTCTTCCCCACAGGTGAACAGCCTTTCTGCTATATCTTGATGCAGAGACACTCTGTACCCAGGACTTGACTCCGATGACTTAGTTTGTCAGCCACTACACTTCTGCCAGGAATGCATCTAGCCATGAGCTCCACTGGGTTTTGATTGCCCATTGGTACATCTTGACTGTCAACAAATGGAGCTGGTGAGACACCAGGTTCCCCCCTCTTCACATAAGCCACCACAGTGGTGTTGTCCGACATCAGAACGACTGAGTAACCTTCCACCCTTTCTTGGAACTCTCTCAGACCCAGGAAAGATGCTTTAAACTCCAGAACGTTGATGTGAAGCAGCTTGTCCTCTGCATTCCAGATACCTGAGACTAGGAGCTTCTCGAGATGAGCACCCAGCCTTTAGTGGCAGCATCTGAGAAAAGGAGCACATCCAGAGGGGGCGAGTGTAGAGGGACACCCACTGTAAGGTTCTGGTCATCCAACCAACAACATAGGTCTCTTCTTACTTCTCTTGATAGAGGTATCTGCTGCTGAGGGGAATTTCCCCCCTGGGGACCAGAACTCCTTCAGTCTCCACTGGAGAGAGCAAATGGGGAGATGCCCATGAGGGACCAGCTTCTTTTGGGATGGTGAGATACCCAGGAGAATCTGCCACTGGAGAGCTGGTTGCTCGACCTGAGCAAAGAAGGATCAAGCCACCGTCCTCAACTTCTGCCATCTCTGGTCCGATGGAAAAAGCCCTCGATGCTGCTGTATCTATTACCATACCCAGGTATAGAATCCTGTCGCTGGGGAGCAGATTGGACTTCTAAAGGTTTACGAAGATGCCTAGGCTCCAACAAAACTGGAGAAGATGGTCCCTGCAATGAACCAACTTCTCCCTGGAACTTGCTAAGACCAGCCAATCATTGAGGTATCTCAACAGGTGAATCCCCTGAGCATGGGCCCACGTCGAAACCAGGGTAAAGACCCGTGTGATCACCTGCGGGGCTGTAATTAAACCGAAGCAAAGGACCTTGACCGGGAACACTTGTTCTCCAAGGCTGAAGCAAAGGAATCGCCTGGATGAAGGATCAATTAGCATCTGGGAGGAAGCGTCCTTTAAGTCTATCGAAAGCATGATGTCATTCTGTCTTACTGCTGCCAAAACTGTCTGAGGGGTCTCCATTCTGAACCTCGTCTTCCTGATAAAGAGGTTCAGCGTGGAAAGGTCTATCACTGGTCTCTAATCACCCGTAGCCTTTGGAACCAGGAAGATCCTACTGTAGAACCCCTTGTCCAACATCTTCAGTAATTCTTCTTCTGAGAGCTAAGAGCTTCGGATAATCTTGAGCATAAGTCAGGTTGAGGAAGGGACAATCCGAGAGGGGGAAGAGGGAAGTCGAAAGGTAGTAGATACCCCACCCAAAGGACATCTACTATCCACTTCTCTGCTCCAAGGTATTACCATTTGGCCTAATGGCCTGGTAGGCCGTCCCCCGCCTGTGGCGCCCTCTCTATCGACAACCCACTCTACCTCTTTCCTTAGCTCCCCTTCCTGGCCTGGAGGAACAGGACTGAAAGGGACATTGCTGCTGCTTTGACTTTAGATGGATCTGTAGGCTGAGAGGCCTAACAGATGCCGACTGCCTGGCATATTTCTTTGGCGAGAGGGTTCAGCCAGTTGGGTGAGTGGCTTGGATTCCCCCTCCTCAAAATGCACATCTCAACTACCTTACTGTACTGAGCTTCAATGGCTGAATCAGCTTTTGCCCGAAGATACTGTTACATGAAAAGTAATATCTGTATACCTCACTGGAACAACTGTTACATGCAAATGAATATCTGTATGCTTCACTGGAACACCAAAGATTTGTACATGCATATAAAGACAAGTATATATAGTCATTTTGAAAAATAAAAAGTTTCTATTTAAGCAATATTTAGAGATTAATAAGAAGATAAGTACAAATAATAATGAAATTTATACAAGACACAGTTTTAGTTTTGTACTTACCAAAGGTAAAAAGAGTTAAGAACATAGAGACCATAAGAGCAAGGATTTTACCACGCCCATTATTTGGTCGAAGCTTTGAGCACACAGCTATAGAGTCTTTCATATTTTGAGTATCAAACAAATCTCCTAACATGTTATTGGGTCGCTGGGTAAATTCCACATTTTCAAGATTCAGTTTTGAGAAGGGCCCACGAGTGTCTTCAATTCTTATTAGCGAATACATAATGGTCAAGAAAAAGAGAGATGCACTTATTCCATATATTCCAAAATATCCCAGCTCATAATATATAATGTCACTGAGCCAAATTCCAAGTGGGAACCCAAGCACAAAAGAAAAGTCCATCAGTGCTATGCGTGTTGTCCTTGATCTTGGCTTTGTAATATCAGTGATGTATGCAAATGCAGCCATTATCATTGTCATACCTCCTCCGGTAAACACTTGTGGAATTGTAGAAAACAGAATGAATATTGCCGGTAAATCCATCCAGTATGCATTTGCCTGAGGGATAAAACATCATTATTTTATAATAAACATCATCTCTGACAAGCCAGGCTTAAGTTACATTTCTTTTTATAGGTTAATGGACCTTACACCAAAACAAATGAATTCACAATAAAAATATTCTATAATAATATTTTCCTTCACCCAATTAAATACTACACTTTTAATTATACACTAAGCATGATCCTTATCATGGCGCATGTAGAAAAATATTTCAAATTGCTGTACAGATTGGTAATAGAATAAAAAGGTGTGAACAGAAATTTATGTTTCTATTCTCTTACAATACAGAGATCTAAATTTCACTTACATTGAGCAGTCTTTTGTAAATTATTCAGATATTATGCATGAGCTTAGTATCCTTGTGATATGACCATTTTGCACAACTATGTACTTATTATTATTCAAAGCCCAACTGCCCGAAGAGAATTACTTAAAATTAATATCCATATACTGTGAGACAACTGAATGTTAGTTTTAATTTGTTCCTATGAACACATTTACAACAGAGTACACTTGTTATTCCCAGGTACTATACAGCATGAATAAAATTTTATTATTTTACTGAAAAATATTTTCAAGAATTAATGGCACTGGTAATGATGAAGTACTCTCATCAGAGAGTTTACAATGGCAGCATATATTTAGAGAATGACTTCGCCCCTGAAGACTGGTGATAAAAACTTTTAAACAGCTGATTCATGACATAAGGAGAGCATGACATCTGTGAAGTTTTACAACTTCTTTAACCATAGCTATTTCAAGGTCATAAAGATAAACCCTGCAAATAAGCAGGGATTAACATAAACTCTGCAAATAAATTATATAAATAAAAAATGAACTCACCAAAAGTATCAAAGTTGAAAAGAAACTTCCACACAAGGGGAGAGTTAGTGGGATTTTCCGTCCATACTTGTCACTCCAAGCTCCAATGAACAACACAAAGAAAACATTGGGCACAACTGTTATTAAATCTTTATACATATTTATGAGAGTCACTTGTTGCTGTACTTCTGCTTGAATATCTTGATATGCAGTTAGATTGGCACAAATATCACTAGTGTAGTTGCGCTCATTACAAACCTGAAAAATGGAATAAAGATCTTAGATTAGTGATAAAAAAAGAATATTAATATCTGAAAAAGCCAGAATATCTTACAATATAAAGAACTAGAAAAACTTATTAAAATAAGTGAAATGAAAAAGCACTCAAGTTTCCAGCTGGCCACTGGAGCTTTCCCAAATGATTTCCAAATAAGCTATAACATAAATGTACTTACACTGCCATAGAGTGGGATTAGTGTTTTCTATAACATAAAAAAACTGACAGCTTTTACTATTCTTTGAATAAGCCAATGTCCAATGTTTACTATAATATTCCTCATATATTCACCGGCATTATCACTTGCCAATAATCTTTGCTGCTTTTTCAACACTAGATCAGTTATATAAGTGGAATTTTCAAGGTGCACTAATATAGGACAGAAAAAGATCAACTGAAGAAACACTCTACAATCCTTTGTATCTTGCACACCTATAGGAGGAGGAACAACTTAGAGCGGAGGACTTGGTTCTGCCTGCTGAAGGTGTTAGTGATTATGCACTGTTTTCCTTGGACAACCTTGGGGATTAGCATCACATTTTTCTCATCTTCCCAAGTAAAAAATTTAACTGGAGATGATACATAAACAGCAACTTGGTGGCTTCTTTTTCCTCAAGTAAGCCACCATAGTGAAGTTATTCAACATCATGCTGAACAGGCCAGGAACTTGCATGACTGTTTAATTTGACATGGGAGTGCCCCATCTCTCTTTTAAGGCATCAATAAATAACAACACGTTTTCTAGATTCTATCGCTGAGGTTTGGTAAATCTTCTTAGGAGACTTGGACTGGGAGATCAAAGCAGTAGATATATTGATATACCCTAAATAAACAGCCGTTTTGGATGGAGCGCGTAAAGCCGTTGGTCCCGTTGCTGAATAACCACTGGTTCCATGCAACATAAAAACACCACATAAACAAACAATAAACTGGATTAGTTCCTCCTGATGACTAAGCTCAGATACTGGCACAGATTGGAAAGGTATCAAAGATGTCTGTGAAGATCCAAAGTTGAGGTTGCCATCACCAGCTAGTCCAAGGTGTACCTAAATAAGCTGATGCCTAACCTGTGAACCCACACAGCAACTAGTGCCAGAAAACGGGTGACCAGCTGAAGCTTTGATCTGGAAGAAATTTGTCTTTTGAAAGAACAAAAGAATTTACTTAACAGTATCTGTTTCATGGGTCAAGAATGGTGGATCTCTGCCCCCTCCCACCTCCCAAGAACTTAGGGACTGCCAACAGCCTGTTGCAAAAGTCCCCAAACTTACCTCAATCCTTCTATGGCACTTTTCTCCATCATCAATCTCATAGCCTGAAATACAGACTTGGGAAGCCCTTTGTTAAACCCTGGATGATTATACGTACCATTTACCTGTTTGGGCTCATCAGATGGGGGTTTAAGAAATTCTTAACCTCCAGGAACACAAAGATTAACATAACAATACTAATTTAACTAAATATTTGTTGCTAAGGTAATCCTCACCTACTGGGCATCAAGGCTCAGGTAAAATAGGTTTGTTGTGGGATGACTATTTCTACTTCCTCATTCCAAAATGAGTGTTATGTACCTTGAATTTACTTCCAGGTGCATTTTAAAACTATTTAATCCCTTACCACCTCTGCTAAGAAAATACGTATACTAGTACTTACACTATCATTACAAATTTCTATGCAATGTAAAGTAAATAACTGTAAATGTTTTACCTTTTCAAGTAATAAATTAGTGGTGAGTGAAGACTGTAAAGACCAGCTTACGATGTCTAACAGAAGTATTGGTTCCACAGTAATCATCTTTATACACTCCAGCACTCTTCTGCAACATCCTTGCTTTTTGGAATTGCATTCTACCAAAGGTTCACCAGGAAGATAACCTGAACTATTAAGAAGTTCAGAGTCCGAGCGTTCACTCTCATTTTCCTCCATGTCTGTGAACGGAAGAGTCTCACTGGCACTGCTGGTCATCTTGAAGCAACTGAGTTTCCACCTTTTTTCAAGATATTACATCACAACGAGCAATTTACTGAAGATTATGATGGACATCAACCAAGAGAGGCAGTATCTTACTGCCCCATGCTAGTAGGGCTTTTCATTTCTCAATGCACTCATTTGCTATGTTCTGTAAAAAAGAAAAAAAAATAACCAAATGATTATCAGTACGTAATTATAAAAAAAAATTCTTTCATTAGCTAGGTTGACTAGTTATATTAAAAACCATTTCAAATCACCAAAGCAATTAAAGCATATGAATGAAATTACTTTGAGGAAATGCATTTTAAACTGTTGTAGTTTACAAAAATATTCTGTTTCTCTGATCTAGCTCCCTTTACATATACTACTGACTGGTAAATTCCAGCTGAAAAAACTGATTTTTTGAAATATCAGTCAGTTTACCATGATAAAGCAATTAATCACTTCCATATGTTTTTATACAGCAAAACCTCATCATCTTGGAATAGGGGGAACCTAACTCTTGGCAGAATAGCTAATGCATCATCCAAAGCTATAACAAATATAGAATTTATATAGCAAACTGCAATTTTTCTAGATATTCAAACCTGAGGTTTTGTTTCATACAGTATAAGGGTATGTTTGATGCAAGCTGGTTTGTTAAAGCTTGATAATGAGAAAATTTGAAGTGTTTGTCTTAGCAAGTGATCGGGAGAACATCCCTTTCACCTGGTTGTACCCTTAATCATGCTTATATATCTACAAAAAATGCAATTTATATTAAAAAATTACTAAAGTTGAAAGTAAAAGGAAATTTTTCCTTTGTAACAAGCCTAAAATATTTAGTTTTGGTGTCTGAAGCTTTTTAACAATGAGCCAGACTTATGTGACAAAGTCCAGTCCTATTTGCAGTATGGGAGAAAAAAAAAGGGGGGGGGGGTGTTGGAATCAACCAGGAACTCTCACAACCACTTTCTATCCAAATAAAGCAGCCATATTAGGGGCTAGAGGGCCTCAGAGGTGTGGTTGGTATGGTGTTGGCATCCCACCTCGGTGGTTGCGGGTTCGATTCTCAGCCATTCCATTGAAGAGTGAGATGTGTGTTTCTGGTGATAGAAGTTCACTCTCGACGTGGTTCGGAAGTCACGTAAAGCTGTTGGTCCCGTTGCTGAATAACCACTGGTTCCATGCAACATAAAAGCACCATACAAACAAACAAACAAGCATATTAGGGCTATAGGTGAGTTTTTCAAGATCTCAACAATCTCTAAAAAGAACAGGTTGATGAAAATATGTATGGGACACTCAGCCATCTGCTCTCCCTTTCCCATGCTAGTTGAGGCAAAGGGATGACCAGCCATCTCCTTCAAGTCAGTCCCCATTGAGTCCTCCTAAGCCCTGGAGGATGGGCAATCCAGGGATAACTACCTGCTAAAAACCAATAGTAGTAAAGGATATTTATGAGTAAAGGAAAGCTTATTCCCTACCAGTGGTGCCAAAGAAGTCTCCTTTTGCTTCCCTTCCTTTTGGAGTCAAACATCAGTCACTGAGCTGATGTTGATGACTAGCCTATGGGTCACTTGTAAATATTTTTTTGCAACTTGAAAAACTCCAATTTCCCACTATGATTCCTTACATTTTTTGAGAGGAATTAGTTCCTTGCTGGACAAGTGGTTTTCACGCTCAGCTGCCAATCCGGTGGTCCAAAGTTCGAATCCCGGCTCGGCCAACGCGGAATCAGAGGAATTTATTTCTGGTGATAGAAATTCATTTCTCGAATAAGTGTGGTTCGGATCCCACAATAAGCTGTAGGTCCCGTTGCTAGGTGACCAATTGGTTCCTAACCACGTAAAATATCTAATCCTTCGGCCAGCCCTAGGAGAGCTGTTAATCAGCTTAGTGGTCTGGTAAAACTAAGATATACTTAACTTTTTGAGAGGAATGTTATAAAGTAAAAAACATGAGTGGTTTCCTCCAACAATGATGGTGAATATCTCCAAAACACAAAAGATTAAGTATCATTGGTCACTTTTAAACCTATAACATACAGCCAACAATAATATAATCAGTTGATTTTAGTATATTTCCAGATATTTTTTATCTAACAAAATCATTGCAAATTCCTAGTAAAAACAATTATAGTTTCATTTGTTTTGTTGTGTTTTTTGTAGTTTCATTTGTTTTGTTGTGTTTTTTATAGTTTCATTTGTTTTGTTGTGTTTTTTATAGTTTCATTTGTTTTGTTGTGTTTTATATAACAAAATATTGTTGGCCATAATATTTTTGTTTTCCAACACTCCACCAATGTTATGTGTAGTCACAGGATAGCTGTACATACTTATGGTGACATCATTTGCCAAACTAAAAAACCAGCATTTATTTTGCTTCTACGTGGGTTCAAAGTTTTCTGCTCCAGCCACAGCTTCATGTAAGATGTTTCCTGCTGCATCATCAGTAATTTTTAATTTTAGTTTTGAATTAATTTGCAAATAAATGTTACAGTGTTTTAATTGTTGTCAGAACTCTCAATTGCCCTGCAAATTCAGGAAAAATCACTATAGTAAATGATGTATGCAGGCTCTGAAAATGATTACTGAGTAGCCTACTTGGTGGATATATTATTGAATGTGAAACTAGCTAGTACTATTTTTCAGATTTTTTTTTTTTTTTTTAACAAGGAAAGAACATTACAATTCCATGTGAGGTTTTGAAAAATACAACTACTTATGAAGTGATTGATTGTAAAGATGAAATACGGTTCTCCAGCAGGATTTGTAATTTTGATGAATTTAACTTGCATTTTTGTGATAGCCTAAATATTTGGTTGACCAATTACATACCTCAAAGTCTAACAATAATGGGACTACAGTAGGAAACCTCAGTGTGTAAAAGGCAGAATCTGTTTCTCTCCACAGTCAGCTAGGACCTAATACCCTCAAATAGTATGTTATGACACATCCCTGTATTTCACTCTAAGGTTAACAGCAGGTTGGGAGCTCCAGGCAACTCAAGTCAGGTAGGATCCAGAACCATAGGGTAGGTTAGGTAATGTTAGGCTAGGTTGGAGTGCGATCCTGTTTTGATATGTAGGCAGTTTTCATTCTCCCAAACAAAATCCCACTATGGTTGCCCATTATTGCTAGACTTTTCTGTGTGTAAAAGGTTAGGTTAATTAATGAATACCAGTCATAAAAATTACAACATTAACCAGGTATCATGCACCTAACCTATATTTTGCATTGGGTAGTACTCAATTATGGGATTACAGGTAAACTGTAGTTTACTACCTATATAGCCTATAGGTAGTAGGCAAGACTTTGGTTTTTGCAGCTACTTAGGTAGGTACAATACGCAGTGTAAAATACTAGCCTATAGCTAGGTATACCTAGCTAGGTACCACAGTTACCATACCTAGCTTAAATAATATCTATGCAAACACATGGCTACTCAAAATTAAAAAATGCCTTGGAAACTGTTTAAATACAGTACCCAAAATAAAAATAAATACTAATAGCTAAGTGGCAGAAACATACCTACCTTCCGTAAGCCTAAGTCAGGTTACGCTTGGTCTGACAAGCCTGGGACAAAGGGTGTACCCTTCAGTTCACGCACCATGACACTTATGAAACAATTCCATTACAAAGGCAGAGTGGAATATCAACTTCATGACTTGCGTTACTGCCGTACATGTTGCTCGTTGCAGAGCAGCTTGAATGATTACATATTTCAAGAAGGATAGTCCCGTTCTTTAGAGTTGCACAATTGCCAATATCCTCTTGACAAACCACTTAAGATGCTACTACCTACTATATTTCACAATGGCTACTCTCTCACAGATATACTATTTGCTTCAATGGATTTTAATGAGGATGGTTTTTATTAAGAAAACATATGAGGGTATGTCGCAAACAAGAAAAACTTTAGTTCTTTTACTGAGGAATATTCCATAAAAAAAATCTTTGAGTTTGGAGGTCGTTGTACGATATGGCAACAAAAGACTCGTGCGTTTGTTTGTTTACTTAGATCAGCTGTTAATACGCGTGATGTTACAAGAGAGGTTGAACGTTAGTAATCTCTGTATTATTGATAGCATTTCCAGTTAAGTATAAAAAAATATAATTATTAAAGTTCTTGCGTATCTTGCGGAAGTATGATACATCAGCAATAAAGTAGAAATTTGATTTGATTTGTGGGGCTTTTCAAAGAAGACAAATTAGCGCCAGAGAAGTCAAATTAGCGTGTATATTTAGGAATGTACTGTGCGTTGAGATGCGACATCTTCGTTGTTGCTAGGTGCATTTTTTATTGATAATAAGTATTCTGACGACTTAACTCTTTGCTTAGCTCGCGGTCGCAAGCCGAATTAGACTTAGAAAGCATTCTCTTTGCGCCCATTGTAGCAGATTGTTAATGACCCATATTCGCCAATAGATCTGTATTCCTTAGTTATAAAATTACACGGAATAAATAATCATTTCTTTTGGCTTTTACCCACTGCTGTCGAACCGAACCATTCTATATTTCCCTCCGGATACGCTTTCTGCACCATGACTAGCCAAATCTGTTATCTTTCAATTGACGGAGTCGATGACTAACCGTTGTGTGACTGACGACTGTATCCTGTGAAGAGGATTGCAGCTAAGACGGGTCAAGCTCAAGCCTTATCTTTGATCATTGATGTATTTGTCGTCCTTTAAATGGAGAAACGTGACTGTGAATATACGCTGTTCATAACTGTTCGTCGTCACATGTGATTTCACAAGACCTCTGATCCGAACAAGCCGAATTCATAAGTACTTTAATTTATTTGACGAATAGGGTACTAATTACAAATTTTTGCAGGCAATCTACCGATAGATTATATAACTATACAATAGTAAGTTTTAGATATGTAACATTATCATTGCATGCTATAAATCACTCGATGAAAACCTAAACATATAAACCTTGGCAAATCTGTTCTCAAAAGAGCGGTATTTTGTGTCTTGCTTTAAATCCTAATTATAGTAGATATTTGTGTTCAGTTGTGCAGCATACGCATATTGTAATAAAGAAGAAAAAAAGCTGCGTTAATGAACGCTCTTCAAATTTGTATTATTAAATATCAATACGTATTAAGTATGTGGTCAATAGATTTGTGCTCGTCCTTGCTTTGAGTTTTGCCGACACCATTAATTAAAAATTTCTTAGTTCTAACTTTATTAAATTTTCACTCGCTATTTAATTTTTTTTTAAATTAAGAGTTTTCGTAAAATCTTGTGTTTATTTAATTTTTTCTTTAATGGTACCTATAACGTACCATACCTCCTCCTTCCATTTCCTTAATTGCTAGTGTCTTCATCGGGCACTGCCTGAAATACACATTTTCTTGAGAAAGGATGACGCAAGAAGGATAGAGCCTTCCGGATCTAATTAAGTCCGTAGGTATACGGTTTCCATTAAACGTTTTAATCCAGCTGATACTGATACCATTTCACAGACCAGCGCTCTGTCACTGAACGACGCACCAACTTGAGTATTCTATGCCAGCCTTATCGCGATGCTATAGTGACGTGAAACCAATATCACTCTCACTCCCCCAGATTGGCAAGTAAGCCTTGCTAGGGTTTCATGTGCCGACCGCAGTTTGCTACAGAAAGCCACAGCTTATAGGGTGTCATGAACCAACAGTCACGTAACTTGTCGATTTAATATCTTAATTGTATTTGTACTTGTTTGTGACTACTACAGGTATGCGTGTCAATTTTAATCGGGTAAAATAAAACAGAACAAGATATTGACAGAATAATCCGTACAAACGGTTAAGAAATAATGAATTCTGAGGGGCATCAATTGCCCATGGGTGATTATTTATTCGGTATTGTGCGTTACAATATTAAAATGAGATTAAATTTTTATATTTTTGTAGATAATTTCTTCTCTCAGACAATAGATCCCGCAGCACGAACATTTGCAACTGTGATGAATTAAGTAGAACCACTTTTTTTTTTTCCACGTCCAAGGTGCTATACGAAGTCATTATTCATTATTAGGTTTTTATTTCTGATTTTATTTCACGTGATTATATATTCAGCTACAACAAAACTAGATACCGTTGTACGCACATAGATCTTGATGTTACTTTTCAACAAATAAACTTAGAAAGAACTGGTTGTGATATTTAAATAAATGATAATTCGTGATTGCAGGTAAACACATTAATATTAATAAACTTGTAAAGGGTCCAGACGTTGTAAAATTCAATGTGCCTCCCACTGCACGTATTAAAATTCCCCTACTCCCGTTAAACGGTTTTCTGTGGTTTTCCAGTGATAGTGTTGACTAACAAAAATGTTAAGATTGTAAATCAATATTCTACAATATTGGTGCCTTTGATGTGGGGAAGACAAGACTCTACTTAACAAATATAAAGACAGCAAATTGGAAATGTTTGATACTGGGCCATTTATGTTAAAACTAACTTTCGCCTAATAAACTATGTAAGTTATTTATACATGGTTCTCTGAACGATATGCAAATGTTTTCGTTATTAGTAATCATTTAGATATTTTTGCTTTCACAGAAATGAATTGGTAATCTCAGAAAATATTTAGTATTTTCTAATTATTGTGGGGATGTTCTAATATCCGCAGCATATTAATTAACAAGAACAATATTATTATATATATATATATATATTATATATATATATATATATTATATATATATATATATATAACTTGATCACGAAGTATATAAAACATGATGCTATGTATAAATAAAGGTTTTGCCACGGAGGAAAATGAAAGGCGAGAGAGCCAAGACTTTTCGGTCTTACACGAACTCTTTGCTTGTGCCTAAGTTAAGGGTCGTGTTAGACTGAAAGTTCTTGGCTCTCTCGCCTTTCATTTTCCTCCGTGGCTAAATCTTTATATATATATATTATATATATATATATATATATATATACAGCATTTTTCTCATTTCAGTAGGAGAAAATAATTATCACCACACTTCTTGCAGGTTGTATAGGCAGCTTCACTGTTGTTGACGACTACGGGAGTCCAGAATTTACGAGTTATGAACTTTCTCACGACGATGAAGACCTCCATTAAAACGCGGCGCTGACACTCTCCCTGCTACGTACAATAAACTGTGATGGGGTTAACGCAAGACGAGTTTGCAAGCAACTTCGGGAATATTTCGCTGAAATGGTGAGCTGAATATAAAGATTTTAACCTTATGCTTTATTCATCTAAATTCTAGAGAAATGGAAGAACAAAAAAAATTGCATTTTTAAAACTTAAAAAAAAGGCGTGATCCGATCTCCAGTTTACTCTGACTAGTGCAAGATTTTCAACTCACGCACAAGTTGTAAACATTATATGCTTAACTTTTAATGCAGATTAAAACGTGCTACAATATACGGTCAAATAGAGCCTTGTTTCACAAACGAAACCTAAAATAAATACACCATATTTTATTAGAAATAATTTTTCTGCGCTGTTTAACATGTAGTATAGGTGGTCGGCATTTTTTGAACCATAATATCATCGTTCTTTTTCATCGTAGAAGAAAAGTAAGAGCATATTTGGAATCTTCGTAAAATGTCCTATCTGAATAGTGAATTCCTTTTTCTCTTCAACTAATATTAAAGAAGTTAGCTTGGCCGTATATTCTGATCAAAACGCTATACCCGGTATACCCATCCCCCTAATACCAACGTTATTTTCTTATCCCAGAGGAAAAGTAACGACATATTTGGAATTCTCGTGAAAATTTCAATCAGTCTAATGCTTTATTTTTTCTCTACGAATAATAATAAAAAAAATTGGCATGGCCAGAGATCCGGAGCAAAACGGCACTCAGGAAACCATCCCCTATCAAATGGTCGGCTTTGGTTCAATTCGGTCCAGTAGTTTCGCCGTCTATTGCGAACATACACATACTATACATACAACATGAATATAGGTCGCGACCAATCACCTTAAATATGATAATATGAATATATATATATCATATATATATTTATATACGTATAATAATATATATAATATATATATATATGTATAAGTGAATATCACAGGAAAATGATGGTCAAAAACTCGAACCGAGCGCTTTCGTCTTATTAAGACATTGTCGAGGCACAATGTCTTGATAAAGATGAAAGCGCTCGGTACTTATTTCTTGCCTGTCATTTTCCTGTTTTTATTTGCTTATATAATGAAGTCACGTACACCTACTGTGATGTTTGAAACGCACACACACACACATATATATATATATATATATATATATTTATATATATATATATTATGTTTGTAGATATATATATATATATATATTATATATATATATATATATATATATATATATATATATATATATGTGGGTGTGGGTGTGTGTGTGTGTGTGTGTATAATTAAGATCTTTTGTCTTTACTCTAGGTTATTTTTCGAGCATACTACATAGTACAGTGGAAGATTACACAGACTCAATTTTACAAACAATAAATAAGATTGAAATGGTATATTGAAGAGTTTTGAAGTTGCGTGAGCATAGCATACTTAGAAATCGTATGCTTTACTTACTGAAGATAGATGACGAGGCTATGATTTAAATTTGAAATACTTTGGGAAGTTATAGCGGCTCCTCGTTTTAGAACGTAAAGTTTTTTAGTGCGCTGTTGTGGTTTTTATATTGAAATAATGGAATTAAATCCCAGAGACTGCTGTCTATCTTTTACCCGAGGTTCACTTAGACTTTGTGTCCGTTTAAGGTTGTGATTCCCTGCGACATGCATATAGCCTATATTTAACTCTAATAATCACAGCTTAAATAATCTGAGTTACTTCCAGGTACTTGGCAAATGGTTGCAACTACTTTATACTGAAATCATGTCTTTACGTTAAATTTCGAAGTCTCAAGCTGTATGGACAGAAAACGATAAGGTTTTATGAATGCAATCAATGACAGAGTTTTCTCATTTAATAAATTTGATGACTCAGGATATTATTTATTCTGCATTAATCAGTCTGACCCACGTAAATGTCGTAAATATTGTTTTGGGGGATTTTCTCCATCATTTTCATTTTGAACGTCAAGGTTGAACGTAGAGGGTGAACGGCTGTCAAAGTATCAAATTTCTAATGACTTTCGTAAGGTTCCAGTTGCACAAGTATTCCGTAAATATCAATTTTCTTTGACTTCAGAATCCGTACGTTTTCTATTTGTTGTAAAGGGGTGACTCACTAATAATGTCGTGAAGCATTAGGCGTCCAGTAAAAGTTGGTAGTTCTATCCTAAATGATTTAACCTGAGTTACTCATATTTATAATTCACGTTAGAAATAGAAAAGGATGGTTGGTTACCATTGTAGACTTTTTATCGGACGTCAACATGTTCTTGTTTAAGGCATCATACTGTAAGGACAACGCTTATTCATAATTTTCTCTGTACATAATTCATCATTCGCGTTGTTCTTACTTCCCCCTGAGAGAGCATTCAGCGGGCTTTCCGTCAGTGTATAAAGCTTGTATAACCACATATTGTGTACTTTTATATTTTGTATTTTATGTCTCTCAAGAAACACAAATCGGGTCTCGCCGACCCACTTTTACTCTCTCGCGGGTCGGTGACCACATTTCCGTCCGCATGCTGTATATTTATATTTCCCTTGACTGTAATAAAAACTTGTTACGGGCTGCTCTGTGAGCAAGAGCCCGTGCTGACACAAGGTCAGCTAAATAAAAAACAACAATAATAAAAACTTACGGGCTGCTCTGTGAGCAAGAGCCCGTGCTGACACAAGGTCAGCTAAATCAAAAACAACAACAACAAGTAATAAAAATCAGTACACTTCTACCTGCCTCTTTGTCCACCTCTCACAATACCTACCTAGTATTATTAAAAAATTCGCTATTCTCATCAACGTTCCATTTGTCAATCCTGGAGTTCTGGATAGCGAACTATTGGAAATTATAAAACTAAGTATGACTTTAAGTTATCCAACTCTTGCATTGGAAGCTTGTTACAATAAAAATGTGATGACATTTTAAAATAAATGTGACAGGAAGGAAACCTTACTTACGAACACATTTTTCCGCTTTATTTCATCAGGGTTGTGTCAGTCAAATTACTGTAAAAAACATATTGGATTTAGGTAGCTGTAATATTTTCATGTAAAACCACTTAAAAAGCATCCTTATAAGAAAATGTCCTCACAAGAGTAGAAAAATTGTTTATAAAATCTCGTGTATTGCCTGTAATTTGTTTTACTCGAGCCAAACAAGTAAGGAATTAAGTTTGAGAATAATTCAGTATAAATACTTACCTAGAACTGGCTTAAAGACTTATGCTTTTTTTTGGGGGGCACCTCACATGGGATTGATTGGTCCTATAGTAGTGTAATGCAAGACTATTGTTTCCAAAAATCTAGAATCGGCGATAAAACTGCCAGCAAAGGAAAATAATAGTAATTTAAGCCCAGATGTATATACCCTTGACCGCGTTTTGCAGAAGACGTTTGAGGTAAATTTAAAAGAGATACTTAAGAACCTTTTTATCGTCCTTTGCTTTTCTTTGGTTTACCCAAGTACCTGATTTAATCCTAGACAGCTGTTCCTCACCCGAAGGCCCTCTCTCTAAAAAAAAAAAAAAAAAATCTGACTTGCATTTCATGAAAATGGTTATACCACTGTATACCCCTTTAATGTTAGCTTTTGTTTCTAAATGTGAGTCCTTTTCGTGGTCATTTATAATATTGCATGTAGTCTGAAAATTCCTAGAAAAGGAGGAAGGAAAGAGAATGCTCCTTGAGAAGTGAGAACCTTTTCAAACTGGTTTTAGAAAAGATCGTGATTGCGTTGGGTGATAGAGATATTATGTAATGGTAGGTAGGTCCTTTAGAATATAGTCAGAATGATGCTTGAATTTAATTGGTTTAAAAATGCATGTATTGTACATGGGGAAAAAGAATGGATGAGGAGGGAAGGGTGTAATTTATATATATATATATATTATATATATATATATATATATATATATATATATATATATATATACATATACAGTTATAAAAGTTTACATAAATTCTTAACCTTTGTTTTGTTGAAGCTAAAATTAATTTGAAAGGTAGTTTTAGTATCAGATGTGAGACTGAGAAGTAGGAAGTTAGAAAGGGACACATACAGAGGATGAATGACGAGGCTAAACTAAAAAATACAAGAGACAGAAGTTGATTTGGGGTCCGAAAGTTTCAAGGATTACTCTTGTTGGTAAAGAATGTTTGTTTACATTGGGACTTTCGAAGGAAAAAATAAGAAGCACGGATGGTGTAATAGTTAAGACACGACATTATGCATTGGCGTTTGATGTGATCACATGTGATGAACAAATAAGAGAAATTATTGTCGTTTTGTATGAAAGAAAAAATGGAATGGATGATTGCAAGTTAGTAGCCGTGAGTTTTACATGAAAATGCAAACTGGAAAGTAAGCGTTTAGTATAAAGTTTGGTCTGCAAAATAGAATTGCGTCCTCCTTGGCTGGTAAATATTTACACGGAGGAAGAGGGGAGAAAAGCAGACACTGATAATGAAAGAAAGAAAACAAGAGATTGCTTTTGAATGGCAACGTGGCATGTTAATCCACAGGACTTTGGTGAATATTCACAAGAAGGTTGAATACCACAAAAAACAAAAAATATTCGCAAAAAAGTACTGTGATTAGAAAAGTAACGAGAAGTTTTCTCTCCTTTACTCTGAAACAGCTGTGGGAAATCTTTTATCCTTAGCGTAAGGCAGAAACATTTGGCACTTCACTCTGGAAGCTGCTAATTATGTTCAACCGAGGTGTTGAATGCAAGAGTTTGTGTATTTATCCTTTTGTACGTAGGAAATATATATATATATATATATATCGTATATATATCTATATATATATATAGAGATCAGGACTCATCACGATGGAACAAGAATAAATCTCTGACTCATATCACGATCCCTTATGTGTCAGAAATTTATATATGTAGCATTTATATTTAAATGTATGTATGTATGTTCGTATGTATTTATAAATAGGCACGGGTGCATAAGAAATCTCTTACAGTTGGGTTCTTAATTAAATGACGGGAAAATTATCTGAAGTTTGTCTAATTGATACATTTTTTTCCCTGACATCACGATCCGTTATGTGTCAGAAATTTATATATGTAGTATTTATATTTAAATGTATGTATGTACGTGTGCATGTATGTATGTATAAATAGGCACGGGTGCATAAGAAATCTCTTACAGTTGGGTTCCTTATAAATGACGGGAAAATGATGTAAATGTTTGTCTAATTGAATACTTTTTAAAAATTTCTCATTCCTCCAGAAAAATATATTGAGATATGTGAATGTAATTTTTAGAAAAAAATTACCAATGTTTAAATTAAGTTTTTGCTACATTAATTGAACTCTTGCCTTACATAACAGAAGAAACTAGTCTATTAATAACATTTCGACCGAAACTTTAGTTACACGAACCCTATTCTTCAATCAGTACAAAGTACGAGGAACATGATTTTCAAACTCCTCGGGGATCTGGAAACCATTTAGAGACTTTCTCACTAAGTGCATTGTCAACAGACCCAGGGGTCGAATGGGGCTGCTAAGATTACCCTGGTAATCTTTTTCAGAGGGTCGTATGTTCTCAGTACACCTTTGGCTCATCATAAATGCGGTTATTGTTGTAAGTCCAACTGGCCTTATGCCAGTACGGACTTTTGCTCCTCGAGCATCACGTAAACACCCTGTAAAATATAAATTTGTATAAAATGTAAAATTTGTATTTGCAAGAAGGAACCAGCGCGCAACATGGTTAAGCTAGTCGTTCTAATAGTTTAAGCCTTCTAAATCCTATAGAAATCCAATGAGAGAGAGAGAGAGAGAGAGAGAGAGAGAGAGAAGGATGGCCAGGACACGAAAACCTCCTATTCGCAATGGGCAAAACATTCCCCTTACGCTTTTGTGTCCCCCTCGCCTCGCCTCGCCTCGCATCCTCTCGCTCGGCCACTTGGCATCTGTTGTGTTGTTCTTGCTTTCGTGGCTCCTCGTGACTCCGCCGAGGTAAACATTGCCAAACGGAAATGAGTTCGCGATCTTGCTAACAACTTAAGCTGGCGTGTTTTCATCCTCTGTGTTTTCTGCATTCGAAGAGTCTTTTCCCTCTTCTTGTTCTTCTTCCAGGTATCCTTTTTTAGTCACGGAGGTCCTTCACGTTTTGTTCTTATTTTTGTAGTTTTGGTTTTAAAAGTGACGTGAGTCCGGTGGCCTTCAGTGAATGCCATTTTGTCCTCTGCTGTTGTGGAGAGCCTGCCTGGGACTATGCCAAATATCCTCTGCAGCTGCCCTTCTCTGCTTTTTTATCTTTCCCCTCCATTTGTTTATTTTCCTAGCTTTGGTTACATAACCCGTATCCTCTTTAAGTCCTTTTTTTCTTATAAATGTAAAAACAATCAACTTGCTTATTTCACGTCTACAGTCTTTTCCAAGGATATGTATCGCCATCTTGAAAATTCATATTCGTACGTCCCGTCGACTATTTCGTTTTGGCAGCTGTAGCGGCCATCGCTTTCCAATATGACAGATGATATGTTAATATCAACCATATGCGTAAATTACACTGGTGTTGGGTGAGTGTGGAGTATTCGAGCACAAAAATAGCGGGAAACTTAAGAAACAATTTGGCATGTTTATCTGTAGCTTTATGAAAACAAACAACCGAGTTTTTACAGGAATCAGTTACTAAAAGATAATAATTAATGGTATGGGCAATGATGGAGCTTTAACAGGAACCCATTACTTATAGGTATTAAATAATGGTTTGGATAAGGATATCAAACAGCAACGGTTCTTGAACCTTTTGGGCATCTCGTCCTGTGCGTTTCGACGACGTTGTCTATCGTTAGACTAAACCGTTTGATTAAACTTGTTTACCAGGTAACCAAACTGATCAAGAACTTTTAAAAACTTCATTAAAAAAAAAAACTAGATCCTAAGAAAGTCTCAGGCTCTCGGGATTTTACAGAATAATGATACTGTGTGTCTTAGCTAATCAAGATTTAAATAAAAACTTGTCAAAATGGCTCTGAGTGCCAACATCAGGTTCCTTAAAATTTCGTGAAATTTCGGAAAGTCAAAGTTATCATTACGCCATGAAAACAAGATCTGCACCCCATCTGCCTAGGATAATACTAGAAAGCTTCGATAACAAAGGATGATACCAGAAAGCTTCGATTTCAAAGAATGATACCAGAAAGCTTCGATATCAAAGGATGATACTAGAAAGCTTCGATATCAAAGGATAATACTAGAAAATTTCGATATCATAGGATAATACTAGAAAGCTTCGATATCAAAGGATAATACTAGAAAGTTTCGATATCATTGGATGATACCAGAAAGCTTCGATAACAAAGGATAATACGAGAAAGCTTCGATCTCAAGGATATACTAGTAACGTTTCGATATCATTGGATGATACCAGAAAGCTTCGATAACAAAGGATAATACGAGAAAGCTTCGATATCAAATGATAATACTAGAAAGCTTCGATATCAAAGGATACTACCAGAAAGCTTCGATATCAAACGATAATACTAAAGCTTCGATATCGTAGGATAATACTAGAAAGCTTCGATATCAAAGGATAATACTAGAAAGTTTCGATATCAGTGATAATACTAGAAAGCTTCAATATCATAGGATAATACTAGAAAGCTTCGATATCAACGAGACAAAACTTCTCTGGACTTTCACTGATTGTGGAAATAGTCCCCTCACTGCTAATGCTAAGTCTGGTAAACCAAGCTCTCCCTAACATCGACATTTCAAATGATCATTAAAAAGGTGTGGAAATTTCTTTTGAATGTCATTACTAAGAATAATCGTTTCTCCGTTTCCCAAGTAGCCTGGTGTTTTACACTTATATGGATAAAGGTTGCCCTGGAACTTAATCTAGCAATAATACCGATTTTTCATTTCTTTAACTAAATATGTCCAAATACATATGATCATTGACATAGATTTTATTTATATTAATGACATAGATTTTATTTATATTAACTTCACACAGACAACTTGCTGTCAATCACCTTAATAGGTTTTTGAGGGGTCTTAACGGAAACACAAATCAAACAGATTAATACAATTCATTCACGTGCAGATGTCACTCCAATTAGTTCAATGATATTTTCATTCAGTAGAAAGCTGACGAGAGTGACTGAGGGGAAAAGAGAAAGATAAAATACGTTCTACGACAAGGCAGGACTTTCGGGTGGAGGCAGTCAAGTAAATTAAACAGCGTAAAAGATGAGTAGTTTTTACAAACTCACAAACTACCCTTAACTGTTTTGTGATTCATCTGAACTTGTCTTACGTCACGTGAACATTTTCTTTAAAGTAGAGAAACGTCTGATGTCCAGTCAGAAAAACTAACGTTGAATTGGTATCCAAACAAAGCCTCTTACGATCTTTGAAATTGAATTGAAATATTTTGGGAAGGTCGTAATGCATATTTAAAATTCCCATCGGATTTTGAAGAGAATGGCTTTAATAAGTAAGGATTTATCATCCCTTGAAGCTTGAGAGCATCCTAATCATTATCTTCATTACCTTCTTGTGCTTTATCTTCCACAGATTTCCAATCATCTTAGTCTTCCGTCTTATATTTTCATCAAAGTTGGTCTCGGTCCTCCAACTCTTCTGGTCTTTACAGAAGACCAACTGACACTATCTTGATCTCGTCCCCCTCCCCCGAGGACCAAGGACATGTCCAAGCCATCTCGCTTAAGGCAGTTTTATCTTTATTACTGTCCATATACATTCATTGTTTAAGGATTTGTTTTAGTAATTTGTTCTAGTATCAAAAGGTTTATTCTCCTCCTCTCGGATAGCCACGTAGCATCAGTTCGGAATCATTTTAGGCCTTTTGAGGTTAAAAAAAAAAGTCAAATTCCAAAATTGCTCCGTATAGTCCCTCTACCTGGTAACCATAGCATTCTCACCTGCTTCTGGTTTTCCAGGGTGCTGTATCCTTTTACTCTTCAAGAGGTAATTATGTAGCCTCCCATGGTTTTGGGTTTGTTTGTTTGTATGGTGCTTTTACGTTGCATGGAACCAGTGGTTATTCAGCAACGGGACCAACGGCTTTACGTGACTTCCGAACCCCGTCGAGCGTGAACTTCTATCACCAGAAATACACATCTCTCACTCCTCAATGGAACGGCCGAGAATCGAACCCGCGACCACCGAGGTGGAACGCCAACACCATACCAACCACGCCACCGAGGCGCTTTTGGGTCTCACTGCTTGGCATACCTCCACCTTCCTCCCAACTTTTTTTTTTTTTTTTCTTTTTGACCTAAGAGATCGTGGTGGATACTCAGGCCTGCCACTCATTTGACTTGTGACATCATCGAACCCATTTGACATACTGCAGTCCTTAGAGGACTGGGGATTGACATGACATGATCTTGAGTGATTGGTCGCCAGCTTACCTTTAGGAAAAGAGATATGACGGATATATATGGTTCAATTTCTGAATGTCTGTTCTTTATTGTATACTGGGGCCTTTAAGAGACTTAGAATTAATTTGTTTCCTTTTCGTACGTGCTGTTGTTACTTTGCACTTTCTTTTGAAAGCAACGTCCATTATTGCTTATTATTATCAGTCAAGCCTTTCAGTATCATTGTATTGTAATAACCTGCTTATAATTTGATTTGATCAATAAAGTAGGATAAACGTGTTTAGCAGCCACGATTTATTTGATGCATTTTTTAAGAGCAAAGGCCGACAGGACGGGCAACCTAATGTCCTTTTCTAGGCCAAACCAAGGAAAAAAGATACAGCAGGAGGAGGAGAAGGAATAACTTAACTAGAAAGGAAGCACAGCATCTGCCTCTTAAAGGAAGCAACTTACGAGAGCACCTGCATGTGAAGTTATAATAAGTTCGTGTGTTAATTGTGCTGGAGAAGGTGTTATGGAAGCAGAAAAGTTTCACATCTTGCTCCTTTTCCTTACTATTGTAACTTGACTCTGAAAGCCAAGCTATGATAGGAGATGGTATTGAAGAGCGAAGTTTATGAGTGTGGGTGGACAGGAATAGTTTAATTGAAAAGCGGTATCCAGGATGGGAGCTGACACAGATGTGTAAGGTTAAGAAGGAACTCTCAATACCATACTGTCACCGGACAGGAACATTTAGCCAATAACTCAGCCGTCATCAGTTCTGATGACTTTGGTGTAAAATTATGGCTACACTGTAATTTTATGCCCTGAAATAGAACGCTGATATCCTTCTAGCTGTGGTGTGGGTTCAAACGGAAATGGGCCAGATCACACATAAAAAAAATGGCTGGATATCCAACAGTATATATTTACGCAACATTGGGTATTATCAGTATGTGGATGGGTTTCCATTAAGAAATGTCTGAGATTTCCACCATGCAGTTGACAGTGTTCATCGTGCAAAGACATATACTTTGCTTTCCTTACTCTGGAGAAAGCAGACACTATATAGGGAAATAATGACATATTAAAAAAAATGTACACCAAACCTGAAATAAAAAAAAATCTCAGTTAACATAAAAGTAATTTAGATTAGAAATATCTATATTCAATTTCAGAAAAATGTTCACGCAACAATAATTAAAGGCTTTTAGATTCATTTGAGTACGCAAATGAATTAAAAGGGCTTGGAAAAAAAGTAAAAATAACAAATCTTATGCCAATGCATATAACTAATCGATTCTAGACGTAAGACGCGAATAAAAATTAATGAAAAGAAAACATCACGCCATCAAGGATTCGTTTGAGAATTTCCAAGAAAACAAATAGTGCTTAGCCGGAGAGAGTGCTGGTAAATATCGTAAAAAAGGAGGAACCATAAACTCGTGTCAAAATGTCGAGGAAGTGGCTGACAAAAAACGAGGGAAAAATATAGACAGCGATTGTGCAACCTCGTCTTGGACAGACGTCAAACTGCGAAAGAGAAGAAGAGCTGATGATGACAGTTTATCTGGTTAAGTAAAACACATTTTTTTATTTGCTTTAATTATACTAAAATTTCTGGGAAGCTTCGTTTCATAAGTACTCTCCAAGGATAACCCGAAGGTCTTGTTATAACGTTTAAGGCGAAATGAACTGAAACAAGACGTAGCAGGGCTTACCACGTAACGTGTTACATAAGCTGCGAGGCGTTCGACATGTTTGGCTTGTATCATTCATGGTATCCAGCAGTGCTTGGCTAAATCCTAGAAAAAAACACGACCTTAACAAGTACTGTCAGGAAGAATGGTTCTGACTGAGGCTGGATGGTAGTATTTTTCCTTTGTTCTGCATGAATACGGAAAAAAGGAGCGTAAACAGTATGATTCCGTACACTGTTTCATCCTTTTATTTTTTATTTACATTTTTTAAAAGAAAGCCTTTGCTCCCCTACATTTTCCATCTTGCCGCTATTTCCCTTGAGAGAGGAGGTCTCCAGAAGATCGTACTTTTCCACTGTTTCTGCTTATGTAGCCATCCACAAACACAACTAACCTGTAAATAATCGTCTCATTTTTTCTTTTCAAAACATTGCTCCAACATATTTGGAATTTATACGTGTTCATCTCAAACAGAACAGTTCAAAATGTATTGCAAGGGAAATGATGGGTATTTTAGAAAATGTTCGTCAATTTTAGTTTTGATCGTGTAGAAGGCGATGTCCAAAATAATCAAGTATACAAAATGATTATAGGCGCTTCAAAGGCCTATAAAAAGACTGGGAAAGCTAATCCAGGAAAAATCGAAACAATGAAGCATTTATTTAAAAAAAAAAAAACTATGGGAATGCGCGCGTCATCATCCATGCTCTCATGACGAATTCCTAAATTAAAGGAGAAGTTTCCTGCCTTAGCTCCATCCAGTAAAGCACATGATATTTTTTTTTCTTTTATTCCTGAAGTTGAATAGATAATCTTTCATAAGGCACTTGGCTGCACCTCCCAGAATACCAGCTGATTGGGTGACTATAATTTAAGCAGACCCCCCACGCCAACGCGGACCTTTGCTCATTATCAGGCCGTAATTTGGAGAAAGTAGCGTGGAAGTGAATTAAGCGACCAGGTGACTTGTTAGGACAATACTCGAGAATGTGGCAGGAGGAAAGTGATTAGTTAAATGGGTTTTGTAGAGATGTATGTTTCCATAAAATGTACACACATATATATATGTGTATATATATATATATATATATATATATATATATATATATATATATATATATATATATATATACGTGTCAGGGACAATTCAAATAGCTACGATACACAAGGAACTGATAGAAACAATGGTCGAGAGAGAGAGAGAGAGAGAGAGAGAGAGAGAGAGAGAGAGAGAGCTGGTGGCGGGTTATTGCAATGTTGCATATTTCCTCAAATATATGATGCACAGAAGATGCAAAGAGCACAGAATGTTTTAACTATCTTTTAGAGCAGGATGTTTTTTTCTTGCTTCGTTTATATGCACCTTTTGTCACCAAGTTTTGCCAAGCAACACGGCGATCACATCGGCAGCTTGAAACTGGTTGAGAGTCGTACACCGTCATTGAAGGAGCGTTATTATAGTACCAATAACACTATGACGCCCAGCTGACATAAGCAACTATGATAAATAACTTTATTTCATTCGTCCTCAAAACCACTCTGGACGGGAATTCAGAGAGAGAGAGAGAGAGAGAGAGAGAGAGAGAGAGAGAGAGAGAGAGAGAGAGAGAGAGAGAACAGTAGAAATGCGGCACCGTCAGGATAAACAGGGGAGGTATGGCCCAGGACCTAGGCTAATGGAGGTGGAAAGGGTGTCATGTGGAGAATGGGGAGCTGGGTATGAGGGTGGAGGTCGCTGATAGGTGTTGGTTCTTGGCACTTGGCATGGCCTTCTCTGCAGGTGTTCTCAGTGCCAATTCTGCCCTGGCCGCCGCCACCACGGAGCACCAGCAGCGGTGCCTTGTCTTCACTGAACGCCCCAAAGCTCACTGCCTTGCTTCAGTCATCTTGGTCGTCCAATGCAGTTTACCTTACGCATTTTAGTGAGGTGGTCTTAGCGTCGCTCTCTTGACTATAGGAGCGGTTTCATGGTGACGAGAGAGAAAGAGGGAATATAGAAAAGCAAAGACTTAGTTTAATTGTGGAAATGGTGAAGTTAATGTGGGAAACTAAATAGTAGAGAATTGTGTTATTCAGTGCCGCTTTTATGATAATCAGGATTGACACGTGATCTGCAGTGAGCAGCCCGTCCGTCGTCTGTCTGTTAACATTGAAAAAACCGGCGAGTCTCTTGACATAGTCACCATAAAAAAGCATCACTTTTACTTCTTCGGGCGCAAGGCCAAAGGAAACCAAAGGGAGCTGCATTGCCTCCCGAGTGTTTGTAAGTCTTCCTTTTTCACCACCATTACGCGACGAAGGAAGCTTTGCAACACCCACCTGAAGGGAGGACGTCTCCATCGCCCCAATGAGTGTGGGCGCTGATGAGAGGAGACCGTGGGTTCGGCCTTGGGCTTCACCCGGTCACCTCTTGGACCCTGGTTCCCTAACGGCCTCCCGCGTTAACAAATGCAGGTAGCTTCTTCTTCTTTCCAAAACTTACGTTAGTTAAAGCGCTGCCCCTCCTCTTCCTCCTCCTCCTCCCCGCCTTTACTCTTCTTCCTCCACTAGTACTACTGTGCGACTTCTGCTACTACACAGCTGCTGCTGACCGCTGATGCACCTCATCTCTTCATAAATAAACAAGTAGGAAAGCATGCCCGGGTGACACTTACGTGGTGCATTTTCCTTGTCCCATGTTTTGTTCGTGGCATTTGATTTCACAGTATATGTCCGGAATTCCCCTTCCAATCAGTAAAAGATGACTGCAGTTCTTTGTACATGTCTGTAATGTTAAACAGTCTCACGTTCATGCTGACTAGCCCACTAACTGGCAAAGGGCGAATGTTGCATGTTCACAGTTGACTAACATAGGTGAAGAGGACCATAGTAAACGTATGTTCTTTATAAGTTATTTTCAGCACATCACAAGATCTTCCACCTCCCCCCTGTCTCCCTCCCTCCCTCCCCAAAGACCCTTTTGTGCTTGAGAATGTCGATTACGTCACCAGGCGTGTCTATGTACGGTTAGGTTTTTGAGCCTTGCATCCATCTTTTGTAGCAATAGATGGACCATAGATATAGAGGATCACTCTATATCTGTGAGATGGACGCAGCGTGACATCTGAATGATATGATTATTATTATATATAGTGGGTTAATTCGGTAAAAGTAATGTTTTATTCAGCAGAATTTAAAGTTAAAGAAGAATAATATCAACGTAACACACATGACAAATTATTAGTCACGGGGAATATATATTTCTCTGTCTATTAGAGAGAGAGAGAGAGAGAGAGAGAGAGAGAGAGAGAGAGAGAGAGAGAGAACGCAAATAATGGACAAAAATCAAAATGATTCCTACTATGTTTCACCTCTTAATTCAGCATATGCCAGCTATCTCAATGACTCATGCCAAGAATTTTTGATAAGAAAAGGATTTACGCTGCGGCATAATACACGGTCGTTTATACATGCAAGTTGCAGTTTTGAATAAAAAATAATGTTAAAAGAATAATCCATAATTATATGACTTTTAATCTGGAAAATATTTAATTTTTCGTTCAGCTTTAAAGTATCAAGGGACAGTGCTAATGTACAAGTAATAAAGCCTATCACTTCCGTTTGAACACTGGATTCTTGAGAACCACGTTCCCCTCTTTCTCGTATCAGGGCGAGTTATTTCAATAGGTAGATTGGGCGTCGACAAAACCGCCTGTGCGCAGAATAATAGGGGAAATAGTGCGCTGACAGGGCAGAAATGAAAACCCAGGAATGCTGCAAACTGATAAGGTCTCTGGGAGAAGGAAAATCTCGGGAAAACTTTAGGTTAGAATAAGAAGAAGAGAAGAAAAAGAACGTACTTCATATCATGTGCGTATGAAGCAGAGGTCAACGAAGCGGCCCTAATAACGGGAAAACTTATTTGTTAGTTGTCCCTTACTGATTTATCAAACAGGAAGTTCAACTATTTAGCAGAATGCCTACCGTCATTTTCCACTTAACTGGGGGAACAGAACTTCATTAGCTCTTATTATTTTATTAATATATAACTTCATGGCTAGGTATTCTATTTCTATTATATATATATATATATATATATATATATATATATATATATATATATATATATATATATAATATATAGTGGACACAGTTGCTATACTGTAAAAGTAGTCCTGACATTCGAAGCAAGGCGTGATCCGACCCCTCACCCATAAGTTGTAAATATTACATTCCTAACTTTTAACATATATCAAAACATGCTAAAACCAACGAAAATTAAAATAAATATGCTATATTTTAAAAGAAATAATTTTCCTATACTGTTCAACATGCACATCATTTATTTTGTACATTTCCACTATAATAAATAAATCATAAATAGCCTATCCTTAAGTTCCTGTATCTTTAATACAATGCAAAACACCTTTTTTAAAGACATTTTTAGGCTCTTTCATAGACCTTTCCTAACCCCCAACAAAAATGAACGAACAACAACAACAACAACGAAGTAGTTTTCAGGCTTACTCCCCGAGTAAGCGACAATATTAGCCTTGAAAGTTACAACGTCTTTGCTTGTGGAGAGAGAGAGAGAGAGAGAGAGAGAGAGAGAGAGAGAGAGAGAAAATCAACCGTATGTTTTCTGTTTTTCATTTAGTATTTTGGCCTCGACTTCCCAGAGTAAATAAGGAATAAACTTGAAACCAGTTATCCAGCTACGTCGTAAAATAATAATAATAATAATAATAATAAAAAACAAATAACAAAAAACAAAACCGTAGCAATTCTTCCTTCAAAACAATTAAGATATTAGAAATGCTACCGCGAAAACAACGTTTTTATCGTAGTATATAAAAATGTGCAAGTATGGAACAAGATTAAAAGCCAGTGAAATCCAAACCTATCTTACAAAAGACTAGAAAAAGCAATTTTTTAATCGCTCAATCAATTAACAAAGAACAAATCCTTCACACAAACCTAATATGTTGTGTGTGAAATGTATATAGGTCATAAATTCCAATGGTAGTGGCTCTAACAACGGAATAACAAATGATAATCATTGATTCGCTGCAGTGCCAACTTCAACCGATAAGGTGTTGAGAGTAAAAGCTATTGCTACCCAACTCACTCAGCTCAGTTTAAAACCTGTATGGGAACGTTCACGCTGACACGACGCGCTCATTCAGTACGCTCCTTGGATTTGGAGTTACGTAACGCTTAATGGTGGTAGTGTCGTTGCTTTATTAATATCGTTGTGCTTTGTGTGAGTTGAAGTTTATTCCGTGAGGGGAATGCATTGTGTCTTCTAATCGATTGACGTCGTTGGAATGCCGAGGTACACTCTACCTACTAGGTAAACTTAAGAATTTACTGGTTGTGTCAAGTCGCGTCGTAGTAAATGAGACTACTTGTATATTTATACAGTATGACTAACAAAGAGATGAAGGTATTCTGGTCTACCGAGTAGTTTTAAACCTGTTACATGAAGGGAATGTCAAGTAATATTTAGCCTCCGCTTGAAAGTCGGCCTAGATACCATCTCAGCCGTTGTTATAGACCGAGGTGAAATCCTATACGGCTGTTATAGTAGACCGAAGTGAAATCCTATGCTCGAAGAGAAGGCCGAGACTGCATATAATTGATTGGCTGCTTAGATATGCAACCATGATAGTTATAACGCCGTTTTTTTAATGCTCCTAATCAAGGTCGACTAACGAAAGTATCTACCAAGACTGGTTATTGTGACCAAACTAAAGAACAGTTCTTATTTTTTCTACTACAAGGAATTAATGTTTGTCAACTTTTTATATATTATTATTATTTTTTTGCGTCAGTAAGGAAATAACGACCAGTTATCGCATATAGGTAGCCGTTAACATTAAGAAATCTTGATCTTCACAAGCAGTTTTTAAGATGCTGAATATGTGCACCTGTGCACTTACATTTAAATATGAGTATAATGTCAATCTTAATAAGTCCCTTTTACCATAGTCTAGACTACAGAGGTATATATGAGACAGAAGGAAGAGCGTTATAAGTACTAGTTTTATTTCTGTTTCCTACATCGCATGCTTGACATTATTCTTTGTGTGAAGTGGCACCATTATAAATTTTTAATCGTTGTTAAGTGTTCATTACATCACGTTTTGAAGAAGGTTCTGTTTAGATGAAAACTGCATGTATCTGAAATCGTGTATTTGGCGTGGCCAGTTAAATTGGTCTAGCCCTCAGGAGACATGTGAGACTATTTTCCATTTGAAGGAAATTAAATCAATCTTCGAGTTACCGATGTCATCGATAGGATTGAAAGGAACTATTTTACAATTGCTTATTCGATTCTCGAAACTACACAATTTTTAGTATGTTTTCCTTATTATTTGGTTTCTTGTAGTTATCAGTATTTATTTAAGGAATGACGAAATGATACATGTAGTATACTTCAATCCGTTTTTCCGTAAGTTGAGGTCAGTAGAGATAAGCGTAGGTGGTTGATTAAATGATGAAAGAATCATTATTACATTAATAAACTATGTATAACCTAATGCGTGAAATAGTGGCTAGGCATAATGGATTGCAGTTTGTAAACCCATTATTATTTAATACATACGATGAGATCTGCTTCATACCTTCCGTTCGGCGTGCTGGAGATTTACCAGATATCATCAACATGTGAGTAGTGAACAAACTACGTGAGAAGTGTACTACATTTCGAGACAGCTATCGTTCCAGACTACTGAAATCATAATTTGTAGTACAAGGACTATAAAATGACAGACCAACACTTAACTGTGTTATTGTCATTCCAATACTTGCATCACATGTTATAAAGGACCGTGTTCATATATTCAGGACAACGCTATAAGAACGCGGCAGCATCGTGTATTTTTACCAGCTGATATCCAATTATTGAAAGAAAGCGTTTATTTAGGCTGAAATAAAGTGTAACGAGTGAAAGTGGCTACTTAATCGTAAGGAGGCGGGTACTTCTAACTATACTTGTTTTTTTCCATCTGTCCTATCCGCCTGTTGGGTGTTTGCCTATGGTAACACTGCGTCCCCGGCTTTAAATAGTGACGCTGTGTGTAAGTTTTAGGTAAATAAAAGGATATGTGGGTGTACATTTGCAACTGAAAAGTGTTTTAATAATTTACTGTATGCGAATTACATCGTTAATATTCAAAATAGGATATTGTTATTATTGTTGAATGTAAGCTGAATGTAACTATCTAAAACCCGGGACGCAGTGTTACCATACACAAACACCACAGGCGGATGGACAGATGGAAAAAAAGAGAGTAGTATAGTCTCACGTGGTTGCTGTAATTTTCTCCCCTTTGCTGTATTTCCAGCATTGAATGTCACCGTGTTCGAATTATAATTTATGCGACGAACTCGTTCGTATAATAATCATGTGTGCACAGTTAATGGAATAGGTCACCATACCCAGCACTGCCAACTCTTCGATGCTTCGGTTTCTGGACTCCGGACACGGGTGCGTAAGCCCTTACCTACACAGTACTTGTTCATCCCGTGATTCCTGGGTATCAAGGTCTTTCCTTTCCCATACCTCTTTGAGGTCATCTTTCTGAATATAAGAGACTAAATTATATATATATATATATATATATATATATCATATATATTTATTATTTGTATATATATATATATATATATATATATATATATATATATATAATTTATTATAGATACACACATACACACACATATATATACACATATATACACAGTATTTACACATCCACAGCATACATACATACAAAGCGCTTCGGTGGCGTAGTTGGTATGGTGTTTGCGTCCCACCTCGGTGGTCGCCGGTTCGATTCTCGGCCAGTCCATTGAGGAGTGAGAGATGTGTATTTTCTGGTGATAGAAGTTCACTCTCGACGTGGTTCGGAAGTCACGTAAAGCCGTTGGTCCCGTTGCTGAATAACCACTGGTTCCACGCAACGTAAAAACACCATTCAAACAAACAAGCATACATACATACATTCATATGCATGTATTTATATCCATACGTATATGCATAAATATGTATACATATGTATATAAATGAACAAAACTTACGTCACTGATCAGTATTGGACCAAAGGAACCAAGAAACGCTTAAAGAAAAATTTCAAGTTCCCACGTTACCTGACACTGACGAAAACAGAGATAGCAGAACGACCGACTTTCCAAACAATGCCTGAGAAATCTAAATGGTGATCTTTATTGCCAACCCGCTTCCAACTGTTGCGTCTCCCTGTTGACAAGAAGGCTAGACCAATGCAGCATATCTCGCTTTCGCTGCAACGAACTGTTTGAAGAGGTCAAAGATTTGAGACTAATAATGACCGCGGGCCTTAAGTAATAGTAAGGGGATTTCGAAACGAAGTCGTTTTATCATTAAAACCCCGTTTGAAGAGAGTAGGATGTCAGAATTATGAGTT
This sequence comes from Macrobrachium nipponense, assembly GCF_015104395.2. Taxonomy (NCBI): domain Eukaryota; kingdom Metazoa; phylum Arthropoda; class Malacostraca; order Decapoda; family Palaemonidae; genus Macrobrachium; species Macrobrachium nipponense. Next base: position 41,989,385 of record NC_061094.1, read on the forward strand.
GAATAAAATGAAATATTTCTGAAAATATTAAGCCCCATTTGTCAAGCAGTCAGCTTAAAATATGGTTTTATTTATATTACTATATATGGAATAGTTTCCCTCCTTGGAGTCATGATCTTTTAAAACTTATAATTGAAACCATAAGTATTGTACGAAAAGTAATTACGAATATGAAATAGGAATTTGATAACGGATTTGATAAATCATAGTGTCAGGACCATTTTGATGTTATTCAGAAATAATGATAATTAGAAAATTGCTAGATAATAAGAGTTCTTTGCAATATTTTTTTTGCAGGAATTAACGCACTGAAGAGTTGAACTAACGTTGCTGTGAAGCTAAAGATAAGGTAGTATATAAACAGGCAAGGGAATTCCATTTGTGAGCCCTTGAGTGCTTATAGCTACTTCTAATATAATGAAAAAAAAAAAAAAAAACCCATGATAGCAATTCGAATCCCGCATGATCCAATTCACTTAGATAATTCGACAATGTTCATTTTGTGTTGTATAAGTCTTGTGTTTGGAAAAAAAAAAAAGTCTCGCTTGCTTAAATTATAAACTTCGTAAATTGCTTAGCGAAAATATGTATTTGTTTAGTTTTTAAAGCGGTTAGCCTTAAATAGATGTTAGCTTAAACAGATTTTAGGATACGCCTATGTTATGAATGGACAGGGTAAATTTTTCTTTGAAAATGCAAAGTTTAAATCTAACCGGAAGGTTTTGGATTCACGAGGTAATAGCGTCAATGAAAGAAAAATAAAAATAAAAAACATCCCGTAACGATAACGTTTATTTGAAAAGATACCCGTAAAAATAATACAAAAAGAAAGAAACAGGGGCAAGCAAACGTAACATCGTGGGGATATTCAACGTTTCGAGAAAAACAAACTAAAAGACATGAAAGTCTTTTGCACGCGAGAATGAAAAGAAATGTTACTCTCTGTTCACCCACTGTCTCTTCCAGGTTTACCTTACTTTAATCCCGACTAAAGGTCACAGCTATTGCTATTTCTACTCTTGTTATTTGGGCGTTGATTGATAGCTAATAGGCTGACCATATTTAACTGTTGCTTCATCCTATTCGCGAATTTTTTTCTTCTAGATTTTTTTTTTCGTGGGATATGCAGGTTATCACAACCTGATTAGAGAATGCGTTTGATACCTAGGTCTTACGGTTGCTTAGCTACAATCGGGGTTTTTTCCTTAGAAAACTAAATGTAGCGCTATATGTATATATTATATTTATTTATAAAGATACGTATATGTATCTAGCAAAACATTTCCGATACCATACCATCGATAATTATATAACCAAACGCAAAAGGACATGGTTAGTAAACGTTTCCTATTCCAAAAGTTTTCATGATAGATTGATGGAAGATGAAGGGCGCCGCCTCTTTACTCCCTTCCCCGCCCCTTTCAAATTAACTGAAAATTATGAGTCCGCTAATGTAACAGGGATCAGAGAATCTCTGAGGCTGAAGGAAATGAAAGGGAGGTGTGATTTAAGCCATACACACACTTTAGTCATTTATAGTCTGAGCGCATTGCCAAAGTAGAGGGCGGTTGGTATGCGCTACGTGGCAGGAGAGGTAGAGAGAATATTGTGTTTTTCTTAGTAACGTGAAATCAGCCAGGGACTCGAGTAATCTCTTTTGATCTGACTCCTTCCAATTTTTCAGACAAAACTCTTCAAGTGTGAGACAAAAGTTAGGAGCTAAAGCGGTCAGTAATTATGAAATTATGACATTTAACCATTTTGTGAGCCAGTGACGAAATTTACTCTCTGGGATACAGTTTAAAGAAAGCTTTAAAGTTTAAACAGTTCAGCACCATTGCATTTGTCAAGAGATTTCTGAAAAATGAAAAGCAAACGAAGCTTCATGCTTGGGAAACGCGAAGTCTACGAAGCCATATTTAAGAATGACAGACTCCCCCATTTGGGGAATGCGAGAATGCGAACCAGTGCAGTGGGGAGGGACTTTTGGTCTCATTCTTCCCCTCCTGACCCACCGACGAGAGGTCTCGTGATCTGCTGACAGCTGCCTCCAATTAGAATTGTTTGTTAT
>NC_061094.1:41996135-42018714 GCF_015104395.2 Macrobrachium nipponense
CTAGATAATTATTTTAATAAATAGTTAAATGGCAGTATAAGGTCATGAATTGCATAAATTTTTTACATATCATGAATATTAATTTGAAAATATTCGTTGTTGAAAAAGCAAATAGATTCCTGACTCAAAATATTAAGAGTTTTGCTGTGAACAGCACCTACAGCATTGTTTTCGCAGCTCTTCTATTGTTTATCAGTGTTGCCTATGGTATGTGTGCACCCTCCAAACTGGGTATAAGACTTACACAAAACTGGAGAAATAAGTAAAATTAGCGTATCTATGTGTAGTATATATACATTTTAGATCAATTTTATCATTATTGCATTACTATGACCAACTAAATCAATTTCAAATTCATGAAAACAGTTTGTAAATGCATCGGCATATGTGTGAAGTTCCCAATGAATTGGCAATGATGAGATTTTGCTGTCATCTGCTCGTATCTACTTTAGAAATATTGTAATTTTTTGGGGGATAATTTGGTTGCAAAACAGGTATAATAGACATGAATTAAACATTTTGAAGTAACCAAGTAAAGTTAAACTAAATAAATGAGTAAAGTAGACAATTTAGGGAATAAAGATTTGCCCCTCATAAACTGTGTAGTCGTGTGCTGTTGCAACTGTGTTTGTGGCGTGAGCTCTTAGGAACCATAGTTAAAGTGCAATTTGAGTGAATTAAGACCAAAACATGTATGATTACTATCAAATAAACACTGGAGTTTCAGTTGTGATGGCAGTAAGGATAAAACCACCATTACAAGGTAAAAATGAATTTCAGTTCAAACCACGACCCTGGTGGGAAAAGAATTTTTTTGTTTTTATACATGCGACTTACCCGGCAGATATATACTTAGCTATAGACTCCGTCGTCCCGAACAGAATTCAAAACTCGCGGGCACACGCTACCGGTAGGTCAGGTGATCTACCATTCCCGCCGCTGGGTGGCGGAATCCCAACCATTCCCGTTTTCTGAGCCAGATTTTCTCTGTCGCTGAGGCCGGCAACAACTGTTGTTTGGTCTCTCCTGATTGGAATTCTGCTCTTTTGTTTGGCCGAGAATTGGTTGGACTCTTTGGTGAAGTACTCTTGTTTATTCTCGGGATTGGCATACGCTTATTTTGGACTGGATTAGGACTTGGATTGGGTTTTTCTATTAAGATGGATGAAGTTAAAGTAACACCTAAGTTTAGGGTTTGTGCAAGGGAAGAATGCAGAACTAGGTTGTTTAAAGCAGAGGTAGATCCTCATACGCTTTGTAGTAAATGTAGAGGTTCTGAATGTGCGGTTGATAGAACTTGTGCTGAATGTGAAGGGCTTTCGGAGCAGGATGGAAGGATTTAGCTTCTTATATTAAGAAAAGAGAGAAGGATAGAGCTAGGAAAGCGTCAGCTAGAAGCTCGAGTAGATCTTGTTCTTTTGAGCCTGAATCAGAGATTAACAAACTAGATGATGTTTCTCCCATAAACCTCAGCCCCTTCTCCCTGTGTTGAATCTAAGGATTCATTTTCAGAAATGGAAAAAATGAGATCCTCGATCAGGGAGCTTCAGGAGCAGCTTAAAGCCATGGTAACACAAGGTAAGAGTGCCAGTGAATACAGTGACCCCAGTGCAGTGGAGGGGGCGTCTGGATCGGCTCCGCATTGCTCTAGGCCTAGACCGCTTCAAATCCAGGACCAGGGGAGGAGGAATGTCAAAAGCCGCAGGGAGGAGGTGGAGATCCCCAACGATCAGGCGTCCCTTCGGCAGACCCTGAAGTATCGACCCAGGCTGCCTTGGATAGCCGTAGAAAAGGCATCCTGGAAGAGTGTTTTTTTGCGTCGGACTCCTCCTCGTCCAGGCGTGGATGGAGCTCTGCTTCGAAGTCTCGTCCTCTGAAGAGATCGTGGGTAGCGCCGAAAGGAGACGCTTTTGATTCAAGCCCAGAGCGATTTCCAGAGGATTTTCCTTCGACTAGTAAGAGGCGAGAAGACCGTCTCCCAGCGCCTCAAGATCCGACAAAGCTTTTCCTGCTTAATATACAGGAGCAAATATCCTCCTTGGTAGGCCGCTCTACATAAGGATTCGTCTCGAAGGAAAGACTCCTCCCTTCCAGTGAAGAGATCAAAATATCTTCTCCCCTGGTAGGAGAGAAGTTCCTCACTCTAGCAGGCGCTCGTCTCCGGAGAGACTCTCTCGTTCTCCCTTTAAACGATCCTCTCCTATATATAGGAAGAAAGTTCCCAGCGGTAGCCGCTCGCAGAGCAAGCGGTTCAGCTACGTCTCTTAGGAGAAGTCAGGAGTCGGACTCCTCTTCTGAGGATCAGGATCGGCGTCAAGAGCCTAGAAGCAGGAGCTTGTGAGAAACACAGAACCTAGTAGGCGCCAAGAATATTACAGGCGTATGGAGCCTAACAGACGCCAGGAGTCTTGTGAGAGGCGTCAAGAGCCTACAAGGAGTCACGACAAGCGCCAGGAGTCAAGCAGGCGCCAGGAATCAAGCAGGCTTCAGGAGTCGAGAGGCGTCAGGAGTCGAGTATTCCGCCAGGAGTCTATCAGACGCCAGGAGTCGATGCATGGCGTCCGGAGGGTCGAGTAGGGCGCCAGGCGCCTTGTACGAGCTTAGGTCAGAGTAAGACCCTTCGCACTTTATGAGTTCTTCGGAGAGTAGGAGCCCTTCACCTGGTAGGAAACAGGTGCCTGAGAGAAGATCTCGTGCGTTTAAGAGCTCTATTGCGCCTTGTAGTAGCAAGGATTTGTCACACGGACGACGTTCTTCTTCGTTTGACAGAAGTCCCTCGACAACTAAGAACCGCTCTTCTCCGAAAGGAGGATCCCGGCAGCCGGAGAATTAGAAGAAGTCTCGGATGAAGAATTACCTGTGGATGTGGTAGTCTCTGATTATAAGAGATTGTCCTTGTTTGTTGTTGCAGGAGTTCGGAGATAAGCTGCAACCAGCGGATCCGCCCTCACCAGGATCTTTGCTATCGAGCACGAAGTCTCCAAAGGCATCCTCATTTGTAAAAATGCGTCCAGCCCTTAGTATTGAAAAAAGCGTTCAAAGGATTTGGAAAGAATGGCTTAAGAATAAAAGAGAGGCGGGCAAGACTGTTTTTCATGCCCCCCTTCAAAGTTGACGGGTAAACCTGGAAGATGGTACGATACCCAGGAACCTATGGGGCTTAGGACTGCCATCATCGCAGACGCAAGAATTACGCTTCCTTAGTAGATTCCTCAAGGAGGCGCGCTCTACTATCAGCAAAAGCTACTTGGGGGATGTGTGAACTGGACCATCTACTAAAGGGACTCTTTAGGACGCTCGAAGTATTTAATTTTATGGACTGGGCTTTGGGAGCCCTTGCGAAGAGAGCCCAAGATCCCGAATTTGTCACGATGGAAGAATTATCGAGTGTGTTATCGTGTCTGGACAGAGCAGTGATGGACGGTTCGGTGGAAGTGGCTGCTCTTTTGGATCGGGAGTTTTGAAAAAGAGAGCAGTGTATGGGTCTTTCCTGTCCAAGTCAGTATCTCCTCTACAGAGGTCGGCCTTGCTATATTCGCCGCTTTCGAACCACCTTTTCCCACAGGACACGGTGAGGGATGTCGCAAAAATCTTTAGCTGGAAAAGCCACACAGGATTTGCTGACACAGTCAGCAAAGAGGTTCAAGCCGGCGGTTCCTTTTCAAAGAAGGATAAAGCACCTCTTCAGCAGCCCTTTCGAGGAGCCTCTTCCTCATCAAGAACCCCATTTTAGAGGTAGAAGACCGGATACCAGAGGAAGACCTTCCAGGAGACCTGCGGGGAAGGCAAAATGAAGAAGAAGTCCTCCAGATAGCAGTAGGCGCCAGACTGTCGAAATTTGCCAGAGTCTGGGCGAAGAGAGGGGCGACAGCTGGACCCTCTCGATCCTCGAGAGGAGGATACCTCATCCCCTTCAGGGAATATCCTCCCTTAACAAGAACTCCAAGGAGTTAACAGCGAGATACAAACGATCCTGTCAAGAGTCAAGCTCTACCTGCAAGCAGTAGAACTTATGTTGCAGAAAAGGGCAATAGAACCGGTTCAAGATCTCCATTCACCAGGTTTCTACAACCGTCTATTCCTGGTACCAAAAGCCTCGGGCGGGTGGAGGCCGGTTCTGGACGTAAGTGCGCTGAACGTCTTTGTGATCAAGAAGAAGTTCTCGATGGAGACCTCTTCCTCTGTACTTTCTGCTCTTCGTCCAGGGGACTGGATGGTATCCCTGGACCTTCAAGATGCATATTTCCATGTGCCAATTCATCCGGCATCAAGGAAATACCTAAGATTCATGTCACAGGGAAGAGTGTTTCAATTTCGAGCGCTTTGCTTCGGACTTTCGACGACGGCCCCGCAAGTCTTCACGGGTATCCTAAGGAATGTGGCTCATTGGCTACATTTAGAGGGGATCAGAATTTCGATGTATTTGGACGACTGGCTAATACGAGCAAAGTCGAAGCAACAGTGTCTGGAGGACCTTTCGATAACATTAAAGATGACGCAGTCATTGGGACTCCTAGTCAACCTCGAGAAGTCCCAGTTGGATCCCCAGCAGAACATAGTTATCTGGGGATTCGGATGGATTCTCGGGGCTTTTTCTAGCGTCTCCGTCAACAGAGAGAAATAGAACGCTGCCTTACAAAAGTGTCGGGATTTCTAGGGAAAGAACATTGTTCCGCGATGGGAATGGATGAGTTTGCTGGGAACCATTTCCTCGTTGGAACAGTTCGTTTCCCTAGGGAGACTGCACCTAAGACCACTTCAGTATTATCTGAAGGAGAACTGGGATCAAAGTTCTCAGGAACTCGAAGAGTCATTCAGGATAACGGACAAGGTCAAACAAGATCTTCGGTGGTGGTTAGACCCGAAGAAACTCGGTCAAGGAATATCCTTGCATATAAAGAGCCTCTCCGAGCGTTGTTTGCAGACGCATCGGACGTAGGGTGGGGAGCGACGTTGGATTCGCAAGAAGTGTCGGGAACCTGGGAAGGAGCGCAGGTGTCCTGGCACATAAACAAAAAGGAACTGAAAGCCATTCACCTAGCTCTCTTGCACTTTCAAGAACAGATATTAGGATCGATCATTCAGGTCAATTCAGACAACACGACAGCCCTAGCATATATCAGGAAGCAAGGGGGAACTCATTCATTCTCCCTTTACGAGACAGCGAGGGAGTTGTTGCTTTGGGCGCAAGAGAAGCAGATCTCTCTTCTAACGAGATTTATTCAGGGTGAGAGAGAAATGTTTCGAGCGGATCTGCTAAGCAGAAGAGACCAAGTGCTCCCCACCGAATGGACTCTCCACCCTCAAGTGTGCGATCAGTTATGGGGGTTATGGGGAAGGCCGAACGTGGACTTGTTCGCAACCAACTGGAACAAGAGGTTGGAGAATTATTGCTCCCCATCGCGGATCCAAGAGCAATAGCGATAGACGGTCTCCTCATGGACTGGAAGGGAATAGACGGGTACGCTTTTCCCCCCCTTCAAAACTGGTAGGGGAAGTAATAAGAAAGTTTGCCTCCTCAGAGGGAACGAAATTAACTTTGATCCGCCCCCTTTTGGGCCAGGCCCTAAGATTGGGTTGACAGAGTTGTTGGAGTGGATAGTGGATCTTCCCAGATCGCTTCCCAATAAGGAGCGATCTTCTCAAACAACCCCACTTCGACAGGTATCACAAAAAACCTCCCCGCTCTAAGTCTGACTGCCTTCAGACTATCGAAGGACTCGTTAGAGCGAGGGGGTTTCTCGCGAAGCTTCAAAAGCAATCGCAAGAGCCAGGAGACCATCCACATTACGGGTGTACCAGTCGAAGTGGGAAGTGTTTAGAAGATGGTGCAGGACGCATGAGCTATCCTCTTCCAGTACCTCTATAACCGACATTGCAAATTTTCTTCTTTACCTGAGAAGAAAAGTGTGTGGCCTAGCGGTATCTACGATCAGGGGTATAGAAGTATGCTTGGCCTACGGAGGTGTTTAGGCCTAGGGGTCTGGAGGGTGTCCGGACAATAATTATCTACATTGACCTTCTTAAGGTCTTTCGAGACCTCAAAAAGTCAGATAATAAAAATCCCAGTTGGAACTTGGATATAGTGCTGCATTACTTGATGTCTGAAAGATTCGTACCTTCCAATAATTGTTCTTTAGGGATTTGACGAGGAAATCTCTATTCCTGTTCGCCTTAGCCACGGCAAAAAGGGTGAGTGAACTTCAAGCGTTAGAGGGCAGAGTGGGGTTTAAGAAGGAGGCTGCAATTTGCTCTTTTAAGCCTCTCTTCTTAGCCAAGAACGAAAACCCATCAAAACCGTGGCCTAGAAGCTTCGAAGTGAAGGCACTCTCTTCTCTTACGGGGGAAGAAAAGGAAAAGACCCTTTGTCCAGTAAGAGCGCTAAAATTTTATCTACAAAGAAAGTCTCTTTTGGGAGGTACGCAGGAAAGTCTTTGGTGTTCGGTCAAAGATCCTACAAGACCAATATCGAAAAACGCCCTTACGTTTTTTTCATAAAAGACGTTATTAAGGAAGCGCATCTTAAATGTGGTGAAGAACAATTTAAACTCCTCAGGGTAAAAGCACACGAAGTGAGGGCCTAGCAACCTCAATGGCTTTTCAATAAAACGTGGTCCCTTCAAAATCTAATTGAATCCACGTAATTGGAAGTGTAACTCAGTGTTCGCCTCTCACTATCTAAAGGATGTGAGAGTTACTTATGAGAAGTGCTTTTCACTGGGAGCATATGTGTCCGCGGATTTAGTGCTGGGAGGAGGAGCTGAGGTTAATCCTAATTAGTTAGGTTATGTAATTTTAACATTATGGTGTTTGGTTTTTATGGTTGACTGAAAGAGGGTATAGGAAGAACCCTTTTCAGTTCTTAGATTTAACATGGTTAGAGAGGTCAGGTGGTCGGGATTAACTTTTGGTCTCCTCGTTGTGCATTATGTAAAGCCTAAAGCTCTGTCATGTAAGAGGGCTAGCCCCCATTGATAAGATACAGGTCAGGCTCTGCCATGTAAGCGGGTAAGCCCCATTGGTACGATCCATGCAGGTTCTGTCGCGTAAGCGGGCTAGCCCCCATTGACATGATCCAGAAGGGCTGTTCGGTCATAGGTGGTTTACCTCACTGAAGCTCTTGAGGCAGCAGACTAAATGACAGTAATCATGAAGTCTTCAGCCCAAACAGGTAAGAACCAAGGATTGATATCCTACAACAATTGTTGTTTCCCGTTATTAGAATTTTGTTTATATATATATAGCTGTCTCTTGCCCTCCACCAAGGGTGTCAATCAGCTAAGCTATATATTCTGACCGGGGTTCAAAGTCGCATGTATAAAAAATGATATTGTTAAGATACAATAAAGTTTATACATACGTTACCTGGCAGATATATACGATTAAGGGCCCACCCAGCCTCCCCTCAGGAGACGGTGTAGAGAAAATCTGGCTCAGAAAACGGAAATGGTTGGGATTCCGCCACCCAGCGGCGGGAATGGTAGATCACCTGACCTACCGGTAGCGTGTGCCGCGAGTTTTGAATTCTGTCGGGACGACGGAGTCTATAGCTAAGTATATATCTGCCAGGTAAGTATGTATAAAACTTTATTGTATCTTAACAATATCATTTCATTCACTAATATAGGCTACAAAATGTTTTATTGTGCTGATTACAATTGCAATCTTGAGTAAGATCAATAAACGTTACATATATATGCTAACATTGTTTAAATGACTGCTGGGAAAGATGTTGGATCCTTTGCGAGTACGAACAGCACCTCAGTCGGTGGACGCCATATTGGATTAAAAAACTGCCTTGAAAACATATTTTTACGAAGACCTCACATGCCTATTTTAGTTCGTGTGGCGCTTTCATATATCACATTATGTTGACGAAACTTCAATCTTTTGAATGGTATGCTTAAAGATCTAATTGTATTCTTGTTTCACCAGTTAAATATTGAGTGAATAAGGCTGATCCACGCGATAATGATGGATCCACTGCGGTGTTTCCCCTTGTGCCATTATTTCTTAATTCAAGAGAATACACTTACTTTGAGAGGAGCATAGAAGTCTCGGTGTGCTGCCTGGATAGACCACAACTCTTGACTGATGCTCATGGCAGTGAATTCAAGTACTTCTTCGGGAAGGTGGCTGCATTCCGGCTGCGCGGTCATTTATCCTATAGTGTAAACTGCTAAGTGAATGGTATAAAAATCAGCAAATGAATGTCAAAATGGGGCCATGTATTTTCGAGTGAATTTTTCATCTCGTGAAGGTTTTAGACAGGAAGTTTACTTTAATCTTGCCTGTTCAGTGTATATGGATGACCTCACATAGCAAGCTGAGTCACATTAAAGGGGGGTGATATCTCTCTCTCTCTCTCTCTCTCTCTCTCTCTCTCTCGTCTCTCTCTCTCTCCAATCCCCCCTAAGGTGGCTACAGCAGCTTGTGAACATTTGTTATGGTTTTGTGTCAGACAGGCTTCCATTGCTAAATGTATGATTTTTTCAAAAGATTAAGATCTGTCCAACTAACACATCACCTATTTATTGTTGTTAACAATGCCAGAATACATTTTGTACTAAGAATAAAGTACCCACTAATAGTCAAATTTATATACTTAGGAGTTTACTCTTATGATTTTAAGTTGTAGTCTGTGAGAACCCACACACCTGAGTGAAGGTACAGATAAGTCTACTTAACACCCTCCCCTTCATCAGTTCCCCCATCTCTCTCTCTCTCTCTCTCTCTCTCTCTCTCTCTCTCTCTCTCTCTCTCTCGTTCTCTCTCCTCTCTATCTCTCTCTCTCTCTCTCTCTCTCTCTCTCTCTCTCTCCTCTCTCTCTCTCATCTCTCTCTCTCTCTCTCTTCTATGGTAATTTTGTTTAATAGTTTAAGAACAGAAATGGTGGGGTGTAGTAGTGAATCAATGGTTAATGGACATTAGAGCAATATACGTACTAAAAAATATTCACTGGTATACAATCCCAGATCGTTGTTTGTCTCTGGGTATTGAAGGTGTGCTACAATCACGCTGCCCATGGCCAATTTGCTTAGATGCACAAATGGATGCAAATGTGTGATTGTACTCTGACTTTTTGATATGTTCAACCAAGAGAGGAAAGCTGGCACACTGAAAATGAGTCGTAACAGGTAATTATTGCCCATAATTTTTTATGTATAGCCAGCCTTATGCAACAATTTTTTTTCACTATCAATTTTTAGTAAAATTAGAGTGATATGATAACTGTCATGAAACCCAAGTGTAATTCTATAACCAATTATAATTATTTTACGATTTTACTGACTATCTATTTGTAGAATAGTTATGCCCATTGCCCAATCAATGTAATCACATTATATGAACAACAGCAGGTGCAGAAAAATGACCATAGTACACATACAATCTAAGATCATAAATATAATATCCCACAGGTCCTAAGGCAACACAGTAGAATGATGTTCAGCATAGTGGAGCTCATTAGCAAAATCCACTCAACTCATTGTTGGGATGTACCCATTTGAGTTTTAATGTGGCAAAATCTTGTGATACAATAACTTACAATGTATGTATTTTATAAATATTTTTCAGTGTGTTGTGTAATTCAGATAGAGAGAGAAAAGTGGGTGGGAAAATTGGAGGGGGAAGGGGAGAGAGTAGGAAAGGGGAGAGGTGATAGAAGGATGAGTGTGCGAGGGCGATGGGGTGAGCTTGTGGGTTGGGGAAGGAAGTGGGAACTGATGAAAGGGAGGGTGGTAAGTCGACGTTTCTGAACCTTTGCTTAGGGGTGTGGGTTCTCGCTTACTACAGCTTAATAGTATATCATAAGAGTAAACTCTTTAAAGTCTATAAATGACTAACTCCTATAATAGTAATATAAATTACGGTGGGGTGTTGTAAACATTGTGTTGGAAATGTCAGAGCTGTCCAACTAATAGCCTTGAAGATATTCCCGAAAAAATGATGCCACATCGGATCTGATATGGTTAGCAGGATATTATTTTACTGCTAAGAATTCTGACAATGCACATATAGAATATTTGTGCAGATGTCTATATGAGTGGGGACTATGATTTTAAGGAACTTTTATTAATGCAGCGATGATGTCAAGGAAATGCTTTTTCAGAGTATTTGTGCAAGTTTTTGTGGTATGTCTTTAGTTGTCAGAGCAAAGCAACAAACTAATAATAAGTTGAGGGTATGCTGTAATGCTGTAACTATAGCCTATGAAGGTTCATGGGCATTCTGAGGCATGTAAGTGCCTCCTCTTTTCATTTTCTTTTGTGGCTTTTTGTTAGCCATCCTTTCCAGAACTGAGACAAAAATATAACATGCTATGTTATTTGCAAAGGTTGAAGAATTCTGAAAACTGTATTATGATGAAGGTTGTTATTTCACAAAAGAGACTTACCAAACAATCACATTAGCTGTAAGCTTTCTTACCTGGCAGTCGAAAATTGAAATTGCCTGGCGTCGGTGCTGCCATCGTTCGTGTAGGTGATACAGGTCCCGCCCACTTTTGGGAATACCCGGTACTGCTGAGCTAACTATTGTCAATTCGTTTTATGCCGGCCACAGAGTAACACCTGTGGTTTTTTTGTTGCAGTCCACTTTCGTTGCCTTATTGGATTGTATTTTTTGGTGATGTACAGTTTTGTGTGTGTGTGTGTGCTTCATCAGTTAGCTGCCTTGTTATTAGCAAGTTATTGTGAAGATGTCTGATGCTAGTTCATCGGCAGTTAGGTTACTGCTGCAAAACTAGATTAGCTAAACTATGTTACGATCCACGCTCCAAATCTGCTAAATGTAGGGGTCAGTGTGTAGCAAGGAATTAACTTGTGATGAGTACTGTAGTTTTAGATGAACAAGGTTGGAAGACTTTTCAAGCTCATTTGGATAAAAATGGACAAAGATAGGAAAAGGAAAGCATCTCTTAGAGCTGGTAGTAAAGCTATAGTAGAGACAACTCCTGTGCCTTTAGAGGCGAACAAAACCGTCACTATCTTCGCAACTTTTATCTAATATTTCACGTATCGATAGTCCTCCAACTTCAGTACCAATTACAGGCAGTCTCCGGGTTACGACGGTGGTTCCGTTCTTGAGATGCGTCGTAAGCCGAAAATCGTCGTAAGCCTCAACATCATAAAAAATCCTAAGAAAACCTTATTTTTAATGCTTTGGGTTCATTGAAAACTATGTAAACTGCATTCTTATGGCATCTTCATCAAAATAATCTTCAAATATTTCATATTTCATCTGCCAGATGAGCGTTGTAGGCGTCGTAACCCTGGAAATAATATCTGATGAATATAATTGAAAAGCGTCGTAACCTCGGAACGTCGTAACCCGGGGACTGCCTGTACTCCAGTCCAGGTATCCCATGTTTCCGATCCCAACACCATTTCCATGTTGGAGTCCAAAATGGAGAAGAAATTTAAATTCTTGGCAAAATCTGTAATGGATTTAGGGATGTCTTTTCATGCTTTTTTTAAGAGAAGTCAAGTGAAAAGGTCAGTTTTGGGCCAAGTGTCAGTGTCGTGTTCGAGGAGGCAGCTGTGCTTCCCCCCATTTCTCCTAGACGAAGGTCACTGTCCCGCTCCCCAGCACCCGGGAGAAGACATACCGGAGGTTTAACGGGAGACTGGGGGGCGGTTTGCCAATGGTCAGTTGCTGACTCCGTCAACGGAGTCGACTCATGAGTGCCTATGAAACGCCACTGGAAAGGTGTAGATATCAGTGACGTGCAGTTGTCGTCTGACTAGGAAGTGCAGTCGCCTGTGTCGAGGCGACAGGTGTGGAGTGAATTAGTGGTCGCGTCCATTGAAGAGACATGCCCATGTGGGTACGTATTAAGAAATCCAAGGAGCACTGGAGTCACACAATTCCTGCAGTTTTGCTCTGGACCAGATTTTCCTGGAAGATTGTCAGTCCTTGGATAGTGTAGCTTCGGACGAAGTTAGACGCTTAGGTGCGGTCCAGCGCTCGCTTGGTTGCAATGCCGACTCGCCTTTTCGTGTATCGATAGAAGTTTCGACTCATTCGCCTCATACATCTTGTGTTGTTTCGACTCCCAGTTAATTGTTTTCGAAGAAGAGCCGTACGACAGCCATGACTTCGACTCTGACCAATGATGATTCCAAGTCCAAACCTTTGTTAGAGGATTCCGCTTTGGGCCCTTTTAGACATCAACTTCAAGAATTAATGGTCGTTTTGAAGAAAGCAACGAACCAGACTGGAGAAGAAGACTGGGAATCTTCCGTCCTGTCACAAGAGGAAACTCATGACCAGGAATCGAAAGCTTCTTCAGATTATTCTAATCTGTTAACCCTCTTACGCTCATTGGACGTATCGTACATCGACATAGAAAATTTTTTTTAAAAATTCGCGGAAAAATACTTATAGGCCTACCAGCAGAAAACTTGGGAGCTCACGGATCAAGGCGTTGTTTTGTTTACAATCGTTACGCAGGCGCACAAGCACAAATCTCGTATCGCACTAAAAAAGTATCAGTGACACATCTCAGAAATTATTTCATCACTTTGACATAATTTTTTGCACCATTTTAGATTATCTGTTTACATGGAGTATTATATATGAAAATGTGTGCAAATTTCATGTAGAATACAACAAGAAAATACTCATGATTGCAGCTTTTATCAGTTTGGAAATATTTTCATATAGATAACGATAAGTGCCAAATTTTCAACCTTTTCTTCGGTCAAATTTGACTCTACCAAAATGGTAAAAAAAACGCAATTGTAATTTAAAACTCTTATATTCTAGTAATATTCAATCATTTACCTTCATTTTGCAACAAATTGGAAGTCTCTAGCACAATATTTTGATTTATGGTGAATTTATGAAAAAAACTTTTTCCTTACGTCCGCACGGTAACTCTTCCGATAAATTTTTCGTGTGATTGTCGTAATGTTTGCAGCATTTTAAATTAGCCGTTACACAAAGTTTTTATATATGGAAGTGTGTGAAATTTCATGCACAATACAACTAAAAACAACCATGGTTGTAGCTTTTATCAGTTTTGAAATATTTTCATATAAGTACGATACGTGCAAAAATTTCAACCTTCGGGTCAACTTTGACTCTACCGAAATGGTCGAAAAAACGCAATTGTAAGGTAAAACACTTATATTCTAGTAATATTCAATCATTTACCTTCATTTTGCAACAATTGAAGTCTCTAGCACAATATTTCGATTTATGGGGAATTTATGAAAAAAAAAAACAAAACATTTTACCTTACATCCGCTCGGTAACTTCCAAAAAAAAATCAGAAATTTTTTCGGTGCGATTGTCGTAATGTTTGCACCATTTTTAAATTTGCTGTTACATAAAGTTTTATATATGAAATGTGCGCAATTTCATGTAGAATACAACTGAAAATGATTGAAGGTTGTTGCTTTTCTCATTTTTGAAATATTTGCATATAAATCACGATAAATAAAAAAACCCACGTTCGGTCAAATTTGACTACGGAAATAGTCGAAAAACGCAATTGTAAGCTAAAACTCTCACAGTCTAGTAATGTTCAGTCATTTATCTTCATTTTGAAAACAAATTCGAAGTCTCTAGCACAATATTTAGATTTAAGGTGAAGTTAAAATTAAAACTTTCCTTCCTCCCGTCGCAAATTCTCCGCCACAAATCTCTGAAATGCGTACATTGCATTCTCGTAATATTTGCTCCGTTTCATATTAGGGGTTTCATAGAGTTTTATATTCGAAATGTGCGCAATTTCATGTAGAATACAACAAAAAATAATTGAAGGTTGTAGCTTTTCTCATTTTCGAAATATTTGCTTTATTTAAAAAAAAAATATAAAAAAATTCGACATTCGTCAATTTATCTCATGCGAAATGGTCAAAAACTGCAATTGTAAGCTAAAATTCTTACAGTATAGTAATATTCAATCATTTATCTTCATTTTGAAACAAATTGGAAGTCTCTAAAGAACAAATCTTTAGATTTAGGGGGTGGGGCAATTTTTTTCTTGAAAAAAAAGTTTTTTTAACTTCCCCGCACGTTAACGAATTCATTGCATCATTTTGTGATATTTTCTCTGTGATGCTTAAACCCTTAAACGCCTAATGGGGTATAATAAAAATCGTCTCCCGTATGCCTAGGGGGTCTCGGAGTGAGTGCCGAAGCGGAAAAAATATTTTATTTAAAAAAATCACAGCGCACTTAGTTTTCAAGATTAAGAGTTCATTTTTGGCTCCTTTTTTTGTCATTGCCTGAAGTTTAGTATGCAACCATCAGAAATGAAAAAAAATATTATCATATATAAATAATGCGATATATGATAGCGCGGAAAACAAATTTCATATATAATTGTATTCAAATCGTGCTGAGCAAAACGGTTAAAGCTAACGAGTTAATTTTGTTTTGTTTTTCGTTGTATTTTACACTAAATTGCAATCATTTTGGTATATAACACATTGTAAAATGATCAAAGCAACACAGAGAAAATATTATCACAAAATGATGCATGAATTCGTAACGCTCGGATGTAAAAAAATATTTTTTCAAAATTCACCATAAACCTAAATATATTGTTCTAGAGGCTTCCAATTTGTTTCAAAATGAAGATAAATGATTGAATATTACTATAATGTAAGAGTTTTTGCTTACAATTGCAGTTTTTCGACCATTTCGGAAGAGTTAAATTTTACCGAATGTCGAATTTTTTTTATATGCAAATATTTCAAAAATGAGAACAGCTACAACCTTCAATTATTTTTTGTTGTGTTCTACATGAAATTGCACACATTTTTCATATATAAAACTCTATGAAACGCCTAATATAAAATTGAGCAAATATTCCGAGAATGCGACGTACGCATTTCGAAGATTAGCGGCAGAGAATCCGCGCATAGGGAAGGAAAGTTTCTTTTAAAAATTCACCATAAATCTAAATATTGGGCTAGAGACTTCGAATTTGTTTCAAAATGAAGATAAATGACTGAATATACTAGACTGTAAGAGTTTTAGTTTACAATTGCGTTTTTCGACCATTTGGTGAGTCATATTTGAACCGTACCGTGGTTTTTTTTTCTATTTATTGTGATTTATATGCAAATATTTTGAAAATGAGAAAAGCTACAACTTCAATTATCTATTGTTGTAATCTAAATGAAAATTGCGCACATTTTCATGTATAAAACTTTATGTAACGGCTAATTTAAAATGGTGCAAACATTACGACAATCGCATGTATGATTTTTTCGGAAGAGTTACCGTGCGGACTAAGGAAAATGTTTTTTTTTTCATAAATTCACCATAAATCGAAATATTGTGCTAGAGACTTCCAATTTGTTGCAAAATGAAGGTAAATGATTGAATATTACTAGAATATAAGAGTTTTAGCTTACAATTGCGTTTTTTTCGACCATTTCGATAGAGTCAAAGTTGACCGAAGGTTGAAATTTTTGCACTTATCGTTATTTATATGAAAATATTTCAGAACTGATAAAAGCTACAACCATGGGTTGTTTTTAGTTGTATTGTGCATGAAATTGCGCACATTTTCATATATAAAACTATGTAACAGCTAATTTAAAATGGTGCAAACATTACGACAATCGCACGTATGATTTTTTCGGAAGAGTTACCCGCGCAGACGTAAGGAAAAGTTTTTTTTTCATAAATTCACCATAAATCAAAATTATTGTGCTAGGGACTTCCAATTAGTTGCAAAATGAAGGTAAATGATTGAATATTACTAAAATATAAGAGTTTTAAGCTTACAATTGCATTTTCCCTTGGAAGGTGTAGCTGCTTTGATGGCATCCTTCTGCTTAAGGATGGTGCCTATCGTCGACGAATTTCAGCCGCATTCCTTATCGATCACACTCAACCGCATGCCAGCTTCATACTTCTTCATAATCTCCATTTTTGTCTCATTAGAAAGCATCCTCTTTTTTTTCTGTGAACTTCAGCAACTTTCTTGGACCCATGAATATACTGTACGTAATTAAGTTACGTAGTATACTAATTAAGTTCTCACACATCTACACCACACGATAAAGAATACGTGCAAAGAAATCACTAACACGAATTTACCTTGACAAATGAAATCGTAAGTGAAACAAACTAATTCCGCGTGTGTACAATAACGCTGGTGCGAAGCAATGGCTGAAGAAGAACAGCTTTATGTAGAGCACGATGGAAGAGATGCTGACCAATAGGAGAGCAGGATCTTATGGCATTAACTAGCATCAACAAGAACAATGGGAGAGTGGGGAGGATGGTGGCGAGTCTACTCAGATGGTGGCGCGTGAGTTTTAAAATTGTTCTCGGCGGTCCAGGCAGATCTCGCGACTTACAGCAACAACCTTTCGTAACCTGAATGATTTTCTATGTAGAGCCAAAAAAATCTTCGTATTTGCTTCGTAACTTGAATTATTCGTAAGCTAGGACTTTTGTATGTCGATGTTTCGCTGTATATATATATATATATAATATATATATATATATATATATATATGTGTGTGTGTGTATATATATTATATATAATATATATATATATATATATTATATATCTATATATATATATATATATATATATATATATATATATATATATATATATATACATACATACATAACATACATACATACATACATACATACATACATACATACAGTAATACCTCGAGATACAAAATTAATCCGTTCCGAGGCGGCCTGCGTATCATGAAGTTTTCGTATCTTGGACCACATTTTCACATGTAAAATGGCTAATCCGTTCGAAGCCCTCCAAAAACACCCCAGTAAATTATATTTCCGGCCTAAACACATGTTCTAGGGTTACGACGACCGATCCGACGGAAGAAATATGACTCCAAAAAAGGCAAAAATACTGTACATACTTGAGTAATATTCAGCTGCATGTAATGTTCAACCCCATTTTTACTGCATATATTAGGACTTTAGCATATGTCCCTTAGCAATAAGCCTAGCCTATGTTAGCGGTTGCTGCTGTAGCCTAGTCTATGATTCTGACATCTAAACCTAAGAAGCTAAAGCTTAGAATATGCAATAAAATGTATAAATAATCAGTATGTACTCATTTTAAATAATTATTAATTAATCTTAACTATAATATAAAAAAAAAAAAAAACAAAAAAAAAAAAAAAAACTTCCAATCGATTGTTTACATTCAGCTCTTACCTGTCTTACGAGTATCGAACGAACACCAAGCAATCATTTTCCTAGCACACAGTAAGCCATAATTTTGTACATGAACTTCCTGTCAGATATATACTTAGCTATAGTCTCCGACGTTCCCGACAGAATTTCAAATCTCGCGGCACACGCGACAGGTAGGTCAGGTGGTCTACTTACCTGCCGCTGGGTGGCGGGTGTACGAACCAATCCCCCTTGCTTGTCAGATTTTTCTCTGTCGCGGGAACGATAACAACTGTTGTCGGTTCCTCTCGATAGTTCTTCGATTCTCGCTTGCCTGGAGTTAATTTGGACTTCTTTGGTGACGTATTCGCTCTGTTTGGCTTGGCATACGCTAATTGTGGACCGTTTTTATTTTGATTTGGATTTTCTTTAACAATGTCTGACCTAGATTCAGTAGCTAAAACTTCTGTTTTGTTTAGGGTTTGTGTAGTGATCAGTGCAGTGTCCCCAGTGTTGTGAAGGGTGCGTCTGACCGGCTCCTTAGTGCCTCTAGGCCTAGACCTCTTCCAGACTCCCAGTTCCAGTGGAGTAGGAAAAGTCGAAAGCCGCAAGAGGGCTAGGGAGAACCCCCCACCGGTCAGGCGTCCCCTCGGCAGATCCTGAAGTACGCTCCCAGGCTGCCTCGGATCGCTACAAGAAGGAGCTCCTACGCCAATGCTTCTCCTCTCGTCGTCTCCCTCTCCGAAGAGAGGTTGGAACTCCCCGGATGCATCGCGCCCATTGAACAGAGGCTTCTTGGAAGGCTCCCATGCAGTCCTTTGGCTTCCTAGTCCGGAGGTTTCCCGGAAGAATCGTCGTTGGAGGCGAAGAAACCCAAGAGATACCTGCTGATCTGTTCTTCTTCTCACCCCCGCCCCTCGTTTCTGCGCCTGGTTCCAGGAAGAACAGCAAGATTCTCCTACTAGAGTACTTGCAGGACTTCAAGCTCAGATCACGGCGCTGGCAGACTCTAGCATTTAGATCGCGTAGGAAGAAAGACGTTTCTCTTCCGATCAAGAGATCTAGGCGCCGCTCTTCAGAGGATCGTTCTCCTCTTTTTAGGCGGTCTCCTTCATATGGGGAGTTTTCGTATGAAGGTAGGGTCTCACATGAGCGCCCCCGCTCTCCTGGCTCTCTTTCGGCTTCAAGGCGCCAAACATCGGTCGGACGCTCTATGGAGAAAGAAGTTTTTTCTCCAGATTGGATTCCCGCTTCCTTACCGTAAGCGCTCTGCGCCTGCACATCACGCTATTTCTTCGACTCCCTCGCGTGGGACTTATCCTCAGCAGCAGCCTCAAGAACCTAGAAGGTGTCCTTCTACAAGTAGGCGTTCTTCCTTCTGGATGTCGCTCTCCTCGAGTTTCGATAGACCTTTTTCTCCTGATCGTGACTTCTCTCCTTACAGACGTCAAGAGTCTGGTAGGAGCCGTGCGCCTGATAGGCAGGCGCCAAGAGCCTACTGCATGTCGCTTTTAAGGCGTCCTACTCATGATTATTCTCCTCGGGCAGACAACAAGAGTCTTTCAAGCGCCCTTCTCCGTGTAGGGGCGCTCCCTCTTCTAGACGCACTACTCCTGACGTTTCGTCTCTTGGTAGGCACCAAGAACTTCACAAGCGCCCTTCTCCATATAGGCGCTCATTAGTTTTGAAGCGCCCTTCTCCAGATAGGCGCTCATTAGCTTTGAAGCGCCCTTCTCCTGATTGTTATCCACTTGTCAGGGGTCAAGAGTCTCGCAAGCAGCCTTCTCCTAGTAGGCGCATTTCTCCTTCCAGTCGAACTTCCGTTGATCGTGCCTCAACTAGACAAGAATAGAGAGCCGCGCAAGCGCTCTGCTCCCGATAGGCGCTCTTCTGGCAGCCGCTCGCCTCAGGATAGGCGCACAGAGTCTGGTAGGCGCTCGCCTCCTCGTAAGCGTCCTGTGGATGTATCCAGGTCTTCTCGGGGTAGGAGCCCTACCTTCCTTCAGCTGAGATTCCGTCTACCTCGAAGAGGGAGTCTAATTGTAGACAATCCAGATCTTCTCATCGTTCTCCTGTGGATTTGAGCTCTTCTTCGAGAGGGCGCTCTCCAACCTCTCGCTCAGCTCGTACTAGGACCCCTTCGTCACCTAAGGATCTTCCGCGCTCTCCTCGACACGACGTACTAAGACGGTTCTGGATGAGGAACGAACACTTCTGCGTGTGTCTTCTTACAAGAAGCTTACAGAGCTGCTCTTGCAAGTATTTGGGGATTCCCTTACTCCTACGGCTCCTCCTTCTCCTCACTCACTTTTTTCAACGGCGAAGACAGCGAAGAGTTCTTCTTGTGTGAGGATGAAGCCAACTCTTTCGATGAAGAAGGCACTGAGGAGTTTTGGTTCATGGATGGCTTCCAAAGAAGAAGCGGGGAAAACGATGTTTTGCTTTTCCCTCCTTCGAAGTTATCAGGACGCGCTGGTTTCTGGTATGAATTCAACAGGAGAGTCCTTGGGATTGGGTCTACCGTCTTCGGCTGATTCGGATTTTTCGGCGCTGGTAGATTCCACGAGGAGAGCTGCCCTTGACTCTGCAAAGACGACTTGGGCAATGAATGAAGTAGATCACATGTGAAAGGCATGTTCAGAGTGCTGGAGGTCTTTAACTTCCTTGATTGGTCCGTGGGAGTCCTGGCCAAGAAGATTGAAGTGCCAGAGTCTTTTTCTCCGGAGGATCTCATGTGTGTTTTGTCTTGTATGGACAAGTCTGTAAGAGACGGAGCGAGTGAAATCGCCTCCCTGTATGGGGCCGGGATCGTGAAGAAGAGGTCCGTTTATTGTTCCTTCTTAACGAAGTCTGTCTCCCACGCCCAGAGGTCTTCTTTGCTGTTTGCTCCTCTGTCCTCTCAGTTGTCCCCTAAACATCTAGTTCAGGACATTTCTAGATCGCTTTCGGCTAAAGCCACTCAGGACCTTTTGGCCCAGTCTGCAAGAAAACCTCGCCCTTCCTTCCCTACCAAGGCTAAGAAGGAGAAGTCAAGTGCTCGAGAACCCTTTCGAGGGGCTTCTTCCTCCAGAACCTCTACGTTTAGAGGTCGTAGACCTTCAAGAAGAGGTAAGACTTTCGCCAAGTCAGTCAAAGCCCCCAAATAACTTGCAAGTCCTTCAAACAACGGTGGGCGCCAGACTCTTAGGATTTGCGGAAGTCTGGGCCCAGAAAGGTGCGGATCCTTGGACCCTTTCAATTTTGAGGAGAGGTTACCTCATCCCTTTCGTCTCAAGACCTCCCTTGACGACCACCCCGAGGGAGTTGACGGCCAAGTCAGTACAGAGACCCCCATCATGAATCAAGCTCTCCATCTAGCAGTAGAACAGATGCTGGAGAAGGAGGCTATCGAACTAGTGACAGACCATCGTTCATCAGGCTTCTGCAACCGCCTTTTCCTAGTTACGAAGTCCTCAGGGGGATGGAGACCGGTGTTGGATGTAAGCGCCCTGAACTTCTTTGTAGAAAAGAAGAAGTTCACGATGGAAACACCTTCATCAGTGCTGGCAGCACTTCGTCCAGGGGACTGGATGGTTTCCTTGGATTTGCAGGACGCTTACTTCCATGTACCGATCCATCCTTCCTCGAGGAAGTTTCTCAAGATTCTTTTATGATGGGGGGAAATTTTTCAGTTCAGGGCTCTGTGTTTCGGCCTCTCGACGGTCCCTCAAGTGTTCACGGGGATCGTGAGAAACGTAGCTCAATGGCTTCATTTGAAAGGGGTGAGGATATCCATGTACCTCGACGATTGGCTGATAAGGGCCAATTCAGAAGATCGTTGTTTGAAGGACTTGCAAGTAACACTAGAATTGACGAAGGCGTTGGGGACTTCTCGTCATTTCAAGAAGTCGTCGCTAATTCCCGAACAAGAGTGTGTGTATCTCGGGATTCAGATGAACTCCCTGAGTTTTCGGGCTTTTCCGTCTCAGGAAAGGATAGCCCGAGGATTCGAGAGAGTAACACCTTAGGGAAAGAAGTATGCACAGCGAGGGAGTGGATGAGTCTGCTGGGGACGCTCTCCTCGCTGGACCAATTCGTTTCCCTAGGAAGGTTGCACCTGAGACCGCTCCAATTCTTTCTTCATCGGAATTGGAGTCGTCGTTCTCAGGATTTGACATTCTCCTGCGTTATCCCAGGAAGTCAAGAAACATCTCATATGGTGGACAGATCCCAACCTTCTTTGCGAAGGGACTGTCTCTTCAATCCCAGACCCCCAACCTAGTGTTGTTCTCCGACGCGTCGGACACGGGGTGGGGGGCGACTCTGGGGAACCAACGAGGTGTCAGGTACCTGAGTGGGGGACAGGTAGCCTGGCACATCAACAGAAAGAGTTGATGGCTGTGTGGTTGGCTCTGAAAGCTTTCGAGCCCAAAGTCAGAAGATCGGTAGTGCAGGTCAACGCGGGACACACTACAGCTCTGGCATATATCAGAAAACGGGGGGACGCGTTCCTTCTCCCTGTACGAAACAGCAAGAGACCTTCTTCTGTGGACAGAAGAAAGGGGAATCAAGCTTCTCACCAGGTTCGTGCAGGGATAAAGGAATGTAAGAGCAGATTCTCAGCAGGAAAGATCAGGTCCTTCCCACAGAGTGGACCCTTCACTTGGATGTATGCCAGAGCCTGTGGAAGTTGTGGGGCAGGCCACACATAGACCTCTTTGCCACGTCGGAAAAACAAGAGACTGGATCCTTACTGCTCTCCGATATCGGATCCAGCAGGCATTAGCAATAGATGCTCTTCTTCTAGACTGGAGCGGACTCGACGTCTACGCGTTTCCCCCCTTCAAGATCCTGGGGCTAACTATCAAGAAATTTGTAGAGTCCGATTCAACGAGAATGATCTTAATCGCTCCCTTTTTGGCCGGCCCAAGAATGGTTCACAGAGGTACTGGAATGGTTAGTGGACCTTCCAAGATTGCTCCCGCTAAGGAGCGATCTACTCAGACAGCCCCACTTCGACAGGTACCATAAAAATCTCCTCGCTCTCAGTCTGACTGGCTTCAGGCTGTCCAAAGTCTGTTCAGAGCGAAAGGCTTTTCAGCAACAGCTGCTAAAGCAATAGCAAGAGCGAGAGAACCTTCTACCTTGCGTGTATACCAGTCAAAGTGGGATGTCTTCAGATGATGGTGCAAGAGGAAGAGCATTTCCTCTTCCAGTACCTCTGTGACCCAAATTGCGGATTTCCTAATTTTTCTCAAGAAGAGTGTCATCTTGTTGTGTCAACTATTAAGGGATACCACAGTATGTTGGCGGCGGTATTTCGGCATAGAGGCTTAAAATATCTCCGAGGATAAGACCTGCATGATCTTATTAGATCATTTGAAACCTTTAAACGTTCTCATGTTGTACCGAACTGGAATCTAGACGTAGTTCTACAATTCCTTGGATCGTCTAGATTCGAACCTCC
>NC_061094.1:42019214-42051564 GCF_015104395.2 Macrobrachium nipponense
AAGATTTATGTCTTCCCTCCAGTGAATCTTTCTCATGAAAGTTTTAAACAAACCTCAGGACATTCAAGGGTGGGTCAAGTGGCTTAGTAGCCCCAGACTGGCGAAAAGAAGCCAAATTGGTATCCCCTAATTCTGGAACTGGGCCTTCGTCTCTTCGGATCCCCAATCCCAGGCTCTCCCCAGTCAGTACAAACGAAGACTGTGTTCGCTTCAAACCCCCCCCTCAGGGATTCTCAAAACCCTAACTTTATGGATTTCATGAAGATTTGCGGCAAAAGAGATGCGAATATTGACCCTCAGAATATTCTCTTCTTGGAATCCGATAAAAGGGATTCAACTTTGAGACAGTATGATGCTGCTGTCAAAAAGTTAGCAATCTTCCTGAGAGAATCAGATATTAGAATCATGACAGTTAATTCAGCTATATCCTTTTTCAGATCCTTATTTGAAAAAGGTTTAGCAGCTAGCACGATTACGACAAACAAGTCAGCCTTTGAAAAAGATATTTTCAATTGGGTTCAACATAGACTTGACAGATTCCTACTTCTCGTCTATTCCTAAGGCATGTGCTAGACTTAGACCTTCTGTAAGGCCTACGTCAGTTCATGGTTCTTAAACGATGCTTCTAAAAACTGGCTTCAGAAACCGATAATGACACATGCTCGTTTATAATGCTCTTAAGAAAAACCCTATTTTTATTAAGCTTAGCTTCAGGAGCAAGAATTTCAGAACTGTCGGCTTTATCCAGAGATCCGGATCATATTCAATTCCTTCCCACAGGGGAAGTCCTACTTTCTCCGGAACGTAGCTTTTTAGCAAAGAATGAAGATCCTTTTGATGAGGTGGGAACCTTGGAAGGTACTACCTCTTCCACAAGATGTATCTCTTTGCCACAGTTTCAACCTACGAGCCTTTCTGTCCAGGACTCCTCATCCTCATCGGGTCCCCTCTTTAAGAGGAAAAAGGTGGAACTTTATCCATTAAAGGCATCAGGCAACAAATCCTGTACTTTATTAAGCAAGCCAATCCTGACTCTTTCCCGAAAGCACATGATGTCAGGGCAGTAGCCACCTCAATTAATTATTTCCAACATATGAACTTCGATGAGTTGAAAAAGTATACCGGATGGAAATCGCCGACAGTGTTCAAACGTCATTACCTTAAGTCCTTGGAAGCTCTGAAATTTTCAGCAGTAGCAGCGGGTAACATAGTTTCCCCTGACTCTAGCTAATCTGTAGTAGAAGATTCAGTCCTCCTCTACCTGCCTCATCCAACAGTTCGTCTATTCCTGCCTGTTCATTTACATTCACCTTGTGTCTTAGCTGCTTTTACGATGGTGTAGTGGGTGCCCCTTATTTTTTTGCTAGGGACACTCACAGATGATTATAGATATTGATCTCATGGATGTTACCCCCTTATTTTTATGCTAGGGGATACATCTTACTTATAATGGTTACGGGTTTTGTATATTAAGTCATATACATTCCTTTATATATTTGCATTGTGAATTAATTTGTTCAATTGATTATATTAATTGCTATAATATTTTTGATACATGCCTTTACACAGATACCATTTTGATACATGTAAACCATTTTACCTCTGTATATATGTAAATTACCTTATGTTATGTAACATGATTAGAATTAAGTGTAATAAGCATATTTCTATTTTTGTATCACTGTGTATATGTATCTTTTTAGCAATTATATCTTTTTATATTATTTTTTCTTTTTATTTGAGACTATTGATTATTTTATTACTTTTATTTACAATCTTGTGCTATTTCTCTGGTACGATTTCGCGCAGCGACACGAGCTGAGCCCCAAGAAAAGGATTTTGACGTAAGGAAAAATCTATTTCTGGGCGATTGGCTCGTGTCGCCAGCGAAATCCCACCCTACCCATCCCTTCGCCCAAGATTGTCTGCTAACTTCAGGATGGCCACCAGAGGCGCAGCAGTCGGCAGCATGGGATGGAGTAGTAGTAGTACGAGCTGCTCACTCTGTGGGTCGGCTCCCCTCATGGAGGGTTTTTGTAGTGGGAGATTTCTATTGGCATTTGGCTCGTGGTAGTGGTCTCACTCGCCTAGTGTTCATACCGACACCCTCTTGGAGGGTGAGCGAGTCAGTTATACTGACCTTTTTCTTTATTTTATTTATTCTCTGGTATGTGTTAGTACATTTACCCTAGAAATAATAGATTAAAGGATATTTCGCTGGCGACACGAGCCAATCGCCCAGAAATAGATTTTTCCTTACGTCAAAATCCCTTTTTTAGTGTTTACTAAAAAAAATACTTTCTGGAACCTCAGGTGCCAAATAATTACCTGTCTCATTGTCTGTAGTGTTGTTAGCATCTGAGCAGAATTCCCAGATTGTTTCTTGCGGTAGGGTTGCTAAAAGCTCATGGTTTCATTTTCATTTCACTGTTTTATACATATTTCATCATATTTTTTAATTTTCCATCTTTATTTTACTTTTATCGTTATTGGATGACAGTTTCTCTTTATCTAAATCAAAATGGGTAATATTAATTCATCAGTGTCAATCTGAATGTCAGATGCCTTTTTGTAAACATTAGTTATCCTCAGTGGTTTTTTAGGAACTCCTTTGGTTTAAATGTTTGAGATTTGGCATTTGGCATTTGAAAAATTAGATATATAGTGTATGACATTCATTAGGTAAAAATCAGTTAGCTAGTTAACTGTTCTAAAGTAGCTAACTAAGTTTTTGGCACATTCATTTAGATTAGTTCTGTTACTTGGGTAAGGTACATATAATGTTACCTTTTTGTACCTTTGTGATCCCCAGACTTCTAGCAGCTTGCCATTGGGTAAAGGCTTTAGAGAGTAACTGCTTAGAACCAACTTATAACTTGGCCTTGAGTTGTTGCTCGAAACTAAATTACTTAGGCTGCCTTATGACTCTTACGACACTGAGGGTGATGAGTATGTCTGGTAAATTCATCCACTGTAGGTCGCTTAGGTGGGTGGGAGATTGCTCTAGTTAAATTAGTTACCCTATTTCCCATATTCCCACATTTAGTAATTTCAATTCAAATGTTAATGATCAGTCCATTACTATAGACTCCCTTAAGACAAAAAAAAATAGTCAACCTCATATATGACTTTAAACAAGCATGAAGTTTATTCAATTTGTTTTTTTGTGTTAAAAATTGGTCAAGCTTATACTGAAGACACTTCAAAATAATGGCACAGAGGCTCTAAAATGATCTTTTGTCTAGATTTCCATCAAATGATATGCCTTTTGGACAAATGAAAATTGAGTTGTTTGTTGAATTCATAGCTAAAATCAATAAGGAAACTCTGTAGCTAATATATGTAATATTAAAGTTACCTAGCACAGTATTGTGAATGGTGTTCAAAGGACAGCAATATCACTGAGAAGAATATCAGGTTAATAGAACAATAGTATTAGATTCTGTCCAGAAACAGTATGATGCCTTGGAAAGGATACACGTATGACATATCTGATATAAGAAATAATTATGCATTGCTAAAGTAACAGAGCTAAATTATACGAGTAAAACTTTCAGCCAGAAAGTGAAGAAATATTTCAGACAAAATAGTAAAACCAGACCAAAACCTTCATAATGCAAAACCTTTGGTAAATGTAGTCATATTTAAAAAATTTTTACTAAAAGCCAAAATGTACTTATTTACTATTTGTAACTAGAGGTCATTTACAGGAGTTATGTCTGATGTCTTGCAAGGATGACTTTCCTTTGGGGTTAGGATAATGGGCTTATGAAAAATGTATCCTTTGCCCTCTAGGATGCACAGTAAATTTCAGACTTATTTCAGGATCAAGGTAGGGTCTCCAACTTTAGGAAAATGTGGTATTCACACAGGAGGGTGGAGACAACTAGCTGTATTCCCAGGATTTTGATCGGTCATAACATGACATGTGCGTGGCAGTGTGTTTGTAGGTGGTAGACCAGGCATGCAGGAAAGACATAGTGACAGGTAACATGAGTGCCTTATAAGCATGTGACTGAGAGTGTGCTCTGTGATTGGCCACTGATCACCTGGGTTTGGCAGCGAAATTCAAAGCTTACAAGTTAACTGCTGTACTTATCTTCAAAAAGAACTAAAGTGTCTGGAATGTTATTGATCATGAAAAGGCTAATTATAAGTTGTGGGTTTTTATGTAAAAGGTTTATTCTCAAATGTACATTACGTATTTTTAAAATAGTTGTAATTTTTCCATGTGCTCTACATTATTACTTGCCTATACAGTGGTCCCCCCGTATTCTCTGGGGATGCGCACCAGACCCCGTGAATAGTTGAAACCCCTATACAAATGCTTTAAACCTCCTATTTTGTTAGTTTAAACTCAAGAAAAAACCACAAAAATTTTTATACCTGTTCTTTTTGATAGTTTTATCACAAAAAAGGGATTTTGACGTAGGAAAAATCTATTTCTGGGTGATTGGCTCGTGTCGCCCTATGAAATATCCTTAAGATCATTATTTCTAGATAAAATCAATCTAAAATTACCAGAGAAAAACAAAATTAAGAAAATGTCAGTAAAACTGACTTGCTCACTCTATAAAAGAAGTGTCGGTATGGGAATATAGGCGAGTGGGATCACTACCACGGGTCATTCACCATTTAGACCTTCCAACATAAAATCCCCACCAGAGAGAGCTGATACTAAAGGGTGATGCGGCTGCTACTACTACTACTACCGACGCCACGGACAGCAGCGCCCCTAGCGGTCATCCTTAATCTATGAACATCTTGTCCTGTAGGGTGGGCAAAAGAAAACAGGGTGGGTTTCATAGGGCGACACGAGCCAATCACCCAGAAATAGATTTTTCCTACGTCAAAATCCCTTTTCTGGGCTCAGCTCGTGTCGGCCTATGAAATAGTACCAGAGAAAAACAGACAAGATGGGAATAAGGACAAATGAAACCCAATAGTAAAAAAGAGATATATAATATAAGTGAATCAGGGACATTACAGTATACAAACAAAGTACTTAAGCTAACTATCCTAAACAATGGCATGGTAAAGAAAGCATCAATATAAAGTACTTAAAATTAACTTATATTAGACATAGTAATACATAATAGTGTAATGGCAAAAACAATATAGAATGATTCACTTAATTAAGATATTTACAAAATATACAAACTCATTGTGTTCTACCCTAGCATGAAAATAAGGGTAGAAACACTGAAGTACATTATATGTACATAACGTGGATGTCCCTAGCAAAAAAATAAGGGACAATCCACCAATATGATTCTAGCGGCTAAGGCTAGAGTATCCCGAGTAGCATGGCAATAGGGTGAGGCATGTTGGACGAGGTAGGTAGAAAGGAGACCTGGATCTATACTACAAACTACTAGCAGTATCAGGAGAAAACAATGTTCCCGCTGCTACTGCAGAAAATTTTAAAAGATTCCAAGGACTTCAGGTAATGACGTTTAAAGACTGTCGGTTGATTTCCATCCAGTATACTTTTTAAGATCCTCAAAGTTCATATGTTGGAAGTAATTAATTGAGGTGGCTACTCCTCTGATGTCATGTGCTTTTTGGAAATGAATCAGGGTTGGCTTGTTTAATGAAGTAAAGGATCTGTTGTCTATTCCTTTCACTGATAAAGTGCCACCTTTTTTCTCTCATAAAGAGAGAACCTGAGGATCTAGAGGATGTACGAGATAGAAAGGCTCTTAAAGTTAATACTGGGCAGAGAGAAGGATCTTGCGGAAGTGGGATGACCTTCCAAGGAGCCCACCTTGCAAGAGGATCCTCATTTTTTGCTAAAAAGCTACGATCCGGGGAAAGTAGAACTTCTCCTGAGGGGAGAAATTCCACATGACCCGCATCTCTGGATAGAGCCGACAGTTCTGAAATTCTGGCTCCTGAAGCCAGGCTTAACAAAAATAACGTCTTTCTAAGGAGCATAATGAATGTACAAGACGAGTTGTCAGTATCTGAGGCTAGTTTGAGGACATCATTTAAGAACCATGAAACTAGTAGGCCTTTGAGAAGGTCTGAGTCTAGCACAGGCTTTGGGAATAGACGTAAAGTAAGATTCTGTTAGGTCTACTATCTGGAAACCCAACTGAAAGATTTTCTTCAAAGCCGATTTATTAGTAGTGATAGTGCTAGCTGCTAAACCTTTTTCAAACAAGGACCTGAAAAAGGATATAGCTAAATTAACTGTCATGGTTGTAGTGTTTGATTCATTCAGGAAGGATGCTAATTTTTTAACAGCTGAGTCATATTGCCTAATAGTTGACTCTTTTGTCTGATTCTAGAAAGAGGATGTTTTGTGGATCAATATTAGCATCTTTTTTTAGCCGCAAACTTCATGAAGTCCATAAAGTTAGGGTCTGGAGAATTCCTGAGGAAGCGAACACAGTCCTCATTTGTACTGATTGCGACAACTTGGGATTGGGAAATCCGTTGAGGTGTCGGAGACCCAATTCCAGAAGAGCAGCGGATACCAGTTGCTTTTTGGCCAGTCTGGAGCAATCAGAGCTACTAGTCCCTTGAAAGTCCTCAGCTTGCTCAAGACTTTCAAAAGAAGATTCACTGGAGGAAATATATAGATTTTCCTTCATTGATTCCAATCTAACGACAGGGCGTCCGTGGCATAGGCCAGAGGTCGAGGTTGGGGGCCACATAGCAAGGGAGCTTGTGGTTCGCTTGTGAGGCGAAGAGATCTACTTGTAAGCCTGGGACTCTCCGGCATATCCACTGGAATGACCTGTCGTCTAGGGACCATTCTGATTCCAGAGGGACTGACCGGGACAAAGCGTCTGCTATCACATTTCTTACCCCTGCCAGGTGAGTGGCGGACAGATGCCATCTGTGTTTGTCTGCTAGCACAAAGATGGCTATCATGACATGATTCACGTGTTTGGATTTGGACCCTCCTCTGTTGATGCAATGTACTACCACTGCACTGTCCAAAACTAGTCTTAGATGAGACTTCTTCGGGGGAAGGAGTCTCTTCAGGGTAAGAAATATACTGCCATTGCTTCCAGGACGTTTATGTGAAGCTGGCGGAACTGAACTGACCAAGTCCCCTGAACTTGTTTGAATTGAGAATATCCCCCCCATCCGGACAGGGAGGCATCCGTGTGAATGGTTAACACTGGAAGGGGATATTGAAGGGGTACTAATTTTTGGCAAGATTCTTCACTTTGTCCATGGACGGAGCTGAATGCGAGGATCTGTGGAATTACTGACAACTTGTTTCGAGATTGCATTTGCTCTCGATCGCCAAACTCGATTTATATCTTTCAGCCTTGCTTTCAGGAGGATGTCTGTCACTGAGGCAAACTGAAGAGAACCCAGGATCTTTCCTGGTTTCTCCTTGATGTTTGTTTTGCATTTGAGAAATTGTTTCACAGACTTGGCTATTTCTTTTTCTTTTGACCACTGGAATTGACAGATTGTGGGAAGACAAATCCCATTGGATTCCTAGCCACTGAAAATGAGACTCCGGAGTGAGTCTGGATTTCGTTTTGTTTATCTGGAACCCCAGATGTTCCAGAAATTGAACTACCTTCTTCGTGGCTTTGAGACATTCCTCGACCGTTGGTGCTCAGATCAACCAATCGTCGAGGTATGCTGCTACCATTATCCCCTGAGTTCTCAACTGTTGAACTACCACTTCTGCTATTTTCGTGAATACCCTGGGGGCTACATTCAGACCGAAGGGCATCACTTTGAATGAGAACCTCTGATTTCCTAGTTTGAAGCCTAGGAATGGACGGAAGTGTCTGGCTATAGGGATATGATAGTATGCGTCTGTAAGATCGATGGAGGTTGTGACGGCCCCACGGGGAAGTAAGGTCCGTACCTGCGAGATGGTGAGCATTTTGAACTTGTCGCAGCGAATGAAAGAGTTTAGCTTTGACAAGTCTAAGATTACCCTTCTTTTTGTTGAGCCTTTCTTTGGCATGCTGAATAAGCGACCTTGAAATTTTAGATGCTTGACTCTCGCAATAGCTCCTTTCTGAAGGAGTTCCTCCGCATAATCTGTCAATTCCTTTGATGGTACTTGATAGAATGATTTGATTGGAGGAGGATCTTTGATCCAACTCCAACCCAATCCTTTGGACACGATGCTCTGTGCCCATTTGCTGAACCCCCACCTGTGACGGAAGAGGAACAGCCTCCCTCCTACCTGGGGAGCCTCACTGTTGTTGAGCGGGTTGACCTCCGCGCCCTCCTCTGAAGTGCTTGCCTCTTGCAGCTCTTCCTGTGCCACGCTGGCGAAAGTGGCCCCTCGCCCTGCTACCCCTAGAGAACCTATTAACCCCTTCAGCACTGGGACGTACACATGTACGTCTTTTACGGTACAGTAATAAAAGACCGGGACGTACGCGTGTACGTCTTTCATCCCTCCTCGAAAAGCAAAGCGTTTTCTTTAGCTTGGATGGTTTCCAGCACAGTATTGTGTACGAGAGAGGTGCTGAAGCTCACACAATTCATCTAACCAATGAGCGTCCGATGGACGTCGTGACGTCATTTTCATATGGGATATTTAGGAGGGGTACTGGCCAACATATACCAGTGCGCCTCAGGCTATTATCTGAGAAGGATGATTACGATTTTGTCCGTAAACCATGTAGATTTGAATTCCAAATCTTTTTCCCCTTTTGATTGCAGTTATTTTATGTTTTTTTTTTTTCAGTATCATGTCAGATGATAGTGTTTCAGAGTCAGGGTCTGAGTACTTGCCAAATCTATCAGATGATGATTATAGTGATAATTTTTTAGAGGTTGACAGTGACAACGAGTGTTTGGAAGACATTGAACCTCTTGTCGATGAAGGCTGGCAGTTCATAACTGATCCATCTTGTGACTTGCGCCCAGACCCACACCCCCCCTGATTCACGGAGGGTGGCAATGGGATTCCTGCTTATACACCAGATTTCATCTGCTTACGTGATGCATTTTTTTTCCTTTTTTGTGGTGATGTAATTGACAAATTGTGTGAATGGATGAATGCTCGGGCAGAGTAGTACTTTCATTCAAGAGGAAAGCGTAAGGTGAAAGGACTTCTATGGAGGCCTGTTACTTGTGATGAGATGTGTTTTTATAGCTTGCAGATGATAATGGGTGAATAAACTGCCCCATATGTATATACGTATTGGTCACGAGATGCTGTTGCTTTTTTTATCTTATTATTATATTATTACTATTATTACTGTTTTATTATTATTATTATTATTCCAGCTGCCTAAACATTCATGATGTATATGCTGTTTCTGTATGAACTAGGAATAACTGTTTCAGTAAGAAACTAGTACTGCTATTACCACTACTACTATTTTACTACTACTTTACTACTTTTTCTGCTACTTTATTTCTATTACTTTACTGCTATTTCTACTACTTTATAACAGTTCCTACTTCTGCAATTACTTTTTCTACTAAATATTCCTATTTTTCCGATATTCTTACTATTTTTTTTTGTAATTTTTTGACAATGGGTAAAAAATATTCATTGATATCCATACACACAATGTTTTCACATAAGAATATGAAGGAAAAATATGAATAACATAAAATTTAGTGGGAGCAAGTAATGATTGATACTCGCGGTCGACAGGGGGTCTCATGCGGTATGCAAGCATTAGCAGCAATGTAGCAGGCCAGTGGCGAAGGGGTTAAAGGTTGGGTAGGCCTGGCTTTCATACATTGAATTGCAGGCCGGTGAGACTGCATAAGAGGTGGAAGGTTGACTTTGAGGAGACAACAGGAGAATGGGCTGTGTCTGCTTCGAGGTTGACGGCTGTCCCTGTTGTGTAACTGGGACGGCCTGAACAAAATGCTGTTGCTGATGTTGCTTCTGGTAAGGTTGGAACCTTCTCCCTGCCTTCTTGAGTTTCTTAGCAGCAGCAGGGGCGGTCTCTTGTTTCCTCTTGGAAGAGATGCCCCATCTGGCTCTAAGGCTCTGGTTAAGCCTAGCAGCCTCGTGGTGCACCTCATTCACAGAGGCCTCTGGGAAGAGGTTCCGCACCCCATCAGCTGGAAGCTAAGAGTCTATTAGGCTCATGCCTGATAGTTGCCTCCTGCAAGACATGCTTTCGGCAGTTCCTTCTGGCTAGGAAGAAGTCAAAAGCATCGGCTTGGACCGTCTGGAGCTAGGATTTAGCCAGTATCTTGAACAATGGTTCTGTGGCGTAAGACAGGGCAGCCATTTCCGTAATGATCAGGGAGTTAAGAGACCTCCCAAATCTTGTACGGGCATCAAAATCTGCCTGAATAAGGGTATCAGGCAGTCTTGGAAGCTTCTCGCCAAACTGATCCATTGCGCAGTCTGGCTTCAGCTTACCTACTGAGAACGTGGCAGGTAAGTTCTTCCACAATTCTCCAAAGGCCGGGAAGAGCGGAGATGTAGATTCCGCTTCCCTCAACTTGAGGACTGCCTGAAGAGTCGCTTCTACTACCTTGGTAGCGAACGGAAGAGAAGCCTCCTCCTCCGTAGCGAAGATGGTAAATGGACTCTTGAATGCCTGGAGTTTGGTGTTGGTACATTCCCAATCCTCCAGGCAGTGAACCCATTCCCGCTGTGCATGATCCCTACTATACAGCACAGTCTCTCGGGAGATCTTATCCTCTCTAGTGAGAGCAGTGACGGTCAGCCTAGCATACCCAATGAAAGGCTGAGTCAGTCCGGGAGGATAGAACTCGAAGTCCTCAATCCTTCGAGTTCCACACTCCGGGATAGAAATCATGCCGTCCTTGAAGGGGGCATAAGCGGCCACTCTCCATGGGTTATCCATAGAGAAGGCTGGTAGGGATTCATAAGGAGGTAACTGTAAAAGACCAGTACCTGCTACAGGGGAGCTTGGCTGAGGGAGCCATGGTTGAGGCCAGCAAAGCGGTCGTCGTGCTCTCTAACTCGGTTAAGAGAGATCTTGAATAGACTGACCAGACTGGTTAATGGTGTTTGACAGCTGTGCAAACATCTGTTCAAACTTGGAGCCAAGAGAGCCAACCATCTCTCCCACTTGTTGCATTACTACTGCTGAGAAAGTGGTGGGATCAAAAGAGCTCGGTCCCGCCACCCCAACAGGAGTTACCGGAGTAGATCCGGTAGATGCCGGAGAAGGCGTTGGCTCGGCCGAGCGCGCGCCCTTCTCCTTAGAAGCCTTGCTTCTAGAGCCCTTAGAATAGGAAGAGCTAGGCTTTCTTGCTTTCACCGCGTCTGCGTAGGAAGTCGTAGACTTCCTAGCTGAAGAAGACGACGACTTTCTTAGAAGTCGTCTTATGCAGTGTCTTCTGTTCTCTCTGTCCCTCACCTTCGGGGGTACAGAGAGAGCGGGAGAGCGAGCAGGGAGGGATCTCAGATCCCGTAAAGCCTTGGAATGAAGAGGAAAAGAAGGGACAGGGGAAGAAGATCCAGGAGCACCCAAGGAAAGACCTTGGGCGCCCAGACACACCTACCCTCAACCAACAAATCCTCTGCCCCTACCGCCATAGGCTCAATATTCAGGTCCAGGTTGGCCACATCTGGGGACCAGCTCCTGCGTAGAGACGGACCCGAACGCCTGCTGCACCTCCTGCTGAATAGAGGCTATGAGTGGCTGCCGAGATGGGGTCCACATATCGGTTGCCTTGCCTCCGGGGAAGATCTGGACGGCCAGCTTCTTATCAAGTATATAAGGCTGGCCCTTGGCGGCGTTCTTCCCGAAGCCGCCCACCCAAGCCTTCAGGGTTGCCAGGGCGACTTCCTTCACGGCGGCAGCCTGAAAGAGAAGGCGATATGAAGCTTCTGCGGCGGAGATACGGTTTAAAGAAGCTTAAAACTAAGGGTTAGTAG
Organism: Macrobrachium nipponense; assembly: GCF_015104395.2. Lineage (NCBI taxonomy): Eukaryota > Metazoa > Arthropoda > Malacostraca > Decapoda > Palaemonidae > Macrobrachium > Macrobrachium nipponense. The sequence goes on from NC_061094.1 coordinate 42,031,036, forward strand.
ATGATAAGACCAAGAAAAGTCCAGGGGTAAACTTACCCCACCCAAAAGCTGACTAACGAGGTCGTAGCAGATGGTTCAAGCCTCCGGGTGCCAAACGATCAGTCCGTTGTGGTTGGTGGCACACGGGGCGTGGGTCCTACACTCTTCATGGGCGCAGGGGTCGTACAACGTCGCGTTGCAACCTGGGACCTGGCAGTTGGTAGCCTGTAAGTGGAGAGATACATGAGTATCAGGTGCACACTTACAGCCTAACAAATTACTCGCTGCATGCCGGAGCATGTAAGTTAGATTAAACCAGAGCCCCGCCGTAATACGTGTGGTAACTAGGCGGTTGGAGTTGGTCTAAGGCTACGCCGGAGACAGGAAAAAGATTCCAACCAGGAGTGGTGAGGAGCCATGAAACCACGACGGAGAACGACGGAGATAGTACATAAAATAAATTAAAACTAAAATTCACCGTAATAGTAAGGGTATATCCGTATATAACGAAGTATAAAATTTTCCGTCTACTAGAAGAGTGCCCGGGTAAGGAGCGAGCTCTCCTCCGGTAGCGGAAAACAGGATATAGTAGGCAAGCAAACAGACCACTAGTAATAATCCACACCCCCGCCCACTGGCGGAGCCAGACGGCCCTATAACCAAAGGGGCCCCCGGCTTCAGCGGAGGCTCCGTCTGTTAAGGTAGGGGAAGGGTGGGGCTGAGGCAATAGGTGGGGGGTCCCGGCGTAAACACGGCGGGAGAGAGAGAGGGGGTGCCCCCCCCCCCCCCCCCCCCCCCCCGTCGCTACCACTACCCGCTCGGTAACCCGGTACCCGAGACAAGTGGTCGCCCTAAACCCCAGCTGGTATGGAGCTCCAGGCCTCCTCAGAGGGAGAGGGAGGTAGGCTACTGTGGTTGTCATGGCAACCAAGGAGATCCACCAGACCCCTCCCTATACCTGGTAGGGAGGGAAGGGGAAGGGTAAGGTGCTAAGGGACACGTGATCGCAGGTGGTCTAAGCCGCAATAGCAACACAACCACAGACGGGCCACGTGAACCAGACTGTACCAACACATGGCACAAGCACCTAGGCTAGCCTAACACCCTAAATAACACTGATAATACATCGTAAAGGAGGAAAAGACACTTTTAGTAAAAGAGAAAGAAGCCCAGGAGGAGGCAAGCTGATCCGAAGAACAGTTGACTACTCGGAGCCAGCGGTAGCCGATGAAGAGCAAGAGCTGGGATGCTGGGCCAGAAACACGGTATAGCCCTAAATACCAAACTAAGAGAAAATGGTAAAAGGGCTGTGTCCTAGCTATAAAAACGATGTAATAAAACGAACGTAAATATAAAAAGCCCATAAGCATAAGATGTCCCAGTATGGGAGACCGGGAAATCTTAAACACGAGGCGGCACACGGCCGCCACGAGTCAACCGGGAGACCGTATATGACCTATAAAAAGGAAAATACTGGTCCCTGGAAGACTAAAATACTAGGAAATACTACTTATGAGGCACTTAACTTAGCCGAAGCAATAGCAGCACGTTCCATCGTAATGGTTGAAAGAAATCCGAGAAAAACAACACAAGAGAAAAATGCACTAGCGCTGTAAAGCTAATGATTAAGGATGACCGCTAGGGGCGCTGCTGTCCGTGGCGTCGGTAGTAGTAGTAGTAGCGGCTGCATCACCCTTTAGTATCAGCTCTCTCTGGTGGGGATTTTATGTTGGAAGGTCTAAATGGTGAATGACTAGTGGTAGTGATCCCACTCGCCTATATTCCCATACCGACACTTCTTTTATAGAGTGAGCGAGTCAGTTTTACTGACATTTTCTTAATTTTGTTTTTCTCTGGTAATTTTAGATTGATTTTACCTAGAAATAATGATCTTAAGGATATTTCATAGGCCGACACGAGCTGAGCCCAGAAAGTACATTTTATGATGAAATTGATTAAAAAGGAACAGGAATTTGTGGATATTTCTAATACAAAAATACTTTGAATAGGCAAATTTTCCATGAATAATGCGGTGAAATGATCCAGAGAGAAATCCGTGAATGTGTGAGTCCGCGAATTTGGAGAACATGAATAAGGGGGGTCCACTGTACCATACTTTGCATAATGTGCTTATACACTCTGTGAAATTAAAACTATTGAATTTTAAGAATCAGATTTCCCTCATTTACTGTGGAATAGTTGCCTCCTGTAATTTGGAAAACCCATCTCCTTGAAATTGGGAAAGGTTAGTAAAGTGTTTCTGGAAGCAGTTTGAATTTGAAAATTAATAGTGTTCATAATTTTTCAGGATCGCTGTCAGTTTTGGGAGTAATCTTTGGAGTCCTGGCATCAGCATTTGTTTCTCTTAATGCCATTTTTACCAAGAAAGTAAGTACTAATTTAAAATTTTGTTATTTACTGATTTCTGATGTTTTGCATATGTTACACCCTTTTTTCCTAAGTGTGCAAAACTAAAGATATAAGCTCAAGATCAGGCATATAAGAAAGAAAGAGAGAAATAGTTGCTATCAAACCATGATGTGCATAGTACTGGAAATTATTTGAAAAATCCTAACACAATAAAAAATTTTATGGAGTACCACAATGGTGGAAGAGTGCCTTAACACAGCAAGATAGCAACTCAGCAGCTTGAGTCAGTTTACCCTAACTCTTGAAAGTGCATAGTGTGGAATTTATAAATTAAGGTGAATAATTGGAATTGTGAAGAGGTCTAATTTTATATTCTATAGATCATGAACTTGACTTCACATTGTTGACAGTGAAAACTGTGAAGGATATGCTCTGCACTTAAAAAGAAAATAAAGAGCCGTAATGAAAGCCCGAACTTGAACCTTTGCTTATGTATTTAATAGAGTTTACATTTTTTCATGCATAATTTCATTTGCAATGTATAGTAAATCCAATTACATTGCAAGAATGTAATACTTTTAAGTGATTGATCAGTGGATCTTGCTGATTTCAGTCACCACTCTGATGATGATATTCAACAGCTTGGTTCTCCCATCAAAGTTGTGATTTGGGCATATGTACAAGTGAGTGGGTTGTGATAGATCAAACTTGATGTTTTTAAAAAATAAAAATAGTTTTTCATATCAACCCATCTCACAAGTAATGAGGTCCTTCCCTGCCTCCAGTCCCACTGATTTAGTAGCCTCATTTCCAAACCACAAAAATTGAAGCAAGTGATTATACTTAGTATTAGAGGATCATACTGGGGGTACTTGCATGATGTTAATAATCTTTAGTCTGTGGTTTTTATTAAAAAAAAAAAAGTTATGTATGGGGAAACTTCATTACATTTGATTGATGGGGAAGATCTTAACAATCTTTGAAAACTGGTATTGTAATTGTCAAGAATTGTTGTGTAATTACCACCTGATAAGTAATGGAATGTCGTACAACTCTTTCAATGTTGCAATTCTTTTTCTTTTTAGGTATTGCCATGTGTAGATAGTTCTGTGTCACTTTTGTCATATTACAACAACGTGCTGGCCTGCATTGTTTTCCTACCATTAATTGTGTTGGCTGGAGAAGTACCTGCAATAATAAACCTTTTGTCATCGGGATGGCATTATTGGATTATGATGGTACTTGGAGGCCTGTTTGGTTTTGCTATTGGCTACGTAACAGGTCTTCAGATTCAGGTAAGGATATTATAAATGGTTAGTAACTATTATAAATACAGGCGGTCCCCGGGTTACGACGGTTCCGGCTTACGACGTTCCGAGGTTACGACGCTTTTTCTTAAATATTCAATGGAAAAATCCGTCCTGGGTTACGACGCTTGTTCCGAGGTTACGACGCTGACGCTTCCGACGCTCCGAGTTAACGACGCTTTTAAAAAACGCATACAGGGGGTCCTCGAGTTACGACGTAGATCCGTTCTTACGATGCATCGTAACACGATTTTCAGCGTAAGTCGGAACATTGAAAAATACCACATGATTTAATGTAAATACCTATCAATAACAACGAGAGAACAATTCCTTACCTTTATTAGTTTGATTGGCTTGCACACTGGAGAGGAAGCTGCGGTGCTGGAGAGACTGGGGGAGGTTAGTGAAGAGAAAAAGAACCTCCAGAAGTTGCTGGAGATGCTGAGGCAGATGATTCTTGAGGTGAGGCATACGTTTCCAAAACAAACCTGTCTCGTCTACGTTAAACACTTGCTGAGCAGAATAACCCCCCTCCTTAATTATCTCAGACAACGCTTTAGGAAATTCACTCGCTGCTTTCTCATCCCCACTAGCAGCTTCACCTTGCAATTTAAGGTTATGGTAATTGGCCCGAGCCTTAAATCGCATAAACCAACCCCTACTAGCCACAAACTCTTCACTTTCACTTCCCTCCCCCTTTTCTTTTTTCAACGCTTCAAACAATCTTTTCGCCTTCTCCTGAATCACCATAAGGCTGACTGGGATACGCCGTTGATTTTGGTCTTCCAACCAAAGCACCAATAACCTTTCCATTTCAATTATTAGACCACTACGCTCTGCTTAGTTATCACTGTCGCTTTCATAGGAGCAGATCCTTTCACATGTTCAACGATGCGCTCTTTATCTTTGATAATGGTAGCAACGGTCGAACGGCTAAGGCCAACGACGCGGCCAATGTTTGTTGGCGTTTTTTCTCCCTTCTCGGATCGCTTTTATAATGTCCACTTTAATTTCCATGGTGATGGCCTTTCTTTTCTTCGACGATGCACTACCATCAGAAGAGTCCGCCTTGCGCTTGGGAGCCATAACAAAGAGCAAAAAGTTACAAAAACGATACAACACGAGGGAGAGAGCAGTGTAAACACCAAAAATGGCGTATGGGCGAGGACTGAGCGTAGCGAAGCGACGCCGTCCTCTCCCCCACAAAGCGTATTCTTCCGCCTAGTGCGCCTGGAACTAGTTCGCGTTTGTTTACGTTGCTTACTACGCTAAAACCGCGTAAGACGGAACGACGCAAAAATATTTTAGATTTTATTTTTATTTTTTATGGGGGCGCGTTCGTAACCACGAAACATCGTAAGTCGAGACCAGCGTAACCCGAGGACTTACTGTACTATGATAAAAATCCTTTATAGTTTAGCACAGTATATTTAATAAAAATAAGTTTCTGGTTAGATTACAACAAAAATTTTGAGATTATGATGATTTTCGACACTTTTTATGTTGTATTTTTTCTATGTTTTTTTAGTGCGCCTCATATGCGGAACTAGTTTCCGAGCGAATGAATACATACTAGTTTACATATAACAGTCCAAAAGCGCAAATAATGAAAAAATCATTGCTTGTTTCCCAGTAATAATAACAAAACGAAGTTTCTGGTTAGATTACAACGCAAATTCCAAAGTATCCAAAGAGAGACATTATCCAGTAATTTGATCAGAGAGAGAGAGAGAGAGAGAGAGAGAGAGAGAGAGAGAGAGAGAGAGAGAGAGAGAGGCGTCTTCCGACGCTCCGAGTTAAGGACAGAGAAGTGTTCGTTTTCGTTAAAACGTTTAAACGGCCTCTGACTCATGCCAGTAAATGTTTTGTTGATACTAATAATATAGCCTATTTAAAGATACGTTTACTTTAATTAGTCTATATGATACGTAAATAGTAATCAACTGTTCTTGTAGCCCTCAATACTATTTGGCAAAAATCGAAGTATCCAAAGAGAGACATTATCCAGTACGTAATTGTATCAGAGAGAGAGAGAGAGAGAGAGAGAGAGAGAGAGAGAGAGAGAGAGAAGAGAGAGAGAGAGAGAGAGAGAGAGAGACCTTACCTTACCTTACAGACCTTACATCTTGTTCGGGTTGCCCAGGTCCCTCAGTGTGAGGGGCACCTCTAATGTCTACCAGAGAGTTGCTAGTACATCTTCCGGTATATTTTGCATCTTCCAATCTTGGATGGTCTGGGATGCAGTTTAGATATTTGTCGAAGCTTATTCTTAAACACTCTACGCTCACTCCTGATATATTCCTCAGATGAGCTGGCAACGCATTGAATAGACGCTGCATTATCGATGCTGGTGCGTAGTGGATTAATGTCCTGTGTGCTTTCCTTATTTTCCTGGTATATTTTTTGGGCACTATTAATCTACCTCTGCTTGCTCTTTCTGATATTTTTAGTTCCATGATATTTTCTGCTATTCCTTCTATCTGTTTCCATGCCTGAATTATCATGTAGCGTTCTCTTCTCCTTTCCAGACTATATAATTTTAAGAATTGTAGTCTTTCACCCAGTAGTCTAGGTCCTTAACTTCTTCTATTCTAGCTGTAAAGGACCTTTGTACACTCTCTATTTGTGCAATATCCTTTTGATAGTGTGGGTACCATATCATATTGCAATATTCAAGTGGACTACGAACATATGTTTTTATAAAGGCATAATCATGTGTTCAGCTTTCTTGTTTTGAAGTGCCGTAACAACATTCCCATTTTTGCTTTACATTTTGCCAAAAGAGTTGCTATTTGATCATTGCATAAACATGTTCCTATTCATCATCACACCAAGGTCTTTAACTGCTTCCTTATTTGTTGTGATGGTCTCATTATTAGGTCCCTATATGCATATAGCTTTCTTTCTCTGTCTCCATAATTTATTGATTCAAATTATCAGAGTTAAATACCATCCTATTTACCTCTGCCCAATCATATACTTTGTTAAGGTCTCTTTGTAGAGCGTTCCTATCTTCATCACAAGTAATTTCTCTACTTATTCTTGTGTCATCTGCGAAACTACTCACTACCGAATCCTTAACATTATTGTCTATGTCTTCAATCATAATAACAAACAGTATTGCAGCTAACACCGTACCTTGCGGCACACCGGATATTACCTGGCTTCATCCGATTTTCTCGTCGTTTGCAATAACTATCTGTTTCTGTGTGTAAAAATTCTTTAACCATCTTCCTACTTTATCCACGATATTGTGTTTTCTAATTTTCTTCGCGAATATTATTATGGTCTACTTTATCAAAAGCTTTTGCAAAGTCTAAATAAACCACATCTGTTTCATTTCCGCTTTTCATATTTTTGAATATGTTTTCACGGTGACTAACAGTTGGGTTTGTGTACTTTTTCCGGGTACGAAACCATGTTGTCCTTTATTAAACAAATTATTTTTTATTAAATGTTTCATAATATTTTTTTCTTCATTACCCTTTCATACACTTTCATTATATGATGTTAGACTCACAGGCCTATAATTACTTGCCTCTAGTCTTGATCCACTTTTGAAAGTAGGGGTAATATACGCTAATTTGTGCTCATCTATATCTTGCCTGTATCTACACTTTGTCTTAATAATATTGCAAGTGGCTTTGCGATAGAATGAACTACTTTCTTTAACAAAATAGCAGGAATTCCATCAGGCCCTGCAGCAGCTCCATTTTTAATTTCATTAATAGCCTGCACAATATCAGCTTCATTAATATCTATGTCGGCTAAATATTCACTATTTTCATCCCTTACTTCTATATCATTATCTTCATTATCTATTCTAGGGGTGAATTCTCTCTTATATCGTTCTGCCAGTATGTTGCAAATTTCCTTTTTTTCATTCGTTAATCTCCCTTCAATTCTCAGAGGGCCTATTTCTATTCTTCTTTTATTCATCTTCTTCGCATATGAGTATAATAGTTTGGGGTTTTGCTTGATATTTATAGTTTTGTTTTTTTCTTCCAAGTCCCGTTTTTTCATTTTCTTTTGATTGTATAATCTTTTTTTCTGCATTTTCTATCTTACTTTTTAGTTCTATAACTTTCCATGCATTTTTTTCTTTTGCAAGACCTTTTTTTCCACTTTCTGATTTTCTGGAACAAGATTCTTCTGTCTCTTGGTATGCATGAATAATGTTTACTTTTCTTCTTCGGTATATATTTTTTCCACTATTATCTCCAATATTTTATATAATATCTCCGTATTTACCCTTATGTCATCATTACGAAATGTTATCCCAATCTTTGTTTAATTCTTCTTAATTTCTGACCATTTTATATTTTTTACTGTAGAAGTTGTATTTTCCATATCCTTCCCACTTTTTCATTTCTTGCTATCTCTATTTTTCACTTGCTTTGGAATGAACTGTTAATTCTATGACATTATGGTCTGAAATACTCGCATTATAAACTATTATTTCTTTAACATAATTCATCTCGTTCACAAATACTAGGTCTAAAGTATTTTCCTTTCTTGTTGGCAGGTGATTTATTTGTTGAATAGTTGTATTCTAGTAGCATATCTAATAGCTTTTCAAATTGCCTCTTATCTTCTGCACTACTATTACTCTCTTTTTTATATGTATAAGTACAACCACAATCTCCTATTCGTTCTTTCCATTCTACGAAAGGAAAGTTGAAGTCACCAGATAGGAGAATAGTCCAGTCCTTGTGGATTTCACATATATCATCCAATTTTTTCAATTATTAAGTCAAACTCTTAGTATTAGGAGGTCTATATATTACTATGTTCATCAATTTTTCAGATTCAAATTCTACCGCTATTAGTTCACATTCTGAGTTACTATATTTCTCATATATTTTTCCTTTTTTTTTGTTTTTGTCTTTCCATATATTGCAGTTCCCCCTTGATTCCTATTTTTTCTATCTGATCTATAAGTTTGGAACCCTTTTATTTGATCATCATTCCCAGTCTCTTGGGAATACCAGGTTTCACTTATATTCTTATATCTATTTTCTTTTCATTTTGGGGTTAGTCTTCTAAGTACTCTATTTTTCTTTTTGAGTTACTCGTAACCTAAACCCTGCGCATCATCACTATGATGGTTTGCGTGTTTTCTCCTTCATTTAATACTGATAGTAATAAGGATTTTCCCATGTCTCTTTCCTGTTCTGGTATGTTGTTCTTTTTTTCATTTCCAGAAATTCTGACATTAAAAAATCCAACTTTTCCATAATATTTGATCTTCCTTCATCATAATTATTCATTTTGTGTCTGAATCTGCAATTTTCTCCGTTTCTGCAATATCCTCTTGCATAATAAATACAGTTATTATCTCTTGAGTAGAATTTCGGAGCTGATGCTTTGAAATTCTTTGCTGACACCTCTGCATATCTCAATGGTGGTTTGCTTTTCTCTTTTACCTGATATTCTTGATTTCTCTCTTTATTTGTTTCTTTCTTATTTTGGATTTGATTACTTGGTTGGTTATTTATTTGATTATGATTCATGGCTACAGGGTGCATATATTTGTTTGCATTTTGTCGAACTTACATCCTTTTTCCTTCTTTTAGGTTTTTTACATATTTTTGGATGCAGATCTCTGCAATATCCCCATATCCATCTAAGTATGCACATACCATATATTTCATAGTTTTGACATATCTTAGGATGTTTGTAGTAACATCTTTCTCCAAATCTGCATTCCCTCTTTTCAAAAGTGCAGATTTTGTCTTTCTTGTCTATTTTTTCCTCTTTCCCGTCATTGTATAGATCTGGGTAGAGCCTCTTCGGGATTTGCTTTTCTGTTGTCATATCGTAATTTATTTCTTCGTAGGTATGCTGCTTTATTGCCTCATATGTAGTATCAATGAGTATCTCTGCATCCATACTTTTATCTTGTTCTTTGTTTTCCTTATTTTTTTCTGTCATTTCATTTTTGTTTTCTTCTCTTCCGTTTTCCTCTTCTTCTTTTTCTTCTTCTTCTTCCTCTTCCTCTTCTTCTTCATCCTCAACTAGTTGTACATTCAATCTTGATTTAATAACATTGTCTATCCATGATAGACATGTTGAACAAAAAATTCTTGTATCTTTTCTCAAATCGTGTATTACCTCAGCACACTGTGGATGGGTCGGAATGTTGCATGCAGCACATTTTCTGATTAGGTTTTGTGGATTGACTATGCTATACCAAACCTTACACAGTTTGCATGCTTTTGGCATTCTTTTTCCTAATGCATCAATTAGTATATTCACAAGATTCACCTTATTCATTTTCTTTGTCGGAATATGGTTTGGTTTATGTATATTTTCTTTATGAGTCTCTTGACCACTTGGATTTTTATTTGGAACTTCTTCAATTATTTTCAAGATGTTTTCATTAGATTTGTTCCAGTTTGAAGGATTATATCCTTCTAATATATCTATGAATGCTTTTGTATCTTTTTGGTTAGGACTGTTGCTGATTTCATAGATGAGAAATGCCAGTTCCCTTCCTGCTACCCTCATCGTATTGCGAATCTGCTAGACACGCCAAATTACGCCACCTTTTCCCGCAGTTGGAACTTACTGCCATCTTGTTCTGATTTATAGTATTACACTTGATAAACTAACTTAGAAGACGCTTTATCCTACTATTTTCACACTAATCTTATCACCGATAGTTCACGAACACTTCTAGATATTTCTCAAATTCTAGTCGTATGTTAAACTTGTGATATCTGTTGATTATTGTGACTTCACGCGGGTACGTCTCACCAAGCAAGATGGCTACTACAGAGAGAGAGAGAGAGAGAGAGAGAGAGAGAGAGAGAGAGAGAGAGACGCTTTGGCAACAATGGTCTCGGGGGTTTTTATAGCTCCTTCTGCTTGATGATCGTGACTATTGTAGAAGGATTTCGACCATACTCGTTTTCCAAATCGACGATACGAACGCCACGTTCATGCTTTGCTATAATTCATGTTTTGCTTCCATCGAAATAATTTCTTGGGTTTTTTTTCTTATCACCTGCTTTGTCTTTAGCTTTGAGACCCATGGTTAATAATAAAATAGACAAAATAACACGAAAAATAGGCGCAAATACAACGAACTAAACAACGACGTGTTAACATGCAGCACCAACAAACAAACAGACTGAACGCCATTTATCGGTCGCCTATACAACTAACACTCATCGCAAAATCGTATCTCAAATATTGCGTGTATATCAAAGCTTGTATTTTCGCAAATTTTCTGTTGTATCTCAAAACATTCGTATATTAGGGCAATGTATGTCAAGTTTCCAATGCCAATGTAATTTGATCAGAGAGAGAGAGAGAGAGAGAGAGAGAGAGAGAGAGAGAGAGAGAGAGAGAGAGAGAGAGAGAGACGCTTTGGCAACAATGGTCTCGGGGATTGACGTAACGTTATTTTCTGAACAGATAGGACAGAGAAGTGTTTCGTTCATTAAACGGCCTCTGACTCATGGCAGGAAATGTTTTGTTCTTGATACTAATATATAAGCCTATTTCCTATTTAAAGATACATTTACTTTAATTAGTCTATATGATACGTAAATAGTAATCAGCTGTTCTTGTAGCCCTCAAGATTTTGCAAAATCACTCCAGGTTGTACATAAAACTTCAAGAATGTAGTGTCACCAGAGGATTACAATAGTTTTTACCTTCAAGAACCAGCATTCTTTTATGAAAATAACTCCAGGTTGTACATAAAACTACAGGAAACAAAACATGTAGTGTAACCAAAGGATTACAAGTATGGTTTTATAACTTTTTATTAGTTAAGACATATTTCCAAGCGTCGTTCCGGCTTACGACGATTTTCGGCTTACGACGCGTCTCAAGAACGGAACCCCCGTCGTAACCCGGGGACTGCCTGTAGTTAGTAACAGCCTTTTTCTTTTACCAAATATTTTTATTTCTATTGATGTGGAGGATATAATGATATGCAGTACTTTAGTTGATATAGGTTTTTAAAGTTATAGTAACAAGAAAAAATAGATTTTGTACAAGTAACTTACCCAGCAGATATATACTTAGCTATAGACTCGGTCGTCCCGACAGAATTTCAAAACTCGCGGCACACGCGACAGATAGGTCAGGTGATCCACCATTCCCGCCGCTGGGTGGCGGGTCTGGAACTATTCCCGTTTCTAAGTCATAAATTTCTCTGTCGGTTGAACGGACAACACCTATTGTTCGTTCCTCCATCTTGGATTTCAACTCGTTTGCCGAGAATTTGGATTGGTTTTTTGGTGACGTATTCTGTTTTTTCTCTGGCTTGGCATACGCTTATTGTGGACTGTTTTTCGACTTTGGTTTTGACTACTCTTTCACGATGTCTGACGCTAAGGCTTCACCTATGTTTAGAGTTTGCAGTAGGGAAGGTTGTAAGGTTAGGCTGCCTAAATCGGCATTAGATCCTCATAGTATTTGCGCTAAATGCAGGGAGAATGAATGTTCTTTTAATAACACCTGTGTTGAATGCGAGAAAAACCTTACGGAGCTTGAATGGAAGGACTTATCATCATATGTTGGAAGCTCGAGAGAGATAGAGTGAGAAAGGCTTCAGCCAGGTCATCTAGTAGATCTTGCTCTTAGAACAAGAAGTTAACTCTCCTACTAACGATTTTCCCTTAGCCTCAGCTGCTTCTCCCTGTTCTGAATCCAAAGATTCTTCGTCAGAGAGGGAAAATGTTAAAGCTTCAATTAAGAAACTTCAAGTCAGCTACGAGCTCTAAACCAAGGTAAGAGTGGTGATAGTGACTTGTGCAGTGTCCCAGTGCAGTGGAGGGGGCGTCTCTGACCGGTTCCTCATTGCTCCTAGGCCTAGACCGCTTCCAAAACAAATCCCAGGACCAGGGGAGGAGGAATGTCGAAAGCCGCAGGGGAGGATGCAGAACATCCCCAACGGTCAGGCGTCCCATCGGCAGATCCTGTTGTAAAGTCCCAGGCTGCCTCGGATTGCCGCAGAAAAGGCGTCCTAAGGGAGTGTTTTTCGACCTCAGACTCTTCCTCTCCTAAACGAGGGATGGAGTTCGGCCTCCTCTTTCGCGCCCTTTGAAGAGAGCCTGGAAGGCGCCTAAAGGGACGCGGCTGATTCCAGCCCAGAGCGTTTTCCTGAGGATTGGCCTTCGGGACCTAAGAAGACTAAACAAGAGGAGCCTTCTCTTCAGGATCCTACGAAGAAGTTTTTGTTTAATCTGCAAGAGCAGTTAGCTTCTCTAGTAGGCTCCTTTGCTAAGGACTCGACAAGGAGGAAAGATGTTTCGCCCTGTTAAGAGTTCCGACTAAGCGCCCCTCTTCGTATAGGAGAGAACCCTCACAATCTCCAGGGCGTTTATCGCCTTCGTCGAGAGACTCGTCTGATAGGAGTTGTTCTCCTGAGAGAAGAGTTCTTTCGCCCTATAGGCTGTCTTCCCCGAAGCGCCCTCTGAGACGCCGCGAATCGAGCAGAAGTCTCGATCGGTTTAGGTTTAAGGAACCGGAAAACCGATTTAAGTATCAGGATCCTTTGGGTCTGCAGGACCAGGAGCCAGACAGGCGCAAAGAGGCAGCAAGACGCAAGAAAGGGCGTCAAGAGCCTCTCAGACCACAGGATTCAGGAGGGCGCCAGGAGTCAGGGCGCCAGGAGTTAGGACGCCAGGAGGCAGGACGCCAGGAGTACGTTAGGCGTCAAGAGTTAGGGCGCCAAGAGCCTGTTAAGCGTCATGAATCAGGACGCGGGGATCTTTTCAAGTGCCCTGAATCAGGGCGCCAGGAGCCTAGCAAGCGCCACGAACCTGGCGAACCTAGACAACAAGAGTCTAGTAGGCGCAAGAGTGTTTCCGACAGGCAGGAGCCTCACTCTTCGTATAGAAGTGCTAATGTTCAGCGCTCCCTTCTCGGGAAAGGAGTTCTCCCGGGAAGAGCAGATCACTCCCAAGCGGTCTCCTCGTGGATCAGTTGGACCAGGTATCGGAAGACGACGAGCCTGTAGATGTAGCAGTTTCGACTACAAGAGACTTTCTCTTTTGCTGCTAAAGGAGTTCGGAGACTCCCTTCATCCTGCTGACCCTCCTTCACCAGGATCGTTAATGTCTAGCACAAAAGCTCTCAAGTCGTCTTCCTCTGTCAAGATGCGCCGCTCTTTGTATGAAAAAGGCTTAAAGATTTTTTCAGAGTGGTTGACTTCCAGAAGGGAAGCGGGCAAGACAGTTTTTTCCTGCCCTCCTTCCAAGTTAACAGGCAAACCAGGAAGGTGGTACGAGACCAAAGAACCTATGGGGTTAGGCCTTCCTTCTTCCACAGATGCGGATTTTGCTTCCTTTAGTGGACTCTTCTAGGAGGAAGTCTTTGCTGTCTGCTAAGGCAACTTGGGGCATGTGTGAGCTAGACCCTTCTAGGGCCTCTTTAAAACCCTAGAAGTCTTCAATTTATGGACTGGGCTTTGGGAGCTTTAGCTAAGAGAGCTCAGGACACTGACTTTGTTTCCATGGAGGAACTTTCGAGCGTCCTGGCTTGCCTGGACAGAGCGGTCATGGACGGTTCCGTAGAAGTTGCCTCTCTTTTTGGAACGGGAGTCTTAAAGAAGAGATCGGACATCTCTTCTTTTTGCACCGTTATCCCCGCACCTATTTCCACAGGAGACTGTTAGAGAGGTTTCTAAATCTCTTACGGAGAAGGCAACTCAGGATCTCCTCACGCACTCAGCCAAGAAGTTTAGGCCGGCAGTGCCTATAGAGAAAAAAGAGAGACCCTCTTTTGTTACAGCCCTTTCGAGGTGCCTCCTCTTCTAGAGCCCCTCTTAGAGGTCGCAGACCAGATAGAAGGAGTAGACCGTCTAGAAGGTCCTTCGGGAAGTCTAGATGAGCAGGGAGTCCTCCAGACGAAAGTAGGCCGCCAGACTACTCCACTTTGCCAAAGTCTGGGCGCAGAAGGGAGCAGACTCTTGGTCCCTCTCTATCCTGAAAAAAGGATACTTGATCCCCTTCAGGGAAAATCCTCCCTTGACGACAACGTCCAAGGGAGTTGACTGCAAGATACTCGGTATCCGGTCCGAAAGCTTGCTATTTTGCAAGCAGTGGAACAGATGATTTCCAAGGAAGCGGTAGAACTGGTTCAAGATCTCCAGTCTCCAGGATTCTACAATCGGCTATTCCTGGTACCGAAAGCATTGGGGGATGGAGACCGGTTCTAGAAGTCAGTGCCCTGAATTCTTGTATTGAAGAAGAAATTTTCAATGGAGACGTCTTCCTCTGTTCTATCTGCTCTTCGTCCAGGGGACTGGATGGTGGTCCCGGACCTTCAGGATGCGTATTTCCATGTGCCAATTCATCCGGCAGCAAGGAAGTATCTGAGGTTCCTGTTCCAAGGGAAGTGTTCCAGTTCCGAGCGATGTGCTTCGGACTTTCGACTGCCCCTCAAGTCTTCACGGACATCATGAAGAATGTAGCTTATTGTTGGCTACATCTTGAAGAAGGGATCAGGATCTCGTTATATCTGGACGATTGGCTAATAAGAGCCCAATCGGATAAAAAATGTCTGGAGGACCTATTAGTTACTCTAAAATTTGACAAAGTCCCTAGGACTTTTAGTAAATCGCGAGAAATCCATGCTGACTCCCCAGCAGAGTATTGTCTATCTGGGGATTCAGATGGATTCTCGGGATTTTCTAGCGTATCCTTCGCAGGAAAGGAGAGAACGCTGCTTAGAAAAGGTGGCAGTCTTCTTAAGGAAAGAACAGTGTTCCGCGAGGGAATGGATGAGCTTACTGGGGACCCTCTCCTCGATGGAACAGTTCGTTTCCTTAGGAAGACTACACCTACGACCCCTTCAATTTTATCTGAAGGAGAAGTGGGATTGGAAGTCCAAACAATTCTAGGAGATACCATTTCCAATCTCGAAACGGGATTCAAGGCGAAAATATCCGTTGGTGGTTTAGAATCCACAAAGCAATAAGTCAAGGGAATTCTCCCTTCGCTTACAGAACCCATCCCGTCTCGAGCGTTGTTTGCAGACGGCCTTCAAAGATTGCAGGGTGGGGAGCGAACCCTAGGTTGGTTCGGAAGAAGTGTCAGGCACTTGGGAAGGAGAACAAGTGTCCTGGCACATAAACAAGAAGGAACTAACAGCCATTCATCTAGCTTTAGTTCATTTCGAGGAACAGGTCTCAGGTCTGGGGATTCAGATTCACTCGGACAACACAACAGCCTCGCTTATATAAAAGAAACAAGGGGGGACGCATTCCTTTTCCCTGTACGAATCAGCAAAGGATCTGCTGATTTGGGCTCAGGAAAGGAAAGATCTCTCTCTCACAAGGTTTGTGCAGGGAGAGAAAAATGTCCGGGCAGATCTGTTGAAGCAGAAAAGAACAAGTCCTACCCAACGGAATGGGACTCTCAATCCTCAGATTTGCCAACAACTTTGGCATCTGTGGGGAAGGCCCAATATAGACCTGTTTCGCGACCAACAGAATCACAGATTAGAGACCTATTGCTCCCCGATCTCGGATCCACAAGCAGTAGCAGTAGACAGCTTTCTGCTAGATTGGACGGGCTTGGACGCATACGCCTTCCCTCCTTTCAAGATAGTAGGGGAAGTATTGAGGAAGTTCGCTTGCTCGGAAGGAACAAGAATGACCCTCATCGCTCCCTTCTGGCCAGCTCTCGATTGGTTCACAGAGGTGCTGGAGTGGTTAGTAGATTTTCCAAGATCGCTTCCACTAAGGAACGATCTTCTCAAACAACCCCACTTCGACAGGTTTCACAAAAACCTCCCCGCTCTAAGTCTGACCGCCTTCAGACTGTCGAAGGACTTGCAGAGCAAGGGGCTTTTCACGAGAAGTGGCGAAGGCTATTGCAAGAGCCAGAAGAGGTCTCCACCTCTAAGTATATCAGTCGAAGTGGGAGTTGTTTAGAAGATGGGGTGTAAGAAAGGAAAGAAAATATCCTCTTCCAGTACCTCTGTAACTGAAATCGCAGAGTTTCTCCTATATTTGAGAAAAGACTGTAACCTGGCAGTTTCAACAGTGAAGGGTTACAGAAGTATGCTGGCCTCAGTTTTCGACATAGAGGAATAGATCTGACGAATAATAAAGATCTTCATGACCTTATAAGGTCTTTTGAGACCACGAAAGAACATGTAATCAAGAAGCCTAGCTGGAACTGGATGTGGTCCTCAAGTTCCTAATGTCAGGAAAAATTTGTACCGTCTCACGCAGCTTCGTTTAGAGACTTAACGAGAAAGTCATTATTCCTTTTTGCGTTAGCAACAGCCAAGAGAATTAGCGAGTTGCAAGCTTTGGAAGGTAAAGTGGGGTTTAAGAAGGATTCAGCGATTTGCTCCTTTAAACCATTTTTTTCTAGCAAAAAATGAAAATCCCTCAAAGCCTTGGCCAAGAAGCTTTGAAATAAAAGGACTATCTTCATTAACAGGGAGAGAACTAGAAAGGACTTTGTGTCCAGTCAGGGCACTCAAGTTCTACCTGGAGAAGAAGAAGTTGCTGAAAGGTACAGAAGAAAGTCTTTGGTGCTCTGTAAGAGATCCGAAAAGATCGATTTCTAAGAACGCCCTTACATACTTCATAAAAGATGTAATAAGGGAAGCTCACCTTAAGTGCGATGAAGAGCATCTCAAGGTTCTCAGAGTGAGAGCTCATGAAGTGAGAGCCATAGCTACATCTATGGCATTTCACAAAACATGGTCTCTTCAGGCTCTTATAGTCGACGTTTTGGAGATGTAATTCTGTGTTCGGCTCAAATTACTAAGAGACGTTAAAATTTCGTACAAAAGTGCTTTGCTCTGGGAGCGTATGTTTCAGCGAATTCAGTGCTGGGAGAAGCGGCTCTGAGTCTAATCCTTCCTAATTTAGTTTAGTGCTTAAATTACTTTTTATTGGTGGTTGTTTTTATTGGTTAATTGTCAGAGGGAATAGGGAACCCTCTTACAATTCATAGATTATAACAATACTAACATGGTCAGGTGATCGGGATTGGCTTCAGTGCTCTTTGTGATTTTTTAATAACCTTAACTCTGTCATGTAAGAGGGCGAGTCCCCATTGATATGACAAAAGGTCAAGGCTCTACCATGTAAGTGGGTCAGCCCCCATTGGTACGATCCAGTATAGGCTCTGTCGCGTAAGCGGGCTAGCCCCCATTGACACGATCCAAAGAGTTATTCAACCATAGGTTCATTCCTCGTTGAAACTCTTGAGGCAGGCAGACTCATCGACAGTAGTCATGAAGTCTTCAGCCCAATCAGGTAGGAATTATGGATTATGTTATCCAAGAACATAAGTTGTTTTTTCCCTGTTTTTTAATGTATTTAGTTTAAGTATTATTTTGTTTTTAGCTGTCTCTTGCCGCCACCAAGGGGTGCCAATCAGCTAAGTATATATCTGCTGGGTAAGTTACTTGTACAAAAATGATATTGTTAAGATACAATAAAGTTTTGTACATACTTACCTGGCAGAATATATACGATTAATGGGCCCACCCATCCTCCCCTCAGGTGGACAGGAAGAGAAATTATGGCTTAGAAAACGGGAATAGTTCCAGACCCCGCCACCCAGCGGCGGGAATGGTGGATCACCTGACCTATCTGTCGCGTGTGCCGCGAGTTTTGAAATTCTGTTGGGACGACCGAGTCTATAGCTAAGTATATATCTGCCAGGTAAGTATGTACAAAACTTTATTGTATCTTAACAATATCATTTTTTGACAAAACCAGTCAGCACTTAAGGAAAGGTGCTCAGTCCAGAATATATCTGTAGGTTAACCAAATCAGGAGGCAGTGCTATGAATCATAATTATCATTGTTATTGTAGATGTTAGGGTAGGTTAGTCATTATCTCAGTAAGCTTTCACAATATTATTATTAATAATACTATTGTTATTTTTATTTTTTGTCTTATCACAGTCATCTTATTCGATTGGTTGGTTGTATAATGTGGTTGCATCCTGCCCCCTTAGGAGTCCATCACTTTTCTCACTATGTGCACTGTTTCTAGTAGCCCACACTTCTGCATAAGTTTTGGAGCTACTTCGGTATCTAGTTTTTCCAGGTTCCTTTTCAGAGATCTTGGGGTCATGCCCAGTGTTCCTCTGATTATTGGTACAATTTCCATTGACATATCCCATAACCTTCTTATTTTTATTGTCAGGTCTTGATAATTATAAGTTTTTTATCTTTTTTCTCATCTACTCTGGTGTCCCATGGTATTAGGACATCAATGAGTCACACTTTCTTCTTGATTTTGTCAATCGTCATGTCTGGTCTATTGGCACGGATCACTCTATCTGTTCTGATACCATAGCCCCAGAGGATCTTTGCCTGATCATTGTCTATCACTCCCTCAGGTTGGTGTTTGTACCACATATTACTGCAAGCTAGCTGATGTTTCTTGCACAGGCTCCAGTGGAGGGCTTTTCCTACTGAATCATGGCTCTTTTTGTACTGACTCTGTGTAAGTGCCAGATATTCACTTGCTATGTGGTTTATGGTTTTGTTTTTCATATTGCATTTCCTGCATATGGGTGAGATGTTTTCATATTGCACTTATTATTAATATTATTTTTGTTTTTTGTTTTTAGGGAGAAGACCTACTGTAAGGGCAGTACTATTGTTGTTTATGGTAGCTATGCATTTAATTTGTGTACTTATACACTATACGTACTTAATTTGTATATACTAGTGTCTTCTCTATGTATCTTTTAACCTTCTCTTCATCAGCATGTAGTTGGGACAGTAGGCTTCCAAAGGTCATATAAAGATGTTCTTTTGTAATAGTTTTATTTCCTAGGATGTTTTGGCTTGTGCTCTGGTAATTATCAACTGAGAGTTACCAATGTGAATAAATTATGGTACAAGGTACACAAATATTTATAGGAGATGGGTATGTTACTATTGTGTCGTATCGATTGGATTCGCTGGAGGTGGAGAGTTGGCTGACATGCCCTCCCGTGGTATAACGGGTTTGACAATCTGTTGAGGTTAGGAGGTGACTTTGGTGTTATTTTCATCTGCCCTTCTCTTCCTCTCCCTTGTTAGTGTTTGCCACCAGGCTAGGCACTGGCTGATTACTTATAGTTTCTCATGATGATAATAGGCAGAAATTTAGTTTCTTTTACTTTGTTTGATTCTTTGCTTTTTCCAGTATGTGTAAGACTGCAGTAAGACAGAGACATCAGTGATCATCTTCTCAGTCTGCAATTGTTCTACTTGTTATTGACTCCTCACAGGTCTTTTTTTGTAATTTTGTTGGTAATGGTTAAAGATGGCCCCCTAATGAAGGGTTTTTCTCAACAAGGAACCTGCTAGCCTTCTTATTTTTGTAGTCAATTATTTTCACTTCTTTAGAGGCACCAAAAATCTGTTGGTCCAGGCTCGTAATTGTTATAGGTTGATGCTCTTCTGTTGTATAATATGCCCAGGTGGACATTACTAATGATCTGGCTCTCAACAAAGTCATTAGGTCTTTTGAGATTGACATCCCTAAGACTTATAAATCTCTTACTTGGAACCCGGAAGTGGTTTTTAGATTTTTGTCTGTGGAGCCTTTCAGACTTACAAATTACTTTATTAAAGCACTAAACTAGGAGAGTTCTGTTTTGTTGAATTCCAAGCCTTTTTGCAAAGTGTTCGTTTCTGCAGTTGAGACGGTATTCATTCTTCCCTCCTTGTTCCGAGCTAAGAAAATTTTTTTAGGAAGTAACAAAGAAATTTTTTTATTCCCTTTTAAGCAATTAGAATTTACAGTATTTAGGAAGATATACCCCCTCAGAGGTGAGGGTAAACTTTTATTTTGTGGAGTGAGGAGGCCAAACACTCCCTTGTCTAAGAATGCTGTCCTTTTTTGTTTGTTTTTTGGTTGATTTAGTTCACAAGGACTTT
>NC_061094.1:42052064-42090660 GCF_015104395.2 Macrobrachium nipponense
CTTTGCTCCAAGACCCAGCACTGTATCTGCTGATACAAAAAGGGCGGACCTAGCGAGAAGCACTTTTCATAGGTCACTCTCACATCCTTCAGATAATGAGATGCAAACACTGAATTGCACCTCCAATATGTAGTCTCAATGATATTTTTTAGAGACATTCTTTTGGAACGCCAGACGTTGCTACTGCCCTCACTTCATGGGTCTTGACTTTTAGAAGACCGAAGGATTCCTCCGAGCAGTTCTTGTGAGCGTCCGTAATAACGCTTCTCACAAAGAAAGCCAAGGCGTTCTTGGACATGAGTCTTTTGGGGTTCTTCACCGCACACCAAAGACCTTGTTGACAAGCTCCCATCTGTACTCTTCCTCTCTAAATAAATATTTCAGAGCTCTCACTTGGACAGAGAGACCTCTCTATCTCTCTGCCTACTAGGTTAGATAGGCCTTTTACCTCAAAACTTCTGGGCCACGGTTTTGACGGGTTTTCGTTCTTTGCCAGAAACATTGTCTGGAAAGAACAGATGGCAGCATCTCCTTTGAACCCCACCGTGGAATTCAGAGCGTGCAATTCGCTCGTCCTCTTGGCTGTAGCGAGAGCACCAGGAACAAGCATTTCCTAGTGACGTCGCGGAAGGAAGCCAGATGTAAAGGCTCGAATTTATCCGATGAAAGGAATTTCAGGACACGTCTAGATTCCAACTAGGTGTTTAGGAGTAGCTGCCTTTGAAGTCTCAAAAGATCTAATTAGATCGTGTAGATCTTTGTTGCTGCAATGTCTAGGCCTCGATTCCTAAATACTGAAGACAGCATGCTTCTGTATCCCTTTATTGTTGAGACAGATAGGTGTGATTCCTCTCTCAGAAAGAGGAGGAAATCGGCAATATTCACTATAGAGGTACTGGAGGAGGACAGCTTCTGACCCTTACACCACCTCCTAAAGACTTCCCACTTTGATTGGTATACTCTTCTCGTCGAAGCTCTGCGGGCTCTAGCGATAGAGCCCGCAGCCTTGCGAGAAAAGCCCCTCGCTCTGACAAGTCTTTCGATAGTCGAAAGGCAGTCAGAGCGAGACCTGGCGGATTGTGATGAAAACCTCTCGAAGTGGGTTGTGCTGAGTAGATCTGGTCTGTTTGGAAGCGATCTGGGAAGTCCACTATCCACTCCAGTACCTCCGTGAACCATTCCTGGGCTGGCCAAAAATGGGGCTATTAGCGTCAACTTCGTGCTCTTCGAAGCTACGAACTTCCTGAGCACTTCCCCCAGGATCTTGAACGGGGGAAAGGCGTATGCGTCCACACCAGACCAATCCAGTAGAAACGCGTCTATTGCGAAGGCTCTCGGATCTTCCACTAGAGAGCAAAATATCTCTATTCTTTTGGAGAGGAACGTCGCAAACAGGTCTATGTGAGGCCTCCCCCACAGGGACCAAAGACTTCGAACACACTTCTTCGTGTAGAGTCCATTCTGTGGGAAGGACCTGATTCCTCCTGCTCAGTCTGTCCGCTCTCACATTCTTGATCCCTTGAACAAACTTGTGAGGAGAGTTATGCCTCTTTCTTCCGTCCAGGTTAAACAGGTGTCTTGTTAACTGATAGAGGGAGAAAGAGTGCTGTGCCTCCTTGCTTGCGTATGTAAGCCAGAGCCGTGGTGTTGTCCGAGTTTATCTGTATCACCCCCGCCTCTGACTATCTCTTCGAAGAACTTTAAGGCTAGGTGTATGGCCACTAGTTCCTTGCAATTGATGATGCCAGGACACCTGTTCCTTTGTCCAGGTGCCTGACACCTCCCTTGCTCCTAGCGTCGCTCCCCATCCCGACTCCGAAGCGTCGGTATATAAACACTTGGTCTGGGTTCTGCAGGGCAAGCGATACGCCCTCGTTCTTTTGAAGAGGAGGGATCCACCACTTCAAATGATCTCTTACCTCTTGTGGAAGTTGGAAGATGTCCGAGAGTTGTCCCGTCTTCCAACTCCACACCTCTTTGAGGAAAAACTGAAGAGGGCGAAGGTGAAGTCTCCAGAGAGAAGAACTTTTCTAGTGAGGACAGGGTCCTAAAAGGCTCAGGTAAACACTCGCTGAACTGTTCTTTCTCTCTAAGAAGCTCGAGATTCTCGACAAAACCTCGAGTGATTCTTTCTCGCGAAGGATATACTCGAAAACCCCAGAGAATCCATCTGAATCCTCAGATAGACCAAGTTCTGGCTGGGGATCAGCTGTGACTTCTCGAGGTTGACGAGCAATCCAGCGAATCTATCATGTTCCTTGTTACTGATAAGTCCTCCAAGCACTGAATCTCCGACTTGGCCCTGATCAGCCAGTCGTCCAAGTAGAGGGAGATGTTTATTCCCTCTAGGTGAAGCCATCTTGCCACATTCGCCATCAGGTTGGTGAATACTTGCGGAGCTGTAGACAGACCGAAGCACGAGCCCTGACTGAAAGATCTGTCTCCTATTACAAAACGAAGATATTTCTTTGACAAATGGTGAATGGGAACGTGGAAATATGCGTCTTGCAAGTCCAGAGAGACCATCCAATCTCCTGGACGAAGAGCCGACATTACTGAGGCGGACGTTTCCATGCGAAAACTTCTTTTTCTGAACAAAGCGATTCAGAGCGCTTACGTCCAGAACTGGTCTCCACCCCCCGATGCCTTTGGTACTAAGAAAAGGCAATTGTAAAATCCCGGGGAGTGTGGATCCTGCACAAGTTCGATGGCCTCTTTTTCACACTTTGTTCCACCATTTGAATGGAGAGTCTTTCTCATTACCGGGTCTCTGTACCTCGCTGACAGTTCCCGAGGCGTAGATGTTAGGGAGGGCTGTTGTCGAAGGGGATTACATATCCCTTCTTTAGGACCGACACTGACCAAGGGTCGGCTCCCCTTTTTGCCCATACTCCTGCAAAGTTCAGGAGTCTGGCGCCCCACTGGTGCTTGAAGGAGCAACAAGTCACTTGGATTTCTTGAAGGGCCTAAAGGAAGACCTTCCTCTCTTATCAGAGCTCTTCTTTCTGGCAGGGGGACGAGCCGCTGTACCGCCACGAAAGGGCTGCTGAGAGGACGAGAGTCCTTCTTAATCGCCGACACTACAGGGCGTCCTTTCTTGGACGTTTGTGTTAGTAGGTCTTGTGTCGCCTTCTCAGTTAGCGAGCGAGATATATCCTTCACTAACTGAGAAGGAAACAGATGATCCGATAGAGGGGCGAACAATAAAGCAGTCCTCTGGCTCGGAGAAGAAACCCCTTTCGATAATAGGGATCCATATACTGATCTCTTTTTCAGGAGACCAGCACCAAAAAGGGAAGCCACTTCACCCGAACAGTCCTGTACTGCTTGTCCATGCAAGACAGGACGCTATGGAGAATCTCTGGGTTTTTAAGAAACTCCGGATCTTTAGATTTGTTGGCCAGAAACTCCGAGTGACCAATCCAGAAAGTTGAACACCTCTAAAGTGACAAAAAGTCCCTTTAGAAAGTGGTTCAACTCTGAAGTGCTCCACGCGCTCTGACCGATCCTAAGGAGTGACGTCTAGAGGCCTCCACTAAATTGGAAAAGTCCGCATCTGCAGAGGCAGGTAGAGAAAGACCCATAGTCTCTCCTGTCCCCATACCAAATACCTCTCTTTCCATGTAGTTGGAAGGAGGCATGCAGAATACCGTCTTTCCTAACTCCTTCTTCTTGTCCATCCAAGATCTAAAGAATGGAGTGCCTTCTTCATCGATATAGCAGGTCTTCATTTCAAAAAGGCCGAAGATTTTGCCGTAGCCGAGCTCGAAAAGAGAGAACGAGGAGAAGGAGGAGCCGCCGGACTAGAGAATCTCCAAATTCTTGAAGCAATAATGAGGCTAAGACTTTATAACTCGATAGTCCCTCATTAGCAGGAGGTTCTCGTCATCAGACAACTCGTCTAACCCTCGATCAGACGAAAGGAGAAAGTTCACGTTTGGAGGGAGAGTCCTTCCAAAGACCTCCTATGCTCTGAAGGAGAGGAGCTCCTATTTGGAGAAGAGTCATAACCTCCAGGAACGAGTCTCCGATCCTGCCTCTGGCTCTTGACTCTGCTCTGACTCCTTGCCTCCGCCCCTGGCTCCGGACTCCTGCCTCCTGACTCCGGACTCCTGCCTCCGACTCCGGCCTCCTGGCCCTCCTGCCTCCTGACTCCTGCCTCTTGGCTCCTGGCTCCTGCCTCTACTCCTGACCTGCCTCTTGCTCTGGCTCCTGCTCCTGCTCCTGCCTCTTCCGGATGCCTCCACAGCTCCTGGCTCTGGGCTCCGGTGCCTCCTGGTTGATCCTCAACTCCTGGCTCTTGGCTCCTGCCTCCTGGGTGACTCCTCACTCCTGGCTGGTGCCAGACGTCTGATCGGTTCATCCAGGTTCGAATACAGGAAACCTCACCTCGAGTAGGAGTATCGAGGCTGGCGGCAGATACCTCCATCGTCTGGAGGATCTTTTGATCGGAAGGGAAGAGTCTTTCCTTCTAGGAGGCTCCTTTGACAGAACTCCTACAAAAGACGAAATCTGCTCTTGCATCGCCATCATGAATCTCTTCGTAGCCTCCTCTTTATCCTCTTCGGGAGGAGGAGGGGAAGGAGGAGGGGAGGAGTCCATAGCCTCCACCTCCTGCCTCCTCTCACTCTGGTTGAAAGAATAGGCTTCTTCTTGCTTCTTCACTCCCGAGGGAGACTCCTCAGGGAAGTTTTCTGGGCTCGAATCAATAGTCGGAGCCTTCCAAACTCCTCTTGAGTGGCCGAGAACGATCTGAATCTCTCCATCACGTCTCGGAGATGAAGATCCCGACGACGAAAAACACTCACGCAGGACGCTTTTACAATATGATCCTTGGCAGTCTGGGGTGTCACAGAAAACCGCCAGAATACGGACACCTGATCGGTGGGGATTCTCCACAACCAATCCTTTCCGTTTTCGACATTCTTCTCCTCTGGGCATGTGAGCTTGAAGAGGTCTAGACCTAGGAGCGTTGCTGAGCCGACCAGATGCCCCCTCCACTACACTGGGGACATCATATCACTGTCCACTGATAATCACTAGCCTTACCTTGTATGGCAGCCATTTTGTTTTTCCATCAACTTGAAGGCTGCTTTAGATCAGCAAGTTCTTTTGCTGGATCTACAGGTTCTGCAATAGGAGAAGGGGCTGCAATGGAAGGAGAAAGTAGCAATACTTACCCTTGGGGAAGATCCCAAGCTAGGAATTAGTTCAGATCTAGAACTACTTAAACTTCTATAAGAAGCCTTCCTCACTCTTTCTCTCTCTCTTAACTTTTTTAAATAATTAGTTAGATTCTTCTATTCGTTCTCACTCAAGTTCTCACATTCCTTACAAGTATTAGTAAAAGAACATTCATACTCCCTGCAACCCTTGCATACCGTGTGAGGGTCTACGAAGCTTTCGGCAACCTCACCTACAGCCTACATTCACACAACGTCTCACAACCATTCCAGAGTCAGACATTATAAAGAAAATTCCAAAATCAAGTCCACAAAAACAGTCCACAAAAGCGTATGCCAATCCAACAATCCAGATACGTCACCAAAAAGTCGGTCAAGAGATTCAATTGCCGGTGAAAAAAGAAAAACCAATCGAGAGGAACCAACAACAATGTGATGGTCCGGGTGTGACAGAAGAATTCTGATTAGAAAAACGGGGGGGAATGGTTCCTAGTCCTGCCACCCAGGCAGGGCGGTAGATCACCTGACCTCCACCGGTAGCGTGTGCCGCGAAATTTGAAATTCTGTCGGAGACGACGGAGTCTATAGCTAAGTATATATCTGGCAGGGAAGTTGAATGTATAAACTAGATGTTTAGGGAACAACTGAGCGGACAGAGGAGCAAACAGCAAGAAGACCTCTGGGCGTGGGAGACAGACTTCGTTAAGAAGGAACAATAAACGGACCTCTTCTTCACGATCCCGGCCCCATACAGGAGGCGATTTCACTCGCTCCGTCTCTTACAGACTTGTCCATACAAGACAAAACACGCATGAGATCCTCCAGAGAAAAAGACTCTGGCACTTCAATCTTCTTGGCCAGGACTCCCAACGACCAATCAAGGAAGTTAAAGACCTCCAGCACTCTGAACATGCCTTTCAGCATGTGGTCTACTTCATTCATTGCCCAAGTCGTCTTTGCAGAGTTAAGGGCAGCTCTCCTCGTGGAATCTACCAGCGCCGAAAAATCCGAATCAGCCGAAGACGGTAGACCCAATCCCAAGGACTCTCCTGTTTCGTACCAGAAACCAGCGCGTCCTGATAACTTCGAAGGAGGGAAGCAAAACATCGTTTTCCCCGCTTCTTCTTTGGAAGCCATCCATGAACCAAAACTCCTCAGTGCCTTCTTCATCGAAAGAAGTTGGCTTTATCCTCACACAAGAAGAACTCTTCGCTGTCTTCGCCGTTGAAAAAAGTGAGTGAGGAGGAGGGAGTCGTAGGAGGTAAGGGAATCCCCAATACTTGCAAGAGCAGCTCTGTAAGCTTCTTGTAAGAAGACACAGCAGCAGAAGTGTTCGGTTCCTCATCAGAACCGTCTAGTACGTCTTGTCGAGGAGAACGCGGAAGATCCTTAGGTGACGAAGGGGTCCTAGTACGAGCTGAGCGAGAGGTTGGAGAGCGCCCTCTCGAAGAAGAGCTCAAATCCACACAGATGATGAGAAGATCTGGATTGTCTACAATGAGACTCCCTCTTCGAGGTAGACGGAATCTCAGCTGAAGGAGAGGTAGGGCTCCTACCCCGAGAAGACCTGGATACATCCACAGGACGCTTACGAGGAGGCGAGCGCCTACCAGACTCTGTGCGCCTATCCTGAGGCGAGCGGCTGCCAGGAGAAGAGCGCCTATCGGGAGCAGAGCGCTTGCGCGGCTCTCTATTCTTGTCCAGTTGAGCACGATCAACGGAAGTTCGACTGGAAGGAGAAAAGCGCCTACTAGGAGAAGGCTGCTTGCGAGACTCTTGACCTCTGACAAGTGGATAACAATCAGGAGAAGGGCGCTTCAAAGCTAACGAGCGCCTATCTGGAGAAGGGCGCTTGCGAGGTTCTTGGTGCCTACCAAGAGACGAACGGTTCAGGAGTAGTGCGTCTAGAAGAGGGAGAGAGCGCCTACACGGAGAAGGGCGCTTGAAAGACTCTTGTTGTCTGCCCCGAGGAGAAGTCAATCAGGAGTAGGACGCCTTAAAAGCGACGAGCGCCTACTAGGAGATCGACGTGCAGTAGGCTCTTGGCGCCTGCCTTGCGGGGAGCGGCTAACAGCTGGACGCCTATCAGGCGCACGGCTCCTACCAGACTCTTGACGTCTGTAGGGAGAGAAGTCACGATCAGGAGAAAAACGTCTATCCGAAACTCGAGGAGAGCGACATCCGGAAGAAGAACGCCTACTTGTAGAAGGGCGCCTTCTAGGTTCTTGAGGCTGCTGAGGAGAAGTCCCACGCGAGGGAGTCGAAGAAATAGCGTGATGTGCAGGCGCAGAGCGCTTACCGGAAGCGGGAATCCAATCTGGAGAAAAAAAAACTTCTTTCTCCATAGAGCGTCCGACCGATGTTTGGCGCCTTGAAGCCGAAAGAGAGCCAGGAGAGCGGGGGCGTCATGTGAGCCCCTACCTTCATACGAATCTCCCATATGAAGGAGACCGCCTAAAAAGAGGAGAACGATCCTCTGAAGAGCGGCGCCTAGATCTCTTGATCGGAAGAGAAACGTCTTTCTTCCTACGCGATCTAAAGGCTAGAGAGTCTGCCAGCGCCGTGATCCGAGCTTGAAGTCCGGCAAGTACTCTAGTAGGCGAATCTTGCAGTTCTTCCTCGCCTCCAACGACGATTCTTCCGGGAAAACCTCCGGACTAGAAGCCAAAGGACTGCAGGGAGCCTTCCAAGCCCTCTTCAATGGGCGCGACGCATCCGGGGAGTTCCAACCTCTCTTCGGAGAGGGAGACGACGAAGAGGAGAAGCATTGGTGTAGGAGCTCCTTCTTGTAGCGATCCGAGGCAGCCTGGGAGCGTACTTCAGGATCTGCCGAGGGGACGCCTGATTGGTGGGGTTTCTCCCTAGCCCTCTTGCGGCTTTCGACTTTCCTACTCCACTGGAACTGGGAGTCTGGAAGAGGTCTAGGCCTAGAGGCACTAAGGAGCCGGTCAGACGCACCCTCCACAACACTGGGGACACTGCACTGATCACTAACACTCTCCTTACCTTCCAACTGACGAATCTTCTGATCCATAGATAGAATCGTGGCTCTTAAAGCCGCCGCCTCCGAAGACGAATCTTCAGCTTCGGTGCGGGGAGCAGGGGCTGCAACTTGGAAAGAAGGTTCTACTTCTACATTAGTATTAGGATCCACATCCAACTCACTCATTCTAGACCTACTAGAACTTCTAGAGGAAGCCTTACGTACTCTATCAAGTTCCAACTTCCTAACATAAGAAGAGAGAGCCTTATATTCTTCTTCATTCAACACCTTACATTCACTACAAGGGTTAGCAAAAGAACATTCATTCCCCCTGCATTTCATGCAAACCGTGTGAGGGTCAACCGAAGCTTTCGGCAACCTCACCTTACATCCTTCAATCACACAAACCCTAAACAAAACAGAAGTTTTAGCTACTGAATCTAGGTCAGAAATTGTTAAAGAAAATCAAAATCAAAATCAAAACGGTCCACAATTAGCGTATGCCAAGCCAAACAGAGCGAATACGTCACCAAAAGAAGTCCAAATTAACTCAGGCAAGCGAGAAATCGAAAAACTATCGAGAGGAACCGACAACAGTTGTTTAGTCGTTCCCGCGACAGAGAAAAATCTGACAAGCAAGGGGGATTGGTTCGTACACCCGCACCCAGCGGCGGGATTATAAGGTAGACCACCTGACCTACCTGTCGCGTGTGCCGCGAGATTTGAAATTCTGTCGGGAACGTCGGAGACTATAGCTAAGTATATAACGTATCTGACAGGGAAGTTCATGTACAAAATTTTAAATTAACCCTTAGAGCCATACTAAAAAAATGCATATGCAGCACCCCAGGCTGGGGAAACTTTGAGGTCAGCCAATTTTAAGAAAAAACACATCAATGGAAAGAGGAAAATGTGTAAGTACATGCAGTGTAAGAAAAGAAATTCTAAAATATTTTCCCTACCTTCTATGAAAAGGTGAAAAAGACTAAATTTACAAGCCTTTATGGGGCCTCTTTTCCAAGACAATCGTAAATTTTACCAAGTCATACATGCTTTTTTCTAATAAATAATTTTATTTTATTTGTTGAATTAGAATTACAACTCTTACAATATCAAAACAGACAAGAACTAAAATCAGTAACAAATTCTGAGTATATTTGTTGTAAAATATTTATGGAAACTTACTGAGGTCGCAGATGCAGTAACTTTTTTGGATTATGCAGCCTTTTCTAAAAGCACTATTTCTTTGCACTTTTCTTGGCAAAATTACAATTATAATTGACATAATATCATAAAAGATAAGAACTAAAACCAACATCACCCCTGGGTATATTCATGAGCTAATTTATAAAAAGACGTCATGTGGGCGAGAGAGAGAGGCAGTATACATGCTCCTTGAAGTCAAGATCACAACTAACTCATGAGCCACCTAATTGTTGTTCTGAGCCAGTCTAGAAGTTACCATTAGTGAATGTATGGGCCATTGAAGTATTAGAACCTCTTTCCTGCCCGATTTCTCCAAATCAATGGCACATAATATTGATGCTCACCATGAGTGAATCTGTCCACCACCACCCAAAACCTGTTATTGCTACACATATGAGGATATACGTGCATTAATGGTTAAAGATACTTAATGTAAGAAAAGGACCACAAGTTGCTATTTTCATTTCTACTAAAAAATTATTGCATCTCCATGTTAATAATGCAACTACTAACCTGCCTCATTCTCTTGGTCCACTCCTAGAAAAATCCCCCAACCCCAATAATAACAGCACACAGCACACTATGGCAGGCGAAGATGTTTTTCTGACCTGAAAATAGTAACAAGGAATACAGTATTTCACTTCTCCATTGTGGCAAACCCAAAACCCTGTATCAGGTTCACATGCATGATAATATAAATTTTCATAATAAAATTTATTACTTGGATACTTACCTATTGTTAAATTTAGCTATATCTTCCTACCTGATTAGGCGCGATCGGCATTCAAACAAAAAATTGAATGGTTGCCTGGATGACTGTCTAGTTTTACCTGTTCTCCACCAGGTGTGTTTCGAATGTTTTAGCTCTTGTCAGAATTCTCCTTGACAGCCCATAAGTTGTGGGGAGGCTGGGTGGGTCTACTTTAACAGTAGGTAAGTATCCAAATAATAAATTTTATTATGAAAATTTATATTAAGATGAATCTTACTACTGTTAAATTTAGCTGATTCCCACATTAAGGAGAGGTTGGTGGGTAGTGCAGCTAGACAAAATTCCGCTCAGCCATTCGAGCTAAAGGTTTCTTGTACGAAACCCAAAACATTATCACCTGATCTGGAATCCTTGGTGAATTATACTACCACCAGAAGTTGGATTCCATTCAGGGAGCAAGGCTCTCATATATATGCAGCAAAGAGCAGCCTTGTGGAGAAAACCACTTCGATTCAGCCAGCATGAAATACAAGCAGTATGAGGGACCCCTGTGCCTGGGTCCAAAAGCCCTATCAATTATTATTATTAATAGGGCTTAGTTTTTTCAGACCTCTGAGTCTCAAGTAGACTCTTCTCGGGCTGGTCCTCAGGGATTAATCCTGAGGAGAGAAAAAAAAAATTAGACTTTATTTAAGAAACCTGTCTTATTTTAAAAATTTATGATGTTGTTAATTGAAAAATTTTTGCTTTCAGCAAGAATACTTTTCATTTTTGAATTCCATAGATAAATTTGATCTTTGTTGGGTCCAATTTGGGCATTCAGTAAGTAAAGGCTGCACTGTCATGGGTGTTTGACATCTATTATACTTTATTGGGTCAGCATGTGGTGTTGACAAGAAGTGGCCATGCAAGAATCTTGTGTGTCCTATACGGAGCCTTGTTAGGATCACCTCTGTTGATCTTTCCTCCTGTGAGGATGTCCTCCATGCATACACTTCAGTTTTTATGTTTTTAAGTTTATTTGTGGTTGGCACTAAGGCCCATTCTCTTTTCCAATCCTGGCATATCAATGGTTTAACAGATGTTATCCAGTCTGACACTGGGGCATGTGTAATTGTTGGCTAATTTGGCAGCTGAGTCTGCAATTTCATTTCCTTTTATTCCCACATGTGCTGGAATCCAACATATTTCTATTAATAATTCTGATTGGAGGAGTTGATGAATTTTTATTTGTATTTCCTGTTCTATTTGGTTTACTGATTTATACTGTCATAGCATCTATAGCGCTACGCGAGTCCCTGAAAATAACAGACACTTGCTTTTGCCTCAGATATCATACCAAGAGCCATCTGTATGGCTGTGACTTCAGCAGTAAGTATTGATGATATCAAAGGTAGGCTTCTTTTGATTAACATATTTTTTTTTGAATATGCAGATGCTCCTACTCCAACATTATTTTTGGAGCCATCTGTATATATACCATGAATTTGTTTCCTTTTCTTCTAATGTGCTCCAAAGCAAGTTGGCAGTACATTTCTGTACTTGTCATTTGCTTTTTAAGCAGGTAAGACAGGGAGATACATATCTTTATTCGTTTTAAAATCTACGGTGGTGGCAATTCCATTGGTGGGTGTGAAAAATTGGATCTATGCAAGTTCATTATGTACTTAGCTCTTTTTGGGAAACAGCTAGTAACTATTAACTTCTGTTACTGATTACAATTTTGAAAGCAGTCTGCTGCAGGAGACGATCCCGCTTGCAGTGAAAGACCTCTTCGTATTGCTA
The DNA here is from genome assembly GCF_015104395.2 of Macrobrachium nipponense. Classification (NCBI taxonomy): domain Eukaryota; kingdom Metazoa; phylum Arthropoda; class Malacostraca; order Decapoda; family Palaemonidae; genus Macrobrachium; species Macrobrachium nipponense. The sequence goes on from NC_061094.1 coordinate 42,063,934, forward strand.
TCAAATTACGGTGATGTTTCAAGGGCAACACACCTGCCTCTACCAGAAGCGAGCTTGTTGGGGACGATCGGAATGCTCCTGTGCACAATAGCATGCCTTCATGGTACTGCATTGAGATTTTTAATGCAGATTCTTAGGCAAATGATATATTTGGACAGCAGCAAATCTATTATGGATACGACTGTTGCCTTATATATCATTAATAAAATGTCTCGCTTTGCTCCCCAGTTAGTGTGTATAACTTTTTCAATATGGCAAGGGGTTTGATGCCCTTGGCTTTAATGTATTTGATGTACTCTTTCCAATTTAAATTGATCAAATATCACTCCTAGATATTTGATTTTTGTACAAAATTGTATTTCAGTGCTATAAAGGTGAAGTTTGATTGTTTGGTTCTTCAGCCATCTTTTGTCTTTGTAGAAGATGATTGCTTTTGTTTTATCAGTTGAAAATTTAAATCCAACTGAATTTGTCCAACTACATATATTTGAAATGGCAGTACTGAGAACTCTCTGAGCATGTCTCAAATTACTACTCGTATAGTAAATAACAAAGTCATCAACATATAAACTGTATTTTACACCACTTGGTAAATTTATAGTAGTGTCATTGATTGCTAAAGCAAACAATGTACAGCTCAAGACACTACCTTGAGGGATTCCTTCTTCCAGTTATAGGTTACCAAGTAGGAATTTTCTACTCTTTCTTAAATGAAAAGTTCTGTTTGTTAAAAAGTTCTTAATAAATATTGGTAAGTGGCCTCTAAGTCCCTTGGTTTGAGTGGAGTTTTTGCATGATGTTATGTTTCCATGTAGTATTGTATGCTTTTCATATATAAAAATATAGCTACTGTTAATTTTTTTTTAAATCCCCTTTTGATATGATCTTCTAAATGTGTTAAGGGATCTAGGGTTGATCTGCCAGCTATTGAACCTGATTGTGTTGGGTGTTAAAAATGGATTCTTTCGTTATTACATACGTTAATCGTTCATTAACCATTTTTCTAAGATTTTGCATAGGCAGCTTGTTAGGGATATTGGTCTATATAACTGGATGGATTACTTGCATCCTTTCCTGGTTTATTTATTAGAATTATTATGGCATGTTTCCAATCATCAGGAAAGACACGTTTTAGCCAGATACGATTATAAAATGTTAATAAATATGATTTAGCTATAGGAGCTAATTTTTCTATCATTTCAAAATAATATTTTATCATATCCTGGTGCAGAGGGAAGACATGAGTTCATGGACTATCTAGTTCATCCATGTTGAAAATATAATTATATTCCAGGTCTTCAAGAGTTTCAAAATGAGTATTATATTTTCTTTTTGTTTTCTGATATTTTGAAAAATGTACTATATCTAGGCTAGAGTAAGCACTGACGTTTTCAAAATGCTTTCCAATTATATTTGATATTCATAAGTATCATGGAATATTTTTCCATTTAGATGTATTGCACTTCTTGGAGGTTTTATGTTTCCATTGATTTTCCTTACCTTTTGCCAGATATCCCTTGTGGATGTGTTTTGAAGATATGTTTGAGACATATTCTTTCCATGATGCGATTTTTTCAGCTATTACTGTTTTTCTAAATTTGGCTGTTATATTTGTTATATAGTGGTTTTAATGTGGTTAATTGTTATGTCTATTGCAGAGGCTGCTGTGGTAGTGTTTTGCACTCGCCCCAGATTCATACCGACACCCTTTTAGAAAGGGCCGTGAGCGAGTCAGATATTCTGGCATGTCCATTTAGCAGTTCTCTGGTATTTTAGCAATAATTTACCTTAGAAATAGCGCTAAAGGAACGTATTTCACGGACGGAGTGACACGGCTGAGCCCAGGAAATAACTATTTGTTTAATATGTTATATTATAGGGAATTTTGTGAGTGATTTTTTTAAGGCGAGATTTGAGTCTGTTAAGGTTGCGACCCAATATGTTTTCTGGTTCGACCTGTGTCGGCCAGTGAAATGTTCCTGTAGCACACATTTCTAGGTATAAATAGATGCTAAATATACCAGAGCAAAAAAGCTATATGGAATGCTGGAGTTACTACCTCCAGCTCGCTCACCCATATAGGGTGTCGGTATAAAGCACAAGGGTGAGTGAAGCCACTATCACAGATACTTTGCCAATAGAAGTCTCCTCTCAAAATCCCTCTCTAGATAGGTGCCGTTACAATGTCTACCTTCCGCTCGCTACTACTCCTACTTCTGCCCGAAACTCCATTCCTGAATAATGCACCCAAGCTTGGGCCAGCTAAAGGGCAGGGGACCAGGAGAAGAGAGGGATGGTTCACCAGGCGACACGGTCTTCCCCCAGAAATAGATTTTTCCTTTGTCAAAATCCCTTTTCTGGGTTCGACCTGTGTCGCCGGTGAAATAGTATCAGAGAATTGGCCATAATGCACTTGATTATATGCACTTTTGTGATAAACTATTCAAATAATTGTTTTACTTTTGATGAGGTTGGAAGTTCTTCACGATGTCCTTCCCTGGCCTATCCGACCAGACCTAGGCTAGGTTTTATAATAATAATAATAATAGGCTTTATTTCGGCTCGGGGCCATATACAATGAATATACAAAATACAGACAGTAGCATACACAATCTAGATACATGTGACATGATAAAATAGAAAAAGAAAATGAATAATCGGCAGTTATCCACAAGGTAGCTGAGGTAGCATAAAAGCTAGTAATCATCATACTGGTAATAACAGTATATATTGGTGAGAGAAAAAAAAAAAAAATATGCATTGAGAGTAATAACAGATGGTGCACATATTAAATAACTCAAAATTTCAACTAGAGACCTTAGGTGGTTACAGTAGTCAGGTCCAGAGGGCTTAATACATAAATTAAATGTAAATAAGACTTTAACTTGATAGTAATCACAGTAATGATGACAAATTTAAAATATCAGCAATAAATGTAAAAATGACAAAAACTGCAGATGACATCTTGCCAATACAGAGATTAAGTCCTTTAGGGGACAAAGGCCTCATTTTCCCATCTTTCCCACAATTTTGATTTTCTTCTTGCTTCACTCCTTAGGATGCTTTGTATGAGAGAGTTGCTGCTGTTTCTCACTCGGGTTACCAGACTGGACATTGTTCGCCTAACAATGATTTTAAATTGTCCAGGTGGTTTTCTATGAACATCTGTGTGGCGGAGTGGTAGCGGGGAGTGTTTGTGAGTCTCAGAATGTCATTGTGCACAACAGTGATGCGTCGCATGGTCTCTCGGGTATAGTTCGTCCAGAGGGAGCACCCATAGATACTGTAGCAGTACGAGCGGAAGAGCAGCAGTTTCACGTCCCGGTGACAGAAGGCAAACCTCCTTGCAATCATGTTGCCCGCGTCTTGTATATCCCGCCACCCTTGTGCCCCCTTTTACCGCTACCCGACCAGGCAGATATGTTTGCTTGGAGGGTGGTCCAGGACAGTCTCTCTCTCTTATCATGCTTGTTGGCCTAGATCTATCGTACCTGACCAGATCGGAAGATTCAATTTTGGAGGGTTGATTTAGGTTCTATCGTCCTCTTCATGACGTCCTTTTTGGGGCCATACTAGCCTACCTGACCGGATCTGTACTGATCTCGGAGGGTTAGAATGGGATCTTAGCTGGGTGCGTTCCTCTCTCTCCCCCCCCCCTTTTTCGCAGTTCTTCCAGTAATTCCTCATCAATTAATTTATGAATTGTCTTTGTTGAGTGTAGCCTGGGCCATTGCCCCCTTTAGGGTGTCAGTTGGCCTACCGTCTTCTGCCCCCTTTAGTGGTAGGCTAGTTTACGGCTCCCGAGAGGTGGTTTTCACTGATCGGTTGCTAAGGCCAGGAGATCACGACTCATCCACTCTCCTCCAGGACTCTCCCCCCCCCACCCCTGTCCCGGACTCGTTCCGGCGCTGCCTAGTTAGCTCGCTGCCCAAGTAATCCTACTGATGAACGACAGCTAAAGCGTAGAGCTTAATCCAGGGGATCAGTCGGAGGAGATTGGTGATTAGTAGATTGTGTAATCTCTATTGGTATGTCTCCGGGCCTGTGTGTTCTCTGGCGAGTGGGGTCTACCACCACATCTGCCAGTAGGCTATATGCCGGATTGTACGTACCACTGTTTCCCGCCGCTCTGTTTTCCATACTCCTCTATGTTATCACTGCTTCCCCACTCCAGTGGGGGTGGAACTGGGCTTAGAGCTGCGTTTCTAATTGACTTGAAACTGCTTCTCTTCTCTGGTGCGATCAGACTCAGGCCTAGTTTTACCTATTTTCCCTGTTCTGCTCGTATCAGCCCAACCCCGCCGATTTTAGCTAATGTGATAACGAGATTATGGATGGAGTAGGCGAAGACATTCAGAGATTAATGTTAAGAAAATTTTTTATGTAACCTCTGTTGGTATGTCTACGGGCCTGTATTTATTCTGGCGAAGTGTGGTCTACTATCACATGCGCCAGAAGGTATACACCGGAGTTCTACGTACCGTTGTTCCTGCCACTCTGTTTTCCATCTATGTTATCGCTGCTCCCCACTCCGGTGGGGCGGAACATGGACTCAGAGAATGCGCCTACAATTGGTTAGGTTTCGCTACTCTACTCCGGGTGCGATCAGACTCAGGCTTAGGTTTTGTCTTATTCCCTGTTCTGCTCGTATCAGGCCCTCTCCGCTGGTTATAGCTTTGACGATCCCAAGTATGGATCCGGAGCAGCGGAGACATCCAGAGCTTTATTAATAACAAGTAAGTTGAAGCTTATACTCGAAATTGCCTTTAGCTGGTTAAATATCTAGTTGAAGTGTACTCATACCGCCGGAATTAACTCCGGCAGCATTATCTGACGATAATCATTTATCTTTTCAACTTACAGATGGTCCGATGCAAGGAGGCGGGTTGTCCGGCCGTCCTGTACAAGCCGTATGGGCATGAGGCCTGCCCGGTCTCATGCCAACTGCGCCATCCACTTGGAGGGACGCGCGGTTCTGGCACCCAGAAGCCTGCACGGTGTGTTACGACCTAGTTAGGATCGTAACAGATGAGTCGGTAGGTAGCATACTCGCCTCATTGTTACCCTGAATTTTATATTACACATGTAGTTTGGGAAAATTCCCCAGCATTGGGGAACCTAATTTGGTTATTTTCTTACAAGTTGATCTAGCACTCAAGACCTCCTCGATGTCAGCCCTTAAGGCCTGGGTAGGGGGGTTCGGTAGAAACGTGGGAGCCAGCCAACCCTACGTGCTGTCGGAGGAGTTGTGCGCCCTCCTCTACCCCAACGCCCCAGTTTCGGCAGCAGTACCGGCGGGAGTAGCAGCTCCCATCATTGAGCGTATCCGCCAGGAGACCCAAGCCCCCCAGGAGGACCAAGAGGGCTTGTGTGACGTTGTGACAGAGGATGGGGTGGCGGCCATCAGCCTGCACCGAGAGCCTATGGCCACCGAGGAACAGGACGTAGGTAGGGTGGAGGTAAGTGAGGGCAGGTAGTTGTGGGACTAGTCTTCCTTTCAGTCCAACTCCTTCTCCTCCTTCCTTTCAGGGCTTCCCTGTGAAGTCCACTTCCACTTGGAATAGGTCGGGCTCGGTAATCCCCAGGTAAAAACCTTGAAGACGAAGTACCTGCCGAAGGCGGGTAAACCAGCCAAGCCTTCTCCGGCAGACTCCGCCAGGTCGTCATCGGCTCCCAAGCCTTCGACTTCCTTGGCTAGAGCTACTCCCCCACCCAAGGGGTCGAGAGCTAAGTCTTCCAAAGTCAGACCAGCAGTCTGGGCTTCGACAAAGAGGCTTTCGCTACTCTTCTCATGCGGAAGATGAGCGAAGTAGTGGACTCAAGACTCGAATCGATGTCCACTCAACTCACCTCAGGTCTAGAGACTTCGGGTCAGTCCATCATGTCTCTGACCCAGAGGTTACAGGCCCAGGAGGAATTGGTGACCGGATTCCTCCACTCCAGAAACACACCGCAGTCCTTTGCGGTGCCAGACGCGTCCAAGCTTCCGCCATTCGAGAACCAGCAACCCGTGGCGGTTGGCTCTGCATGACCCGTTTTCAGAGGGCAAGCTTACAATTGAAGGTTGCGGAAACCCAACCCGTGGAAGACTATGAGTTTTCCCATCAGGCCTACAATTCCCCTTCCCAGGCTACGCTATAGACTAGCTGAGGAGGTTGGTCAGGGTAGACAAGTCCCGAAGAGACGGTGATCTACCCTAGGGATCAGGCTTAGTCGGCATGGGTCCGCACCCTCACGGAATGGGAGTGTGTCAACACCAAGCTGACACCCCACAAAGGTTGCTATACCATGTTTGTAGCGCCGGAGGACGTTCCGACTCCTTGCATGTCAAAGATTGCAGAATTGACACTGCAAGCCGGAATGGATGACAAACCTATGCCTCAGCTGTAAGAGACGGAGGCTACCTCTTTGCTCTTTCCCGGAGACCTAGAGTGTTGGGCTGGCGCTCCGGCAACGTTCACGGTGGGCAAACTCAACCCAGAGTGTGCCTCCACACAATTCAGTGAACGTTTGCCTAGAATTCCAGACCCCATGGTTAGCGGAATTCGAAGCAAGATGCAGGCTGAGCAGGTAAATTAACTCAGTCACCACTGCAGAGTTGACGGCTAAAGTCTTTGCAGATGTGCCTCTATTCCGGGTCCTGACAAAGTCGCTATTACAGGCCTTTCTTTGTCGGACTGTATGATTTTATAGTGGCTAGACGAGCCTGCAGGAAGCATGTCTTTGCTAATGCTTCCATCTGGCATGAGCCGAACAGGCTAATAAAGGCGTCGATCTGGGAGCCAACCTCTTTCCTGAGGACATGGTTAACAGCGTCCTCAGTGAGGCGGCTAGAGCTAACCAGAACCTTCGTGGTCCGTTGGGGGACTTCCCTTCAAAAGGAAGTTCGAGACACCCAGACCACAATCGAAAGGTAGGAAAAGGCCGCCTAGGAAGTATCAGCCTTTCCAGACCTCTCAGTCTCAGACAGTAGTGCAAGCAGTTTTCCTGTCTCCCAGATCAACAAGCCTTTTGACATCTAAGGCACAGCCACAACAACAGTTTGTTCTGCTGCAGAGTCAACCGACTCAACAGCCTTCGAGTTTGGCCGCCCTAGTAACTTCCCCATCTTTCAACGCCTCCTTTGAATCACAAGGGCGTTTCGAGGCTTTACCAGACACGCAAGGAGTAGCAGAGCCAGAGGGTGCCTTCTGACAGAGAGCTGGCTCTAGAGGCAGAAGCTTCAGAGGAGCAGGGGAAGTAAGACCTCAACCAGTCAATGAGCTGCTGCAGGGGGGGTGGGGCGGGAGACTGTACCTCTCCCGACACCATTGGACCTTCAGTTCGTGGGCCCACAGTATTGTATCGAAAGGTCTGAGGTGGAAATGGAAGGAAAGGGCTTCCTCCACCAGTCAGTTTCACCAGATTCCAAAAACAGACCTTCTAGACTATGCCAAAGACCTTTCCTCCAAAAGAAGGCAATAAAAGAAAGTCAGTCACCTGAAATTTCAAGGACGACTGTTCAGTGTACCAAAGAAGGACTCGGACAAACGAAGAGTGATTCTGGACCTGTCCCATCTCAACTCATACATTCAATGCGACAAGTTTCTGCATGCCTGACCGTCTCGCAGGTGCGGACCTTACTTCCCCGTGGGGTCGTCACCACCTCTATTGATCTTACAGACGCTTACTATCATGTACCGATAGCAAGAAACTTCTCTCCATACCTAGGCTTCAAACTAGGAAAACAAGCTTACTCGTTCAAAGTCATGCCATTCGGGCTCAACATAACGCCCAGAATATTCACCAAACTAGGAGAGACAGTGGTTCAAAAGCTAAGAGCTCAAGGGGTAATGTTAATAGCTTACCTAGACGACTGGCTCATTTGGGCAACCAATGACGAGAATGTCGCAAGGCAACAGCCAAAGTAATAGAATTCCTAGAATTCCTGGGTTTCCAGATAAACAAGGAAAAGTCCCGTCTCATTCCGGCGTCTCGCTTTCAATGGTTGGGAATTCAATGGGACCTAAACCACACACAAACTATCTCTCCCACCAAAGAAGCGCGAGAGAGTAGCAAAAGCTACGAGACAATTCCTCAAGAACAAACGGGCTTCTCGTCTTACCCAAGAGAGAATTCTAGGTTCTCTCCAGTTGGCCTCAATAACAGATGTTCTGTTGAAAGCCAGACTGAAGGATATCAATCGGGTTTGGCGGAAAAGAGCCAACAAGTTCAGAGATAAAATCTCCTCGATTTCGCCAATATTTAAGAAAAGACTCCGTCCATGGATGGAAGTCTGGTCTCTCTCCAAATCAGTACCACTACAATTTCCCCCGCCGTCTCTGATAGTCCACACGGATGCCTCTCTGAGCGGTTGGGGGGGCTACTCCCAGTACAAGAAGGTTCAAGGAACGTGGTCGAAAACATTCTGCCAGTTCCACATCAACGTCCTAGAGGCAATGGTCATTTTTCTGACTGAAACGACTAGCTCCAGTCAAGAACATTCATGTAAGACTAGTCTCGGACAGCGCAGTGATAGTTCATTGCATAAACAGAGGGGGCTCCAAGTCGAGCAAAATAAATCATGTAATGATTGCGATATTTTCGTTGGCAACGAAAATCATTGGCACCTGTCAGCTACTCACCTGGCAGGAGTACGGAATGTCATTGCAGACTCACTATCCAGAACAACTCCGCTGGAGTCGGAGTGGTCCTTGGACACAAAATCATTCCATTGGATTTGCCAACAAATCCCGGGCCTTCAGGTAGACCTGTTCACCACGAAGTCCAATCACAAACTTCCGTGTTATGTGGCTCCCAATCTGGATCCTATAGCTCACGCCACAGATGCGATGTCCATAGACTGGAACAATTGGCAGAAGATTTACATATTTCCGCCAATAAACCTCTTGATGAAAGTTCTGCACAAACTCAGATCTTTCAGAGGACAGGTGGCATTGGTAGCACCCAACTGGCCGAAGAGCAATTGGTTTCCTCTTCTACTTGAGTTGAATCTCCGTCCCAGATGGATTCCCAACCCAAAACTGACTCAAATAGTACAAACTTGGACTGTGTCAGCTTCCTTAAGAATTCTGAATGCCCTAACTTTATGGACTTCATGAAGTTTGCGGCACAGAAGGATGCTAGTATTGACCCACTAAACATCCTGTTCGTGGAGTCAGACAAAAGAGAATCAACACTCAGGCAGTATGATTCAGCAGTAAGGAAGTTAGCCATCTTTCTAAACGAATCAGATGTCCAGAAGATGACTACGAATGTGGCGATTTCATTTTTTAGAACTCTGTTCGAAAAAGGCCTAGCCGCTAGTACCATTACGACGACTAAATCTGCCTTGAGGAAGATGTTTCAGTTTGGCTTTAATATTGATTTGACAGATTCATACTTCTCGTCTATCCCTCGAGCATGTGCTCGTCTGAGACCGGTGGACCGTCCTCACACGGTCTCCTGGTTTTTAAACGATGTAGTACTCAGGTTGGCGTCTCAGATACTGATAATGAATCATGCTCATATAACCCCTTCTCAGGAAAACATTATTTTGAATGAGTCTGGCCTCAGGCGCCAGAATATCTGAACTATTGGCTCTCTCTAGAGAACCAAATCATATTGAATTCCTCCCATCAGAAGAAGTTCTGCTCTTCCCAGATCGTAAATTCCTAACAAAGAATGAAGACCCACAAAACAGGTGGTCTCCATGGAAGATTGTACCTCTCCCACAGGACCCATCATTGTGTCCTATCGTTACATTAAAATCTTATCTGGGCAGAACTTCTGAAAGGTCTTCAGGTCCTCTTTTTATTAGAGAAAAAGGTGGAACCATTTTCTTGAAGGGAATCAGACAACAAATTCTTTATTTTATTAAACAAGCCAATCCAGATTCAGTCCCTCATGTCCATGATATCCGGGCAGTGGCTACCTCAGTTAATTATTTTCATAATATGAACTTCGAGGATCTTAAAAAATATACGGGTTGGAAATCCCCGACAGTATTTAAACGCCACTATCTGAAGAATTTAGAGGCCCTTAAATATTTGGCAGGGGCTGCAGGGAGCATTGTCTCCCCTGATATAGTCTAGTTTTTGTAACTCTATTATTTGTATTCTATTATTTTGCTATTATTTTTTTCCTTTTGATACTCACTCTCACCTTCCTGCCTCGCTTGTAATCCCTGCCTTTCTGCCTTATGTCCCGGTCTGCTTTGCTCATCAACCCACTCCTGGACATGTACATAGTTCATAATTATTTGTTTTTTATGTTCATTACCTGTTGTTTTTCCCAGGATAGTATGGATTTGGTCATACTGGGTACTTTTTTACCATTTGTAACTTGCTATTCTTACATTGGTTATTAAAACATAATTTTAAGAAAATTTTTATTTTCCTTATATATCTATAAAATTTTGTGGTTTACCAAGCTTGTATGGCCAATTCTCTCATACTATTTCACCTGCCGACACAGGTCGAACCCAGAAAAGGGATTTTGACGCAGGAAAAATCTATTTCTGGGGAAGACCTGTGTGCGCCCGGTGAACCCATCCCTCTCTTTTCCTGGTCCCCTGCCCTTTAGCTGGCCCAAGCTTGGGTGCATAATTCAGGAATGGAGGTTTCGGGCAGAGTAGTAGTAGTAGCGAGCAGAAGGTAAACGTTGTAACGGCACCTATCTAGAGAGGGATTTTGAGAGGAGACTTCTAATTGGCAAAGTATCTGTGGTAGTGGCTTCTACTCACCCTTGTGCTATACCGACACCCTATATGGGTGAGCGAGCTGGAGGTAGTAACTCCAGTATTCCATATAGCTTTTTTCTCGGTATATTTAGCATCTATTTATACCTAGAAATGTGTGCCTACAGGAACATTTCACCGGCCGACACAGGTCGAACCCAGAAATAGATTTTCCTTCGTCAAAAATCCCTTTATTTTACTTAAGGTTGTTAAGGTTGGATTCCACCATGGGACAGGGGATTTTGTGGAATGTGATTTGGTTTTTGGAATGCTTTTATCTGCAGCATTTATTATAAAGTTTGAGAAGGATTCACATGTTGTATTGTGATCTTCGTTATGTGGGAATGATGGTATGTTTCGAGTGTATAGGAAATATTTATCCCAATAAGCTTTTTGCATATTATATCTTGTAGTGGCAATATTTTGATATTACTTAAGTAGTTCAGAATGATTGGGAAATGGTCCATTCAAATTTCTTGGCATACATCATTTGAACATAATGAAATGTCAATTGAAGAAAAGGTTAGGTATGCATTTGCAAAAATATATTGGAACTTCACTTTCATTGAGACAACACAGGTTGTGTTTCATTATAGTTTTTTCTATGTTGGTTCCGGATATGTCAGTGGGTTATTAGTATCACATAATGGATTTTATGCATTAAAATCTCCCTACTATAAGTAGGGGTTCGTATACTTTTGCTAATAAGTTCAGAAAAATCACTAAAATTTGCATTGAAATTTGGTTGGTTATATAAATTACAAATACTAGTGATTTTACTTTTGTCAGGCATATACAGTTTAATAGCTGTTATTTGATATGGCATAGATGGTATGTTGAAAGGTTCATATGTTATGCTATTATGAACGTATATAGCTGTGCCTAATTTTCCACCATCAGTTGGTGAATAACAGGCAATTTTATAGTTTGGATATTTGTAGGGTTACTTCCTATATGTGTGACATATGCACATTGGGTTGTGGTGCCTCGTATGATTCTTTGTAATTCACCCTGACGTAGTCAGGTTAAGAGGCCATTTATATTCTATCGAATAATTTCATATTCCATTATTGGGAGGAATTGGTGTTAAAATTCTCTAAATTGATTGCGGATTTTACTTTGCCTCGTAGTTTATATGCATTTGGATTTATTTGTGGTTTTTTAATCATTGTAATTGTATTTTGGTTATTAGATTCAGCAGTTGTTTGTCTTTCATAATTGAATATTAATAAGTCTATTTTTTTATTTTATAATTTCCTTTTTGTATTTTAAGGATTCAGAACATAATTCGTTCTCATGGTTAGGTGTGTTAAAGGGCATTTCCTTAATTTAATAAAAGTGTCTATACAATTTCATTACTGTGTCCTCTGTCTTGGTGGTTAGTTGGTTACATGTACCTATGAAGCACTCATTACACCCACAAGACTAAGCATGTTTGGTGATGTTAATTATTGGTTCAGAAGTATTTGATCAAGCTTTAGAAATTTCTAGTTTGTAATTCTATTGGTCCTTTTCTGTAGTGACAAGGACTGTCAGTTTGTTAGGGGTTATTTGTTTTGTTGTTGTTAATTGAATACTACTTGGGTCTTGTGGATGGTTGGGGGGTGATAGTTATATTTTGGATTGGTTTAATGGTATGATTTCATTAGTATTATTTGGTGGGAATTGTAAAGAGTGATTAATTGTTTTTCTTTACTGTTCCAGATGTTGGCTGTTGATTGAGATTGAGGGTAATTGTGTATTTCACTTGTGATGAGGTTAGTATATTGTTTTTTAAAATATTCCTCCTGGTAAGTTGGAGTTTCTTTGATTGATTGTAATTTTCAATATTCATTTTTTTCCCTTAGGTGGGGTTCGTTCAGTATTCTTTTCTTTTTGTCAGTTCGATTATCATAATTTAACTCCTCTCCATTGGAAGTTCTTTTCCATGGATAACTGAATCATCTATGTTAGTGGTGGTGGTTATTCGGTTGGTATAATATCACTTTATTTTGGGTTTCAGTATTATTGGTAAGAAATTTAGTTTCTATGTTTATATTATCGTTTTTTAATTGTGCTGCTTGATGTCTTGATTTTTAGTCACATTTGAAAAGGTGGGGGTTTTTGGTTTGGATGGATTATTAACTCCTCTTACTTTTAGCTCGAGGTCTGGCTTCCACGACTGACATTCCTGTCGCCTATTTATTAACAACTGAAGTTCTGTTGTGTATTGGTAAAATGAGTATTCTTTAGATTTGCGTGATGGGCTAGTCCACAATGAATACACTTTGGGTGATTACAGTTCCACGTGCCTTATTATTACAGCATTTTTTTTGTAGTGTGGCCATACCTTGAGCACTGTGTACATTGTAGTGGTTTGGAACGAAAGGATGAACTTCTCTATTTTGTCCAAGAATTTTCATTTTAAGTGGTAGGTATTGGCCTGTAAATTTATTTTGGCAATGTTGATATTTTTTTATTTTTGTCTTTCCTACTTGAAATCAAGTATATTTCTAGATCGTGAATATTGTTATATCTCAAATTCTAATGAGTCTAACAGTAGCTGTTTTGAAGGAAAGCTCCTGCTCGCTATTGGGTAGGACAACAAAAAAGATCACAAATGCCCTTCACCGTCTCCACCATGTAACGTACTGGTCCCAAGTCTCTCCATGAATGTTAGGAGGTTGCAAACTGTCCATATCGCAGAACCTGAGTCTGCATTTATCCCCGAAAGGATATAAAACGAGACTACCAATAGATAATCCCATTATCACCTAAAGCCGAGCTGCATAATCAGACAGGAAGCAAAGTGTTCTCACTTCTCCCCAAACCGAGCAAGTATGTATATAAGCATGAGGACATTACCCTGCAGCATCAGAAATGAGTTAGTTGTTTTCCTCACTCAAAAAAACTCCTGCTGGCAACAAACCCTAATGCTGGCTACACAAACTCGCTGAGTTAGCATCTCCACCTCTCTAAGCAGTCGCAGAGACGAGGCAACTTAGCTAAAAGGTAATAACTCAAGCTAAACTGAAAATCCATCAGCATGTCTGTCAGCCTCGAGTCATTTCCCCACCCCAGGCAGGAAAGAGAAAGAGAGCGAACCTCCTACTAAAGACGGTTAAAGGACCAATTCAGCGTTTTTACAGCAAGAAGCGGCCTTTGGCTCGCCGTGACTTTAAAAGACACAAAGACCGACAAGCCAAGGCAGACCCAAAGGGAGATTTGTGCACCCGAGGACGAGAAAAGTTATGAAATGCTCTCTAATTGGAGAAGCGTTCGGTTCTCTTCTCCCCAATGTTAGAGGGCGCTGAAATACCCTAGGACATTTAAGACATATTCTCTATGTGGTCTCTTTCCTCAAACAAAATGAGGATACAGCAAGGCATAGTGTCGCAACAAACACCGACCAGCCCCAAACGAGTTCCTTAAACTCCATTCAAAACTCTTCTTCCACCAGCGGGGCAACGGGAGGAGACAGCTTGCGACAGGAGGTAAACAAGTGACTTAGAAGATTGCTCTCCTCCGCAACCCTTGACAACAAAAAGCGACACTTGTTCATAAGAGGTGACAGCAGCTGAGTGCTGTATTGCATCCACCACGACTCAATGAGAGGAAGATGGTTTTAAGCGACTCAGGACTGGGCCAAGTCCGCACGAGTCAACTGCGTTCCCACAAGTCAACAACGTCCGTAGTCCGCAAGAGTCGACTGAGGGGAAAGAGAACGAGGCGCCAGAAGTGGGGAGGCAGGTGGGAGATGGAGTTACAATGGACTCTCCTACCTTGTCCGAAAGCGATCGTACATACATACTTGAAAGCATTACTATATGAACTAAGTTAGAAATCTCTGAAGCTAGAATCTCTAACTTGGCAAGAACTTTAGATGCTACAGATAGTGTAGACTTGAAGAGAAAACATTAAACGAGGCAGTAGTAAGAGATTGCCGATAGCAAGGAACGGAACACAAGCATTACGAAGAAAAAGGAATATGCTAGCAGCCACGAGAAATTTAGAATAACCCAAACATGAGAGATATAAACAGTCGACCGAGTCGACACATCTAAATGTGTAAAACTCGCTAAACAGATTACATTACCATCAATAAAATATCTATACCTATATTATATATTATTAAACCTATGCATCCTAACACCTCAAAACTAGGTGTTGAAGACGACAGAATGCGCCTAAGGAGCGAGCATAATGCTTACCGAAACGGTCCTTATGCGAACACAGTCCTAGGCAATCGCTTTAACGGTCCTTTGGTAAATGCTTTAAACGAGATTCAGACCATGAAAAGGGCGAAGTAGGTATTGGAGGGCACAGAATCCCATCGTCCCGAGAACCAACCCAGTTCCCTGGCAGCGGACGCTACCACCTGTCGCAGGGCAGTCTAGGCTCAGGCTACGTACAGATGAAGGCACCAATACCTTACTTCTAACAGGGAATGTGAAAAAGAGCGCACACTATGGAGGGATTCGGAACGTTCCTGTCACGAACTCAGTTCAAACAGGTATTAGAAACTAAAAATAGGTTTTAATGTTCTAACTTCTCGTTACGCTTTTCCTGAACCGAATGGGGAACAGAAGGCGGAGCTACAAAGGAAGTCAATACTAGCCTACTAAAATGCCTAGTCTGAGTAGGGATAGCCTGATAGGTTTAAGTCCTGACCTAACTAATTTCTTCACAATCTATTAGTTTTCCATCTTTCCTATATCTCACATATTCAGGCATAAATTTCTCAGAATAATTCCCTACATTCTTCACATCTGTAGTTCGAAGATCACACTCTGTACCCTTGCAAGTACAAAGGAATGTTGATCAACTTCCAATTTCAATATCCTGGTTACACCAAAACATTCCTACATAGCCTAATGTTATTGGTTTGCTTCCGGTGGAAGATATCCTAGGAAAAGGAAATTACAATACCATAAACAGGTGTAAAACAGCCAAAATTCATAAATACCAACATCGCCTAGCCGCAATGGTGGAAGGAGAATTCTGACCAGAGCTAAAAACATTTGAAACACACCTGGTGGAAAAACACGTAAACTAGACAGTCATCCGGGCAGCCATTCAATTTTTTTTTTTTTGAATGACAACTCGCCTAATTGGCGGGGAGATATGGCTAAATTTAACAGTAGGTAAGATTCATCTCAAATAATTGTATTCCAGCTCACTAAGACATGGAAAAACAAAACATTTCATGAAAATAATCATGTCAGTCAAAATAAAATATAAAAATATATCGCAGAACTATTAATTACCAACTACTCTTATTTAAACTTAAGTTTATTTTGAGAGTAAATAGAGCAGTTGAAAAGCCTGACTTTTCGTAGCGCACAAACTTATATTCTCTCTCTATCTCATATACACATAAGTTTCTGTCTGCCAAGGTCTGAAGTTCTGACTACAAAAATAAAATTTCCTGATACACCCATCAGTTTACATATGCCTAACCCGAAGTCAAGCAGCTCTGGACATATACCACAAAAAACCTAGTATCAAACTGGTATCAAACAAATGTCAAAACACTGGGAACTAGAAAAACATGCTCCTCTAAATTTGCTGAAGGCAAAAATTTAAAATACCTTCCTTCTGCCAAGTACCATCCGGGGTGGCAGCAGTAAAGTAAGTGGTGAAACCCTAAAAAATTTCACTAGGAAATTAACCAAAATCTACTTCACTTATGTAAAAATGCAACATATGGAATACATGGTTTTATGATACAATAAATAAGGAATGAAATAATTTTGGTAAAACAACTGGCCAGAATATTATCAAGTTGCTAAAGCCTCTATTCAACAAGCTTTGAAGGAAAATTAAGGCTCTTTCCTACTTGGGACCTCAAGATCCATAGGCTGTATGCACACCTAGCAGACAGTTTTCTTATGCTATCTTGGATTCATGAAGAAGACTGTTGGGTAATTATAACAAATAGGTTTGCTAAACAAATATGTACAGATGTCATTAAACATTCAAAAATATTATACAGTACTACTTGAAACTTACCCAACATTATGTATGTGAAGATGACGTTGAAAACAGTTGTTAACGATCTTCCTACATAATAAAATGCCACACCCACATACTTCAAACAAAGGTTGTTCAAGGTGATCATGCCTACAAACATGAATGTTAAGGGTAACACCTGCCGAAAAAAGAGTACAGTAATTATATCAGTAATGTATAAAGTTCATAAAAAAAAATAAACAATAATATGCCACAATGGGCTCAATTGGTTCAAACCATGCAGCATGAGGAAACAGTTTTTGCAGAAACAAAGAAGGTGAAGCAATTATTGAAATTTGGTAAGACAGAAATATGCTAATCTGAATGTTCAAGATGCCTAAAGAACAGTTTGTAATGGATAAGATTGGAGAAGTTGAAACAGTAACAAAATCTGTAATGATGAAAGTGCAGATAGCATCAAATTACAGATTGTACTTCAATACTATCTAGTGAAGTAACCCTAACAAATATACATTCTCCAAGCTATTATTTCTGACACCACACCATTTCCTTAAGGGATAGATCCTAAAAAAAAAAAAAAAGGACAGTGATCACTCTTACATTTGTAATTTGCGATTCATGAATATACAATCTGAGCAACAAACATTCTGCAATGCAAACTTCTTCATAAACATATACAGTACAGGCAGTCCCCAGGTTACGACGGGTTCGGCTTACAATGTTCCGAGGTTAAGGCACTTTTCAATTATATTCATCAGAAATTATTTCCAGGGTTACGACGCATGTTCCAGGGTTACTCTCCTACAACGCTCATCTGGCAGAAGAAATATGACACCAAAAATGCAAAATAATCAATATTTGAAAAAAAAAATTTTATGAAAAATGCAATAAGAATGCAGTTTACATAGTTTTCAATGCACCCAAAGCATTAAAAGTAAGGTTTTTTCTAGATTTTTGACGATGTTCTGGGCTTACGACAATTTTCAGCTTACAAAGCATCTCAACGGAACCCCCGTTGTAACCAGGGTACTGCCTGTACTCGTGGGGTTTTTTCATCATGCTTAGAACACCCCCTATACAAATGAGCCATTCACTTCTGTTCTGACTGCATATTTTTCTTGGATGTTGAGGTCCTTCCTTCTCAATTCCAGGATGGTGAGGTCCTTCCTTTTCAATAACATGACAATTTGTCGAAAAATTGCATTTTTCCTAACTATACAAACCTGAGGTCCTTAACAATAGGAAGTAGCTAGCGGCAGCTGGAACGGTCGTAAGCTTCGAACAAGGGGAGAACGGTAGTTAAACTGCTTGTCGATCGTCGCGCGCCGCGCGACTGGGAGGTAAACAAATCACTTTGCTTTTGGCCCATGCAAAATACGCAGAGTGAGGGGTGCATGAGGAGGGACTTTATGTTAAAGGACCTCAGGTTTGTATAGTTAGGAAAAATGCAATTTTCGACAAATTGTCATTTGTTCCGATACGTAATACAAACCATCGGTCCTTAAATAAACAATAGGAAGACTCACTTCTTGGTGGGTGGAATCTGAGTCTTTTGATGAACAGACTGGTGTTCGTCCATCCCTGGAATGCCTCCCTGGTCGTAAGAGCGAGGGAGGGATCCAAGCCTCTGTCCGATTGTCGGGGTGTGCACCGCAGGATCAATGGGTCAGACCTCTGGGCCGAGTACTAAGAGAGAGGCAAGCGTATCTCTTCGTACCAGCATTGTAAGAACTTTTTCCTTACATGAGCAAATGTAAAGTAATGGGTTTGTCTCATGTTGGCATCCACTTTCTCCCCCTTGTTGGAGAAAGTGGTGGATATTTACTCCTATCTCTAGTTATAGAGATAGGATGGAGCTCTGTTGAATAGCTTACCTGCATCGACTCCTTTCCAGCAAGGTAACGACCGTATCCCTCTGCCCACAGGTAGAGGTAGAAAAAAGATGGTGAAGAGAAGCCAGTCACTCTCTCATTCACGCATTCTTCTCCCAGTCATACCAGGAATCGATGCTGTTCTGCCTGTCGGGTGCTGGGTAAGCTTACACAACGTGTTGAGCAGCCACCACCACAGGTCCAAGGAAAAAGTATCCAAGGACTTGTGGGCAATATCCCGAAGGTAGAAGGACGTGAAGGTGGTCTGGTTGCCCAGACACCTGCCTCAGGACCTGCGCCACGGAGAAGTTCTTACGGAACGCTAAGGAGGGTCCGATACCTCTGACTTCGTGGGCTCTCGGACGGAGCGTACGGATGTCGTCGTACCATCAGCTTCGTACGCTCTCCTGATCACCTCACGTAGCCAGAAAGAAAGCGTGTTCTTGGAGACTTCTTTCTTGGTGACCCCAGTGCTAACGAAGAGGCGTCGACACTCAGGCCTGAGATGTCGAGTTCTCTTCAGATAGCGCCGTAGCGCCCTCACAGGACAAAGCAGCATCTCATCCGCATCGTTATCTGTAAAGTCCAGGAGGGAGGGGACGTGAAAGACTCGAAACCTGTCGTCAGGGATCGACGGATTCTGAGTCTTAGCTACGAAGTTCGGGACGAAATCGAGCGTCACAGATCCCCAGCCTCTGGTATGTTTAACATCATAAGAAAGGGCCATGTAGTTCCCCTACTCTCTTCGCCGATGCCAGGGCCAGCAAGAAGAGGGTCTTGAGGGTCAGATCCCTGTCTGACGACTCTCGGAGTGGCTCGAAGGGTCTTCGAGTCAAACTCCTAAGTACGAGAGTCACATCCCACGCAGGGGGTGACCTGAGTTCCCTGGTGGGCAAGACCTTTCGAAGCTCCTCATTAGCAAGGATATCTCGAACGAATTCGTGATGTCCAGTCCCCTCAGTTTTAGGACGAGAGCCAGAGCTCTCTATATCCCTTAACTGTGGGTACTGAGAGGAGCTTCTCTCTCGGCGAAGAAACACGAGGAAATCCGCTACCTGCTGAAGATGGGCTCTGAGGGAGACAGACCCTGTCTACGACACCAACCACACCAGAAGACGGCCCACTTCCCCTGGTACACAGCTGCAGAGGACTGTCTGACGTGTCCAGCCATCTCTGTTGCTGCGCTACGAGAAAAGCCTCTCGTTGCAAAGAGATGGTGGATAACAGCCAGCCGTGAAGTTGAAGGGACTGGACTGCGCGGTGGTACCGTTCTACGTGTGTCGGGCTAGAAGGTTGTGCCAGTTGGGTAGCTCTCTCGGTGCGTCCGCAAGAAGAGCCAGCAGGTCCGGATACCAAACGGCTTGAGGCCGTTTGGGAGCCACCAGGATCATTCTGAGATTGGGAGTGACCAGCGCTCGACTGATCACTTTCCGAATCAGACAGAAGGGAGGAAAGGCGTACGCGAAGAGGTTGTCCAGGGTGTGTTGGAGAGCGTCCTCTGCAGCTGCCCATGGGTCCGGCACAGCTGAAAGAAAACCTGAAGTTTTCTGTTGTGCCGGGGTGGCGAACAGGTCTACGACCGGTCGCCCCCACAGGTTGAAGAGCCTTTCCGCCACCTCTTGGTGTAGAGGACCATTCGGTCCCTATCACCTGATCCCGACGGCTGAGCTTGTACCGCTACTACATCCTCTTGCCTGGAATGTAGCGTGCTGACAGCTCTATCGAGTGAGCCGTGGCCCACTCGTGCACCTGCACCGTTCAACTGATGGAGCGGAAAGAGACACTAGCCCCCCCTGCTTGTTGACATATGCCACTACTGTGGTGTTGTCGCACATCAACACAACTGAGTGTCCCACCAAGCGGTCCCGAAACTCTTGGAGAGCGTTGAACGCCGCCTTGAGTTCCAGGACATTGATGTGAAGGTGCTTCTCGTGATGGTCCCACACACCTGCGTCAGCAACTCCTCCAGGTGTGCGCCCCATCCCTCGGTCGATAGCGTCTGAGAAACAGAAGCATCTCCGGGGGGGAGTGCGTATTGGGCATTTCTCTTAAGAGGTGCTTAATGTCGTCGAGCCACCAGGCTAGGTCTGCCTCACCTTGTCCGTGATAGCCACGGGAAAGTAAGGAGGATCCTTGGCCTGAGACCAACCTCTCCCTTAGCCTCCACTGGAGAGACCGCAGGTGAAGACGCCCGTGAGGGACTAACTTCTGAGGTGACGACAGATGGCCGATCACGACTTGCCATTGCTGTGCTGCCTGTTCCTGCCTGCGACAGGAACCGGCCGGCTGCCTCCCTGAATTTGCTGATACGCAAGTCTGCGGGAAAGACTTGCCCTGCTACCGTATCTATCAGCATACCCAGGTACTTCATCTTCTGCTTGGGTTCGAGATCGGACTTCTCGTAGTTTATCACGATCCCCAGATCGCGACAAAACTTGAGGAGTCGATCTCTGTCCTGTAGCAACTGCGAGCGGGAGCTCGCCAGGACCAGCCAATCGTCGAGATACCTCAGAAGACGTATCCCGTTCGAATGGGCCCAGCCGACACCAGAGTGAACACCGCGTGAACACCTGTGGGGCGGTTGAGAGACGAAACAAAGTGCCTGAATTGGTACACCGTCCCGTCGAAGATGAAGCGGAGTACTTTCTGGAGGACTGATGGAGTGGGTATTTGAAAATACAGGGTCCTTCAGGTCCACCGAAGCATGAAATCGTTCCCCCTGATCGAGTCGAGCACGGAGCGTGCCGACTCCATCGTGACCGCGTCGTGCGAACGAAGCGGTTCAGGGGAGAGAGGTCTATCACCGGGCGCCAGCCCCCCGATGCCTTCTCCACTAGGAAGAGGCGGCTGTAAAAGCCTGGTGACTGGTCCTCCACGATTTCTACAGCTCGTTTCGCCAGCATGGTCTTGATCTCCTGTCGAAGAGCGTTGTCCTTTGCTGATCCCCGGACATAGGTCTGTAGATGGGAACGGTTTGGAGATGAGGGGGGGCCGAGACTCGAAGGGTAGTAGATATCCCTCCCGAAGGACATCTACTATCCAGTTCTCGGCGCCGTAGCGCTGCCAAGTCGCCCAATGGCTCGCCAGGCACCCCCCCACTTCCGGCAGCAGGTGAGGGGGAACGCCGTCCCTAGCGTTTCCCTCCTCGTTTCGACTTCTTTCCAACACCTCCTCGGGGAAAGGAGGGCTGGGAGGAGGGCTGGTTGCGGCCTCCTCTGCAGAGAAGTCGAAAACAACTGGAGTCTTCACACGGGGCTTGGACGGTGCAACCGTCTTCGCCGCCGTGGAAGCGCTAGCCAAGCTCTTTGGTTGGTTTGGCCGCAGTACTCGAGGTTGCCCAGAAACCTTCGAGACTGCCTGGTGGACTAAGCGGTCACTCCTCGTCAGTGCGCCGCCGTTCCACCGCAGCGTCCACCATCTCTCCAGGAAAGAGAGCTGGGGAACTCCTAAGAGGTCCATTTCTTAGCCCGAGTGCCGCACACGCCCGCAGCCCCCTTGGTCACTCGGGTGGAAGGACTGCGTCCCTACGCCGAAGAACCAAGTTGGCCCACAGGTTAGCAGTCTGATGGGCGAGGTAAGAGATTGCTCTTCCTCCAGACTGGCACAGTCTCCTAAAAGAAGCGTCGTCTTCGAGAGCAGAACTCCCGGAGCGGCCGCTACTTTGGATATTGTGAGGGACCACAAATCCACCAGGAAACAAACCTGGCTGGAATGCTGCCATAGCGGTAGATCCAGGGCAAGTGCCTCCTGCTGCGAGAACCATAGGTTCTCCGACAGGAGCTGCTGCAGGGACACACCTGGAGTCAGCCTCGCTAACTCCGGGTTAACCTGTTTCGGCAGTATCGGGTCTTCTGATGGCACGTAGAAACGCCCCCTCTGCCGCTGTAGAGGAGGAGGGAAGCAGCTTAGAGGGACCGTCCGGATTTTAGCGAGTCCTCCCGTCCTGAGACGAGATTCTCCACTGATCCAGGACTGAGTCCGCAAGCTCTGATCGTGGCAACCCCATCATCATTTTGGGCTCCCTCTTGGGACCCCAAAATGACTCGAGCCGGGACGTGGGCTCTGATGGTGGTAGCGGCGATCCTTCCGCGAGGCCATTATGCAGACGCATCAGCTTAATGACTTCCGCGAAGTTCCTCTGTATCTCGGGCGTCACAGCGTCTTGTGGAGTAGGACCGTCCAGTCCCTCCAGCAAGAGCATATCCCTCGATACTCCTCCTTCAGAAGGAGGAACAGCGACAGACCCCTGACGGTCGCCTCCAACTACTTGCGCGTACGTCCTGGTCGGTCCTAAGACCGTGGCCTGAGCCGTACGGCGTCATAGCCGGGTCACGAGCGCGCACCTCTCGTGATCGCTCCTTGGTACCTCGCTCCTCCCGTATAGCCCGAGGAGGTTGAAGGTACGGGAGAGGCAGACCTGACGCTCCCCCCACGCTCGCTGGCAGGACCAGCGTGCGTAGAGGGCTGCTGCCGATCGTCAACCCGCGGTGACGGTCTAGCAGTAGGCCTAGCGTCGCCGCTCGCCTGGGGCGATTGGCTCGGCTGAGCACGTCGAGACCGCTCTCTAGCGTCAGGCGAGCTGCCGCTGGTCACCGTCTCCGCCCGGTCCCATCGGGAGCGGCGGACGGGTGACCTGCTAGGCTCCCTTTCGCGTCGAGACCGGCCAGCGTCCTCTCGGCGCGTCAAACCGCTGGTACCAGCCGTGGCTGGTACCGGCGGCCGTGGGGACTCCTTCCTCGCCTCAACCCGTGGCCGGTCAGTGGACCGTCACGTCAGCCCCGAGCAGCCGGTTGGTCGCTACGAGAGCGTCCACTGGCGTGGCGAGAGTCGTTTGTGCAGACTCTCGCCAGTCTTCTGACTCCGTGCCGCTGTCTTGACGGCGATCGAGCTCGGTCGTCTTCGAAACTTTGGACTGGACGGTCCTCTTTAGAAGAGCGTCCAACTCGGGGTTGCTTCTCGCGAACGAGAAGCAGCCGAGACGGAACCTGGTTTAGCGGCAGAACCACTAGCACCAGGTGAGGGGGCCACCACACCGCCGAGGCTGATGCACCTCTGGTCCCCCACCGTCGACTTTCTTCTTTGCAGAAGAAGCGACGGCCCCCGAGCAACCTGAAGGAACAGGAGGACCAGCAGAAGAGCTCCCCAGCTCGCCTGAGCGAGCCGGGGGCCCTTAGAAGATCCCGAAGGAGTCCTTCTTAGGGGGGAGGAGGCAACCTTCTTCTTCTTCGGCTGTTTGGCCTTAGAAGTCGAAGGGGAAGGAGAGGCAGCAGACGACGAAGAAGACGATGAAGACGATGACGACACCTTCTTCCTCTCTTCCTTCTTCTTCTTCGCCAGGACTCCGCAGGACAGACGTCAGGTCTTCCATCCAGGAGGGAGCCGGGGCAGTTGCCGAAGCAACAGGGCCCGACTGCACCTGTCCGGAGGACCTGAGCTGTTACAGCAACACCAGCAGCGGGAACGACAGGAACAGGTCCGGGAACAGCAGGAACAGCAGGAACATCTGAAATGGAATGTGTACCTGAAAAGGAAAGAGTCGCTGGAGCGGCCACAGGTACGGCAGGCACGGCAGGTACTACGGGAGAGCCAGGCGTCCTGTCGACAGTCACCGTCATCCGTGGCACTGGCGGCAGGTCCAGGGGGGTACTCTTGGGGCAGCGGAAGTCCGGGGTCGGCAAAGGAAAAAATCCAGGTGGTGGTGGCATCGTCCTCTTTGGAACGGCGGCAATTGGTTTTTGTACTGCCACCGTGGGTGTCACCGACATTATATGTGGCGTATATACAAGATGTGGTGGCATCTCATACGCAGGGGTAGTTAATGTGGTAGTCGTGGTGGTCACCGCACCATGAGTGACCACGGCCGACCCCGCCAACCGCTGTAGCAACCCCTGGATGCTGGGCACTCCCTGCAGTCCCAGCGACTCCCACACCTGTCCCAAGTCGTCCTTCGCTGCTGGCACACCTGCGGAAGCAACAGTCGGGTTAATAGGAGGGGTTCTTCCCCGCGCCTGGGGGGCGAAATACCCCCCCCAGAGCGGACAGAAGACCCCGAATACAGCTGTACGTCCGGGTAGCGCGACCCTCCTCCACTCGACGGATCGAGAGAGGAAAAGGACTCCGCTACCCCCCCCACCCCCCCGCAGGGGAAGGCGCAAACCGTGGGGCTGGCCGGGAGGCAGGAAAAGAGGACGAAGTGTCCGTCACCAAAAGGAGTCAACTGGACTTTCCGATGATTCTTCTTTGGCCGGCCTAAGTCTCTTCTGCCCTCGTACAGCACCCACTGCGCCTCGGACCAGTTCATACACATACATGGTTCGTTGCGGGAGCACTCTCGCCCTCGACAACGAGTACAAACCTCGTGGGGGTCCACCTCAACAAAAGACCTGAACCCCCCACATTTACGTCCCTCCAGCCCGGGACACACTCTACGGGCGACTGGAGGGCGCGGTGATATCTCAATCTCCTCTATTCACTCATTGCAAATCAATTGAATAGAGAAAAAAGTACTTACAATCACTCTGATATACAGAAAGTGAAAACAAATACTCAAGGATGAAGCAAACGACAAGCGGGCAGAGCGATGGCGAACACGTTCCTTCCCACACACGGCCGAAAGCAAAAGTGATTTGTTTACCTCCCAGTCGCGCGGCGCGCGACGATCGGACAAGCAGTTAACTACCGTTCTCCCCTTGTTCGAAGCTTACGACCGTTCCAGCTGCCGCTAGCTACTTCCTATTGTTAAAGGACCGATGGTTTGTATTACGTATCGGAACAAACTTGCTTTTCACTATTATCTCATATACACTAACCATTTTTCTCAAATTTGAATAGATCTGCAATTCACTTGGGGTGCATATACAGCTTCAACCTATTCTTTATCTAATATACTGTATGAGAGATACTGTATCCATAATTTCTTATTCTTTATTAGTATATAGAATATAACCAATAATGGTTATTGTAAGAGTACTGGGATTCATATGGGCAGGAATAGGTTGTCCAAATGATCAACATGCATACAGTACTCTATACAGTTAGTGTTCCCAATTGTCTGCGATTTCAAGGATCCACAAGGGAGGGAATCTTGGAACTTATACCTACAGATGTACAGATGCCAAAGGTGAATCTGTCATCTAAAATGTGTTAAGAAACAAACTGAGGCATATTTAGGCTACTGTAAAGTGATGGGTTTAAGCTAGAGACAAATGACGACTTTAATTCTACTACATATTTGGCAATTCTTGTATAACAAAAAATTAATGTTGATAAAAACAATTGTATCAGACTTCAAATTCAAATTAACAAAACAGTTTTGTACTATATGTAAGTTATATAAAGCTAATCATTAACTTCCTACAACCATACACACTCCAGGGAAAGTTACACCAAATTCAAATCCTACAAAACTGCAATACAGTACCTGACTTGGAGGTTGAGTTACATATAAAATGCAGTACGTACAAAACGTATGAAAATATTACTGTCTGGCTTTACTTTTCTCCAGATGTCCAACTTCAGGAAACGTTATTAAGTTAGGGAAGACTTTTGATGCTTGACTGAGTAAAATACATGCAACTGCAGTTACAAAACACTGAAACCAAGTGACAAAGAGCGGGCGCATCTTTATCCATGACCGGATGAGCCACCAAGGAGATACTTGTTGACAAACACCATCGATATGGAGACAGCCCAATTGGGAATGGAAATATTACTATTTTAATAGTTCACTTAATTGAAAATTATACTGTAGTAAAAAGGTTACTAAATATGATGATAAAACCTTCATTTACTTCTAAGTAAGCTGAATTTTTCTTACTACAGTATCTTCAAAACAAAGCTCCAGTCATTGCAACTTTATAGTAGTCAAAACAAAGGTCAGTCATTGCAACTTTTATAGTAGTCAAAAGTAAAAGAAGGAGAGAGAGAGAGAGAGAGAGAGAGAGGAGAGAGAGAGAGAGAGAGAGAGAGAGAGAGAGAGAGATAGAGAGAGAGAGAGAGAGAGTGTGCTTGTTTTTTTTTTTTCTCTACACACAGGGGATGGGTTGTGGGCTATCAACTGAATGTTAGTGGGTTAAATGAGTGTGACCAATTTGTAGAGATAAAGCTGATGCTCTTTCTGGTATGGAAAAAAAAACAACAATCTAACAGCATGTTTCAGCTGATCTACTTCACTTCATCAGATTCAAT
>NC_061094.1:42091160-42153660 GCF_015104395.2 Macrobrachium nipponense
GGAGGTCCAGTTGTTCTTCTTTACACGCTAAATGGGGCTCCTTGATTTACATCTCTGATGAAGAACGCCTGAGCATTTTAGAGATCTGCCTTCTGGGATCTCTAACTGAGCACCATAAAACTTTCCTTACTCCCCTTTAGTTCGTTCTTCCTTTCTAAGTAGAACTTAAGGCTTCCTCACTGGCAAAGAGCCCTTTCTCGCTCTGTACCTACAAGCGACGAAAGTCCTTTTACTTCGAATGTTCGAGGCCAAGGTTTCGAAGGGTTTTCATTCTTCGCCAAAACATCGGTTTGAAGGAACAGAACGCCGAGTCGTTCCTGAAGCCAACATTATGTTCTAAGGCTTGTAGTTCGCTTACTCTTTTCGCTGAAGCTAGCGCGACCAAGAATAAACGACCTTTCTTGTCAGATCTCCTGAACGTAGCCTTACAGGGAGGTTCGAATTTTGAGGTCATTAAGTATTTTAGGACCACATCTAAGTTCCAACTAGGTGCTCTAATCCCTC
Source organism: Macrobrachium nipponense (assembly GCF_015104395.2). Taxonomy (NCBI): domain Eukaryota; kingdom Metazoa; phylum Arthropoda; class Malacostraca; order Decapoda; family Palaemonidae; genus Macrobrachium; species Macrobrachium nipponense. Next base: position 42,091,665 of record NC_061094.1, read on the forward strand.
TGTTCTTTGACGTCTCGAAGGATCTTATCAGGTCATGCAAATCTTTGTCTTCCCCAATATTAAGGCCTCTATGCCTGAAGACTGAAGATAGCATACTTTTTTTATAGCCTTAATTGTAGAGACTACTAAATTACATTTCTCCTTCAAGTAAAGGAGGAAATCAGCTATATCTGTCACAGAGGTACTGGAAGAGGATATCTTTCTGGAGCTCTACACCATCTGCGAAACACATCCCACTTCAACTGGTAGACTCGAATAGTAGAATGGTCTTCTAGCTCTTGCGATTGCTTTCGCAACTTCTGAGAAAGCCTCTCGTTCTGACAAGTCCTTCGATAGTCTGAAGGCAGTCAGAGCGAGAGCGGGCAGGTTTTTGTGATACCTGTTGAAGTGGGGTTGTCTGAGAAGATCGCTCCTGTTTGGGAGAGATCTCGGAAAGTCTACTATCCTCATCCCAGTACCTCTGTGTACCAGTTTTGTGACTGGCCAGAACGGGGCTATGAGGGTCAGTTTGGCTCCCCTCTGCTGCTGCAAACTTCCTTACCACTTCCGATAATATTTTGACGGAGGAAAAAGCATACCCGTCTATTCCGGACCAATCGAGGAGAAGGGCGTCCACCGAATCGCCCTTGGGTCGGCGATCGGGGAGCAGTAACTTTCCAGCCTGTTTGTTCCAATGGGTGGCAAAAAGATCTATATTTGATCTCCCCCAGAGGTTCCATAGTCTGTTGCATACTTCCTGATGCCAACGTCCATTCTGTAGGCAGTACTTTGGTCTCTCCTGCTCAGAAAGGTCGGCTCTTACATTTTTGTCCCTTGAATGAATCTCGTCGGAAGAGTGATTCTTCTCTCTTCTGCCCAAGCAGTAGTTCTCTTGCTTTCTTGTAAAGGGAGAACGAGTGCGTCCCTCCTTGCTTCTTGATGTAAGCTAGGGCTGTTGTGTTGTCCGAATTGATCTGCAGGACTGAACCTGAGATCTGAGCCTCGAAGTGTATGAGGGACAAGTGAATCGCTGCTAATTCTTTCATATTGATGTGCCAGGACACCTGTTCTCCCCTCCAGGTGCCTGACCTTCTCTCGTCCCTAGAGTGGCTCCCCACCCTCCGCATCTGAGGCGTCGGAATACAACACTAGCCGAGGGTTCGGAACGTGAAGGGATACTCCTTGTTGATCCTGCACGGATTCATCCACCAACGCAGGTCCTCCTTTATTTCCTTCGTGATCTGGAAGGAATCGGACAGATTTTGAAATTTCTGATCCAACGTTCTCTTAGATAGAACTGTAACGGCCTTAGGTGAAGCCTTCCTAGAGAAATGAACTGTTCCACGAGGAAAGGGTCCCAGAAGAACTCATCCATTCCCTCGCGGAACATTGTTTCTTTCTCTAGGAAGGTTGCTACTTTTTCCAAGCAGCGGTTCTGTCTTTCCTGTGATGGAAACACATGAAAACCCCAAGAATCCTCTGAATCCCCAGATAAACAATGTTCTGGCTGGGGAATCATCTGGGATTTCTCGAGGTTTACCAAGTCCCAAGGACTGTGTTAACTCCAGTGTCAGTTTTTAAGTCCTCCAGACATCTGACTCGCGACTGTGTCGTATCAGCCAGTCGTTTCTAGATACAAGGATATTCGAATCCCTTCGAGGTGAAGCCAGTGAGCCACATTTTTCATTAGTCCCACCCATGAATACTTGGGGGCTGTTGATAGTCCGAAGCATAGGGCCCGCAAATTGAAATACTCTTCCTTGAGCCATAAATCTGAGGTATTTCCTGGAAGACGGGTGTATTGGTACGTGGAAATAACATCCTGCAGGTCCAGGGATACCATCCAGTCCCCTGGACGCAGGGCTGCTAACACCGAGGCTGTCTTCTCCATTGTGAACTTCCTCTTTGCTACGAAACACGTTCAGGGCGCTCACGTCCATAAAACTGGCCTCCAACCTCCTGAGCTCTTCGGAACCAAGAACAGGCGATTGTAAAACCCCTGGGAAGAGAGATCTTTTACTTCCTCTATGGCTTCCTTGTAAAGCATCTGCTCCACGAGATGTAGAAGGGCTTGTTTCTTGACAGATTCCTTGTAGTTTGCTGTTAACTCCCTTGGAGTTGTAGTTAAGGGAGGTTTTTCCCTGAAGGGATTAAATATCCTTTCTTTCAGGATGGATAGGGACCAGGCATCGGCACCTTTCTGTGCCCAAGGTTCGTAAAAGTCTAGAAGCCTGGCACCCACTTTTGTCTGGAGGACCACAGTCTCACTGGGTCTTGACGAACGGCCTTCGAGAAGACCTTCCTTCTCTCTTCTCCAGTCGTCTACTTCTAAGAGAAGATCTTGGTGCAGACCTTCCCCACCCCGAAAAGGGCTGCTGGAAGGGAACTTTCTCCTTTTTCGCACCTGAACAGCAGGTTTTAGCCTCTTAGCTGACTGGGCCAGCAGGTCCTGTGTGGCCCTTTTCTGAAAGTGTCTTTGAAATGTCCCTCACTATGTCCTGATTAGGAAAAAGGTGACTAGAGAGGGCGCGTATAAAAGGGAGGGGATCTCTGCAGAGGAGAAACAGATTTCGTTAAGAGGAGCTAAACACTGCCCTCTTCTTCAATATACATGGACCCAAAAAGGGATGCCACTTCATTGGAGCCATCCATAACCGCCTTGTCTAGGCAGGTTAAAACTGCCCAACTCTTCCATGGTAACGAAGTCTGGTTCTTGAGACTTCTTGGCTAAAGCTCCCAAAGCCCAGTGCATAAAGTTAAAGACTTCGAGAGTCTTGAAGAGGCCCTTGATGAGATGATCCACCTCACACATTCCCCAGAGGCTTTTGCCGAGTGTAGAGAGCGTCTTCTAGACGGCATTTCTACAAGAGCGGAAAAATCCGCATCAGGGACGAAGGGAGACCCAGGCCCATGGCTCCTTGGTGTCGTACCACATACCTGGTTTCCCTGTCAGCTTAGAGGGAGGACAAGAAAATACTGTCTTCCCCGCTTCCTTCTTAGATCTGAGCCAGCTCTCGAGACTCTTCAGAGACTTTCTCATAGAAAAGAGTAGGGGTCATCTTAACGAAGGAGGAGGCCTTCGACATTTTCGTACTGGATAATAACGATCCGGAGAAGGGGGATCCGACTGGCGTAGCGAGTCTCCAAAACACCCTGCAGCAAAAGAGAAGCAAGTCTCTTATAGTCCGAAACTCCTGATCTTTGGTATATCTTCATCCGAAACTTCTTCCAAAAGCGATGCAGGAGAAGTGGGCTTTTTTCCTTACAGGAGACCGATCCGTCGAAAGAAGCCTTTTCCTTTCGTCCTTACTCCTATCCTCCTTCCTGCACGAGTCCCTGGAGTTTCCCTATACTCGGGCTTCTGCTCTGCTCCTTGCGTCTGCTAGGGAGAGGCGCTTGCGTCCTGAATCAGGCGCCTGTGAGGCGAAGAGCCTTCCTGCTAGGCGAAAGGAGAACATCCTGTTCCTGGCGCCAAGAAGGAGAATACGCTTGCGTCCTGGTGAGCGCGCCTGGGCCCAAGAAGGCGAGGCGCTTGCGTCCTGGTGAGGCTGCCTGGATCCAAGAAGGAGGAGGCATTGTGTCTGATGAGGACGCCTAGAAGGCGAAATGCGCCTGCTCGGAGGAAATGGAAAGTTTCCCTTTGGTTTCCCAGTCGGATCCATGAGGGGAGACCGTTTGCGTCCTGGTGACTGCGTCTAGCAGGCGAATAACTCCTTTTCCCTTTGCGTCCATCCAGAGAGGCGCTAGAATCTCTCCTATCCCTCCTGGGAGGTGAAGAAAACTTGTCTAAGTTTCGGTGCCTATTCGGCGAAACTCTTGCGTCCTTCGGAAAATGTCTAGAGGACGAACGAACGCTCCTTCCTTCTTGCGGAGCTCTGAATAGAGAGGGGCTCTCTTCTCTCCCGGAAGCTCTTAGTCGCGACGAATTCTCTCACGAGAAAATCCGCGAATCAGGCTCCTGATGCTTGCCCTGAGAGGCAAAATCATCTCTAGCAAAACTTCTGGGAGAACTCTTGCTCGTAGGGAGTTTCCGATTCCTGTCATATGCGACTGAAGAAGGTCTCGCTGGGGACGAAAACCTGGCACCCACTTTTGTCTGGAGGACCACAGTCTCACTGGGTCTTGACGAACGGCCTTCGAGAAGACCTTCCTCTCTTCTCCGGTCGTCTACTTCTAAGAGAAGATCTTGGTGCAGACCTTCCCCGAAAGGGCTGCTGGAAGGGAACTTTCTCCTTTTTCGCAACCTGAACAGCAGGTTTTAGCCTCTTAGCTGACTGGGCCAGCAGGTCCTGTGTGGCCTTTTCTGAAAGTGTCTTTGAAATGTCCCTCACTATGTCCTGAGGAAAAAGGTGACTAGAGAGGGGCGTATAAAAGGGAGGATCTCTGCAGAGGAGAAACAGATTTCGTTAAGAAGGAGCTAAACACTGCCCTCTTCTTCAATATACAGGACCCAAAAAAGGGATGCCACTTCATTGGAGCCATCCATAACCGCCTTGTCTAGGCAGGTTAAAACACTGCCCAACTCTTCCATGGTAACGAAGTTCCTGGTTCTTGAGACTTCTTGGCTAAAGCTCCCAAAGCCCAGTGCATAAAGTTAAGACCTTCGAGAGTCTTGAAGAGGCCCTTGATGAGATGATCCACCTCACACATTCCCCAAGAGGCTTTTGCCGAGTGTAGAGAGCGTCTTCTAGACGCATCTACAAGAGCGGAAAAATCCGCATCAGAGGACGAAGGGAGACCCAGGCCCATTGGCTCCTTGGTGTCGTACCACATACCTGGTTTCCATGTCAGCTTAGAGGGAGGACAAGAAAATACTGTCTTCCCCGCTTCCTTCTTAGATCTGAGCCAGCTCTCGAGACTCTTCAGAGACTTTCTCATAGAAAGAGTAGGGGTCATCTTAACGAAGGAGGAGGCCTTCGACATTTTCGTACTGGATAATAACGATCCCGGAGAAGGGGGATCCGACTGGCGTAGCGAGTCTCCAAACACCTGCAGCAAAAGAGAAGCAAGTCTCTTATAGTCCGAAACTCCTGCATCTTTGGATATCTCTTCAATCCGAACTTCTTCCAAAAGCGATGCAGGAGAAGTGGGGCTTCTTTTTTCCTTTACAGGAGACCGATCCGTCGAAAGAAGCCTTTTCCTTTCGTCCTTACTCCTATCCTCCTTCCTGCAAGAGTCCTGGAGTTTTTTCCCTATAACTCGGGCTTCTGCTCTGCTCCTTGCGTCTGCTAGGAGAGGCGCTTGCGTCCTGAATCAGGCGCCTGTGCAGGCGAAGAGCGCCTGCTAGGCGAAAGGAGAACATCCTGTTCCTGGTGCCAAGAAGGAGAGGCGCTTGCGTCCTGGTGAGCGCGCCTGGGCCAAGAAGGCGAGGCGCTTGCGTCTGGTGAGGCTGCCTGGTCCAAGAAGGAGAGGCATTTGCGTCCTGATGAGGACGCCTAGAAGGCGAAATGCGCCTGCGAGGAGAAAGGAGAACCCCTTTGTTCCCGTCGTCCATGAGGGGAGACGTTTGCGTCCTGGTGACTGCGTCTAGCAGGCGAATAACTCCTTTTCCCTTGCGTTCCATCCGGAGAGGCGCTAGAATCTCTCCTATCCCTCCTGGGAGGTGAAGAAAACTTGTCTAAGTTTCGGTGCCTATTCGGCGAAACTCTTGCGTCCTTCGGAAAATGTCTAGAGGACGAACGAACGCTCCTTCCTTCTTGCGGAGCTCTGAATAGAGAGGGGCTCTCTTCTCTCCCGGAGCTCTTAGTCGCACGAATTCTCTCACGAGAAATCCGCGAATCAGGCTCCTGATGCTTGCCATGAAGCAAAATCATCTCTAGCAAAACTCCTGGAGAACTCTTGCTCGTAGGGAGTTTCCGATTCCTGTCATATGCGACTGAAGAAGGTCTCGCTGGGGACTAAAACCTGGCACCCACTTTTGTCTGGAGGACCACAGTCTCACTGGGTCTTGACGAACGGCCTTCGAGAAGACCTTCCTCTCTCTCCGGTCGTCTACTTCTAAGAGAAGATCTTGGTGCAGACCTTCCCCGAAAGGGCTGCTGGAAGGGAACTTTCTCCTTTTTCGCAACCTGAACAGCAGGTTTTAGCCTCTTAGCTGACTGGGCCAGCAGGTCCTGTGTGGCCTTTTCTGAAAGTGTCTTTGAAATGTCCCTCCACTATGTCCTGAGGAAAAAGGTGACTAGAGAGGGGCGCGTATAAAAGGGAGGATCTCTGCAGAGGAGAAACAGATTTCGTTAAGAAGGAGCTAAACACTGCCCTCTTCTTCAATATACAGGACCCAAAAAGGGATGCCACTTCACTGGAGCCATCCATAACCGCCTTGTCTAGGCAGGTTAAAACACTGCCCAACTCTTCCATGGTAACGAAGTCTGGTTCTTGAGACTTCTTGGCTAAAGCTCCCAAAGCCCAGTGCATAAAGTTAAAGACTTCGAGAGTCTTGAAGAGGCCCTTGATGAGATGATCCACCTCACACATTCCCCAAGAGGCTTTTGCCGAGTGTAGAGAGCGTCTTCTAGACGATCTACAAGAGCGGAAAAAATCCGCATCAGAGGACGAAGGGAGACCCAGGCCCATTGGCTCCTTGGTGTCGTACCACAATACCTGGTTTCCCTGTCTGCTTAGAGGGAGGACAAGAAAATACTGTCTTCCCCGCTTCCTTCTTAGATCTGAGCCAGACTCTCGAGCAACTCTTCAGAGACTTTCTCATAGAAGAGTAGGTGGGTCATCTTAACGAAGGATGGAGGACCTTCGACATTTTCGTACTGGATAATAACGATCCCGGAGAAGGGGGATCCGACTGGCGTAGCGAGTCTCCAAACACCTGCAGCAAAAGAGAAGCAAGTCTCTTATAGTCCGAAACTCCTGCATCTTTGGATATCTCTTCATCCGAAACTTCTTCCAAAAGCGATGCAGGAGAAGTGGGCTTTTCCTTTACAGGAGACCGATCCGTCGAAAGAAGCCTTTTCCTTTCGTCCTTACTCTATCCTCCTTCCTGCACGAGTCCTGGAGTTTCCCTATACTCGGGCTTCTGCTCTGCTCCTTGCGTCTGCTAGGAGAGGCGCTTGCGTCCTGAATCAGGCGCCTGTGAGGCGAAGAGCGCCTGCTAGGCAAAGGAAAGGAAACATCCTGTTCCTGGCGCCAAGAAGGAGAAGCGCTTGCGTCCTGGTGAGCGCGCCTGGGCCAAGAAGGCGAGGCGCTTGCGTCCTGGTGAGGCTGCCGTGGTCCAAGAAGGAGAGGCATTTGTGTCCTGATGAGGACGCCTAGAAGGCGAAATGCGCCTTGCGTGGATGAAACGGAGAAACCCTTTGTTCCCGTCGTCCATGAGGGGAGACGTTTGCGTCCTGGTGACTGCGTCTAGCAGGCGAATAACTCCTTTTCCCTTTGCGTCCATCCAGAGAGGCGCTAGAATCTCTCCTATCCCTCTGGAGGTGAAGAAAACTTGTCTAAGTTTCGGTGCCTATTCGGCGAAACTCTTGCGTCCTTCGGAAAATGTCTAGAGGACGAACGACAACGCTCCTTCCTTCTTGCGGAGCTCTGAATAGAGAGGGGCTCTCTTTCTCTCCCGGAGCTCTTAGTCGCACGAATTCTCTCACGAGAAATCCGCGAATCAGGCTCCTGATGCTTGCCATGAGAGGCAAAATCATCTCTAGCAAACTTCTGGGAGAACTCTTGCTCGTAGGGAGTTTCCGATTCCTGTCATATGCGACTGAAGAAGGTCTCGCTGGGGACGAAAACCTGGCACCCACTTTTGTCTGGAGGACCACAGTCTCACTGGGTCTTGACGAACGGCCCTTCGAGAAGACCTTCCTCTCTTCTCTTCCTTCACCCCCCCCCCCAGGTCGTCTACTTCTAAGAGAAGATCTTGTGCAGACCTTCCCCGAAAGGGCTGCTGGAAGGGAACTTTCTCTCTTTTTCGCAACCTGAACAGCAGGTTTTAGCCTCTTAGCTGACTGGGCCAGCAGGTCCTGTGTGGCCTTTTCTGAAAGTGTCTTTGAAATGTGCCCTCACTATGTCCTGAGGAAAAAGGTGACTAGAGAGGGGCGCAGTATAAAAGGGAGGATCTCTGCAGAGGAGAAACAGATTTCGTTAAGAAGGAGCTAAACACTGCCCTCTTCTTCAAATAATACAGGACCCAAAAAGGGATGCCACTTCATTGGAGCCATCCATAACCGCCTTGTCTAGGCAGGTTAAAACACTGCCCAACTCTTCCATGGTAACGAAGTCTGGTTCTTGAGACTTCTTGGCTAAAGCTCCCAAAGCCCAGTGCATAAAGTTAAAGACTTCGAGAGTCTTGAAGAGGCCCTTGATGAGATGATCCACCTCACACATTCCCCAAGCAGGCTTTTTGCCGAGTGTAGAGAGCGTCTCTAGACGCATCTACAAGAGCGGAAAAATCCGCATCAGAGGACGAAGGGAGACCCAGGCCCATTGGCTCCTTGGTGTCGTACCACATACCTGGTTTCCCTGTCATTATTAGAGGGAGGACAAGAAAATACTGTCTTCCCCGCCTTCCTTCTTAGATCTGAGCCAGCTCTCGAGACTCTTCAGAGACTTTCTCATAGAAGAGTAAGGGGTCAATCTTAACGAAGGAGGAGGCCATTCGACATTTTCGTAACTGGATAATCAACGATCCCGGAGAAGGGGGATACCGAACTGACGTAGCGAGTCTCCAAACACCTGCAGCAAAAGAGAAGCAAGTCTCTTATAGTCCGAAACTCCTGCATCTTTGGATATCTCTTCATCCGAAACTTCTTCCAAAAGCGATGCAGGAGAAGTGGGCTTTTCCTTTTACAGGAGACCGATCCGTCCGAAAGAAGCCTTTTCCTTTCGTCCTTACTCCTATCCTCCTTCCTGCAAGAGTCCTGGAGGTTTCCCTATACTCGGGCTTCTGCTCTGCTCCTTGCGTCTCTAGGAGCTAGAGAGGCGCTTGCGTCCTGAATCAGGCGCCTGTGAGGCGAAGAGCGCCTGCTAGGCGAAAGGAGAACATCCTGTTCCTGGTGCCAAGAAGGAGAAGCGCTTGCGTCCTGGTGAGCGCGCCTGGGCCAAGAAGGGCGAGGCGCTTGCGTCCTGGTGAGGCTGCCTGGTCCAAGAAGGAGAGGCATTTGCGTCCTGATGAGGACGCCTAGAAGGCGAAATGCGCCTGCGAGGAGAAAGGAGAACCCTTTGTTCCCGTCGTCCATGAGGGGAGACGTTTGCGTCCTGGTGACTGCGTCTAGCAGGCGAATAACTCCTTTTCCCTTTGCGTCCATCCGGAGAGGCGCTAGAATCTCTCCTATCCCTCCTGGGAGGTGAATAAAACTTGTCTAAGTTTCGGTGCCTATTCGGGCGAAACTCTTGTCGTCCTTCGGAAAATGTCTAGAGGACGAACGAACGCTCCTTCCTCTTGCGGAGCTCTGAATAGAGAGGGGCTCTCTTCTCTCCCGGAGCTCTTAGTCGCACGAATTCTCTCACGAGAAATCCGCGAATCAGGCTCCTGATGCTTGCCATGAGAGGCAAAATCATCTCTAGCAAAACTCCTGGGAGAACTCTTGCTCGTAGGGAGTTTCCGATTCCTGTCATATGCGACTGAAGAAGGTCTCGCTGGGGACGAAAACCTGGCACCCACTTTTGTCTGGAGGACCACAGTCTCACTGGGTCTTGACGAACGGCCTTCGAGAAGACCTTCCTCTCTCTCCGGTCGTCTACTTCTAAGAGAAGATCTTGGTGCAGACCTTCCCCGAAAGGGGGCTGCTGGAAGGGAAACTTTCTCCTTTTTCGCAACCTGACAGTCAGGTTTTAAGCCTCTTATCTGACTGGCCAGCAGGTCCTGTGTGGCCTTTTCTGAAAGTGTCTTTGAAATGTCCCTCACTATGTCCTGAGGAAAAAGGTGACTAGAGAGGGGCGCGTATAAAAGGGAGGATCTCTGCAGAGGAGAAACAGATTTCGTTAAGAAGGAGCTAAACACTGCCCTCTTCTTCAATATACAGGACCCAAAAAGGGATGCCACTTCACTGGAGCCATCCATAACCGCCTTGTCTAGGCAGGTTAAAACACTGCCCGAACTCTTCCATGGTAACGAAGTCTGGTTCTTGAGACTTCTTGGCTAAAGCTCCCAAATCCCAGTGCATAAAGTTAAAGACTTCGAATAGTCTTGAAGAGGCCCTTGATGAGATGATCCACCTCACACATTCCCCAAGAGGCTTTTGCCGAGTGTAGAGAACGTCTTCTAGACGCATCTACAAGAGCGGAAAAATCCGCATCAGAGGGACGAAGGGGAGACCCGAGGCCCATTGGCTCCTTGGTGTCGTACCACATACCTGGTTTCCCTGTCAGCTTAGAGGGAGGACAAGAAAATACTGTCTTCCCCGCTTCCTTCTTAGATCTGAGCCAGCTTATCTCGAGACTCTTCAGAGACTTTCTCATAGAAAGAGTTAGGGGTCATCTTAACGAAGGAGGAGGCCTTCGACATTTTCGTACTGGATAATAACGATCCCGGAGAAGGGGGATCCGACTGGCGTAGCGAGTCTCCAAACACCTGCAGCAAAAGAGAAGCAAGTCTCTTATAGTCCGAAACTCCTGCATCTTTGGATATCTCTTCATCCGAAAAGCTTCTTCCAAAGACGATGCAGGAGAAGTGGGCTTTTCCTTTACAGGAGACCGATCCGTCGAAAGAAGCCTTTTCCTTTCGTCCTTACTCCTATCCTCCTTCCTGCACGAGTCCTGGAGTTTCCCTATATCTCGGGTTCTGCTCTGCTCCTTGCGTCTGTCTAGGAGAGGCGCGTTGCGTCCTGAATCAGGCGCCTGTGAGGCGAAGAGCGCCTGCTAGGTGAAAGGAGAACATCCTGTTCCTGGCGCCAAGAAGGAGAAGCGCTTGTGTCCTGGTGAGCGCGCCTGGGCCAAGAAGGCGAGGCGCTTGCGTCCTGGTGAGGCTGCCTGGTCCAAGAAGGAGAGGCATTTGCGTCCTGATGAGGACGCCTAGAAGGCGAAATGCGCCTGCGAGGAGAAAGGAGAACCCTTTGTTCCCGTCGTCCATGAGGGGAGACGTTTGTGTCCTGGTGACTGCGTCTAGCAGGCGAATAACTCCTTTTCCCTTTGCGTCCATCCGGAGAGGCGCTAGAATCTCTCCTATCCCTCCTGGGAGGTGAAGAAAACTTGTCTAAGTTTCGGTGCCTATTCGGCGAAACTCTTGCGTCCTTCGGAAAATGTCTAAGGAGGAAACGAACGAAACGCTCCTTCCATTCTTGGCGGAGCTCTGAATAGAGAGGCTCTCTTCTCTCCCGGAGCTCTTAGTCGCCGAATTCTCTCACGAGAAATCCGCGAATCAGGCTCCTGATGCTTGCCATGAGAGGCAAAATCATCTCTAGCAAAACTCCTGGGAGAACTCTTGCTCGTAGGGAGTTTCCGATTCCTGTCATATGCGACTGAAGAAGGTCTCGCTGGGGACGAAAACCTTTCAGGCGAGGAGCGTCTGCTAAAGCCAGGACGCTTACTCTCTGATGCTCTCCTAACAGAACTCTTGATGGGAAGAGAAATGTCTTTCTTCCTAGAAGAGCCTTCAGAAAGAACTCCCACTAAGGCAGACAACTGCTGTTGGAGTCCTACCAAGCTTCCTTCGTCTTGTGTGATAAGTCTTCCGGAAGAAGAGTCAGGAGATCTCATAGCTCTCTTACAAGCAGGCGAATACTCCGGAAAAGGCTCAGGACTGGAACGCAACGCTTCGCTTGCTGGCGTCTTCCAGGATCTCTTAAAGAGGACGCGACTTAGCGGGGGAAGAACTCCCATTCCTCTTCCTTCTGGGAGACGAAGAGTCTGAGTCCGAAAAGCACTTCCTGAGGACGCTTTTGCAGTAGCTGTCCTTGGCAGCCTGGGAAGCGGCTACAGGATCTTGCCGAAGGGGACCGCCTGACCGTTCTGGGAATACCTCTAACATCCCCCTTGCGGCTTTCGACATTGCCTTCCTCCCTTGGTCATGGGAGTCTGAAAGAGGTCTAGGCCTAGGAGCAATGCGGAGTCGGTTCAGACGCCCCTCCACTTCACTGGGGACACTGCACAAATCACTGCACACATCACTGCGCTTACCTGTCTCCTTCATTGCTTGCAGTTGCGATTTCAAGCTGATTATTGAGTTCGCTGCTGGGGGAAGGGGCTGAAGGAAAACTATGAGCAGGTGAATTACTAGAAAAGTTAGGAGCTACTTCCTGTTCATTAGAGCAGGATCTACTTGAGCTTCTGATGGAAGCCCTCCTAACTCTATCTTTCTCAAGTTTCCTTACATAAGCCAAGCCAAGGTCTTCCATTTTCCATTTTCCTTCTTTCCGTTAAGCTCTCACATTCCAGACAGGTGTTAGTCGCAGAACAATCATTCCCCCTACATTTTTTACAGACTGTGTGAGGATCCACCGATGCTTTCGGTAGCCTCACCTTACATTCCTCTTTCGCACACACCCTAAATACAGGTGCCACGTCAGACATTTTAAAGAGAATCCAAATCAAAATCCAAAAAACGGTCCACGATAAGCGTATGCCAAAACCAAAGATCAAAGTACATCACCAAAAGACAGATAGATAATCCTCGGCCAACGAGAAAAGAATTCCAATGCAGGAGGTACCAACAACGATGTTGTTGCTACCGGCGACAGAAAAATTCTGGTTAGAAAACGGGAATGGTTTCCTATTCCGCCACCCACCCAGCGGCGGGAGTGGGCTGGTCACCTGACCTACCTGTCGCGTGTGCCGCGAGTTTTGAATTCTGTCGGGACGTCAGAGACTATAGCTAAGTATATATCTGCCGGGGAAGTTGCATGTACAAAAACAGATAAGAACTAAAATCAGTAACAAATTCTGAGTATATTTGTTGTGAAATATTTATGTAAATTTACTGAGGTCGCAGATGCAGTAACTTTTTTTGGATTATGCAGCCTTTTCTAAAAGCACTATTTCTTTGCACTTTTCTTGGCAAAATTACAATTATAATTGAGATAATATCATAAAAGATAAGAACTAAAACCAACATCACCCCTGGGTATATTCATGAGCTAATTTATAAAAAGACGTCATGTGGGCGAGAGAGAGAGGCAGTATACATGCTCCCTTGAAGTCAAGATCACAACTAACTCATGAGCCACCTAATTGTTGTTCTGAGCCAGTCTAGAAGTTACCATTAGTGAATGTATGGGCCATTGAAGTATTAGAACCTCTTTCCTGCCCGATTTCTCCAAATCAATGGCACATAATATTGATGCTCACCATGAGTGAATCTGTCCACCACCCAAAACCTGTTATTGCTACACATATGAGGATATACGTGCATTAATGGTTAAAGATACTTAATGTAAGAAAGACCACAAGTGCTATTTTCATTTACTAAAAAATTATTGCATCTCCATGTTAATAATGCAACTACTAACCTGCCTCATTCTCTTGGTCCACTCCTAGAAAAAATCCCCCAATAATAACAGCACAGCACACTATGGCAGGCGAAGATGTTTTCTGACCTGAAAATAGTAACAAGGAATACAGTATTTCACTTCTCCAGTGAGCAAACCCTGTATCAGGTTCACATGCATGATAATATAAATTTTCATAATAAAATTTATTACTTGGATACTTACCTATTGTTAAATTTAGCTATATCTCCCTACCTGATTAGGCGAGTCGGCATTCAAACAAAAAAAATTGAATGGTTGCCTGGATGACTGTCTAGTTTACCTGTTCTCCACCAGGTGTGTTTCGAATGTTTTAGCTCTTGTCAGAATTCTCCTTGACAGCCCAATAAGTTGTGGGGAGGCTGGGTGGGTCTACTTTAACAGTAGGTAAGTATCCAAATAATAAATTTTATTATGAAAATTTATATTAAGATGAATCTTACCTACTGTTAAATTTAGCTGATTCCCACATTAAGGAGAGGTTGGTGGGTAGTGCAGCTAGACAAAATTCCGCTCAGCCATTCGAGCTAAAGGTTTCTTGTACGAAACCCAAAACATTATCACCTGATCTGGAATCCTTGGTGAATTATACTACCACCAGAAGTTGGATTCCATTCAGGGAGCAAGGCTCTCATATATATGCAGCAAAGAGCAGCCTTGTGGAGAAAACCACTTCGATTCAGCCAGCATGAAATACAAGCAGTATGAGGGACCCCTGTGCCTGGGTCCAAAAGCCCTATCAATTATTATTATTAATAGGGCTTAGTTTTTTCAGACCTCTGAGTCTCAAGTAGACTCTTCTCGGGCTGGTCCTCAGGGATTAATCCTGAGAGAAAAAAAAAATGACTTTATTTAAGAAACCTGTCTTATTTTAAAAATTTATGATGTTGTTAATTGAAAAATTTTTGCTTTCAGCAAGAATACTTTTCATTTTTGAATTCCATAGATAAATTTGATCTTTGTTGGGTCCAATTTGGGCATTCAGTAAGTAAAGGCTGCACTGTCATGGGTGTTTGACATCTATTATACTTTATTGGGTCAGCATGTGGTGTTGACAAGAAGTGGCCATGCAAGAATCTTGTGTGTCCTATACGGAGCCTTGTTAGGATCACCTCTGTTGATCTTTCCTCCTGTGAGGATGTCCTCCATGCATACACTTCAGTTTTTATGTTTTTAAGTTTATTTGTGGTTGGCACTAAGGCCCATTCTCTTTTCCAATCCTGGCATATCAATGGTTTAACAGATGTTATCCAGTCTGACACTGGGGCATGTGTAATTGTTGGCTAATTTGGCAGCTGAGTCTGCAATTTCATTTCCTTTTATTCCCACATGTGCTGGAATCCAACATATTTCTATTAATAATTCTGATTGGAGGAGTTGATGAATTTTTATTTGTATTTCCTGTTCTATTTGGTTTACTGATTTATACTGTCATAGCATCTATAGCGCTACGCGAGTCCCTGAAAATAACAGACACTTGCTTTTGCCTCAGATATCATACCAAGAGCCATCTGTATGGCTGTGACTTCAGCAGTAAGTATTGATGATATCAAAGGTAGGCTTCTTTTGATTAACATATTTTTTGAATATGCAGATGCTCCTACTCTAACATTATTTTTGGAGCCATCTGTATATATACCATGAATTTGTTTCCTTTTCTTCTAATGTGCTCCAAAGCAAGTTGGCAGTACATTTCTGTACTTGTCATTTGCTTTTTAAGCAGGTAAGACAGGGAGATACATATCTTTATTCGTTTTAAAATCTACGGTGGTGGCAATTCCATTGGTGGGTGAAAAATTGGATCTATGCAAGTTCATTATGTACTTAGCTCTTTTTGGGAAACAGCTAGTACTATTAACTTCTGTTACTGGATTACAATTTTGAAAGCAGTCTGCTGCAGGAGACGATCCCGCTTGCAGTGAAAGACCTCTTCGTATTGCTATCAAATTACGGTGATGTTTCAAGGGCAACACACCTGCCTCTACCAGAAGCGAGCTTGTTGGGGACGATCGGAATGCTCCTGTGCACAATAGCATGCCTTCATGGTGCACTGCATTGAGAGTTTTTAATGCAGATTCTTAGGCAGATGAATATATTGGACAGCAGCAATCTATTATGGATACGACTGTTGCCTTATATATCATTAATAAAATGTCTCGCTTTGCTCCCCAGTTAGTGTGTGATAACTTTTTCAATATGGCAAGGGGTTTGATGCCCTTGGCTTTAATGTATTTGATGTACTCTTTCCAATTTAAATATTGATCAAATATCACTCCTAGATATTTGATTTTTGTACAAAATTGTATTTCAGTGCTATAAAGGTGAAGTTTGATTGTTTGGTTCTTCAGCCATCTTTTGTCTTTGTAGAAGATGATTGCTTTAGTTTTATCAGTTGAAAATTTAAATCCAACTGAATTTGTCCAACTACATATACTTGAAATGGCAGTACTGAGAACTCTCTGAGCATGTCTCAAATTACTACTCGTATAGTAAATAACAAAGTCATCAACATATAAACTGTATTTTACACCACTTGGTAAATTTACAGTAGTGTCATTGATTGCTAAAGCAAACAATGTACAGCTCAAGACACTACCTTGAGGGATTCCTTCTTCCAGTTTATAGGTTACCAAGTAGGAATTTTCTACTCTTTCTTGAAAAGTTCTGTTTGTTAAAAAGTTCTTAATAAATATTGGTAAGTGGCCTCTAAGTCCCTTGGAGTGGAGTTTTTGCATGATGTTATGTTTCCATGTAGTATTGTATGTTTTTCTATATATAAAAATATAGCTACTGTTAATTTTTTTTTTAAATCCCCTTTTGATATGATCTTCTAAATGTGTTAAGGGATCTAGGGTTGATCTGCCAGCTATTGAACCTGATTGTGTTGGTGTTAAAATGGATTCTTTCGTTATTACATACGTTAATCGTTCATTAACCATTTTTCTAAGATTTTGCATAGGCAGCTTGTTAGGGATATTGGTCTATAACTGGATGGATTACTTGCATCCTTTCCTGGTTTATTTATTGGAATTATTATGGCATGTTTCCATTTATCAGGAAAGACACGTTTTAGCCAGATACTATTATAAAATGTTAATAAATATGATTTAGCTATAGGAGCTAATTTTTCTATCATTTCAAATAATATTTTATCATATCCTGGTGCAGAGGGAAGACATGAGTTCATGGCATTATCTAGTTCATCCATGTTGAAAATATAATTATATTCCAGGTCTTCAAGAGTTTCAAAATTGAGTATTATATTTTCTTTTTGTTTTCTGATATTTTGAAAATGTACTATATCTAGGCTAGAGTAAGCACTGACGTTTTCAAAATGCTTTCCAATTATATTTGATATTTCATAAGTATCATGGAATATTTTTCCATTTAGATGTATTGCACTTCTTGGAGGTTTTATGTTTCCATTGATTTTCCTTACCTTTTGCCAGATATCCCTTGTGGATGTGTTTGAAGATATGTTTTAGACATATTCTTTCCATGATGCGATTTTTTCAGCTATTACTGTTTTTCTAAATTTGGCTGTATATTTGTTATATAGTGGTTTAATGTGGTTAATTGTTATGTCTATTGCAGAGGCTGCTGTGGTAGTGTTTTGCACTCACCCCAGATTCATACCGACACCCTTTTAGAAAGGGTGAGCGAGTCAGAATATTCTGGCATGTCCAATTTAGCAGTTCTCTGGTATTTTAGCAATAATTTACCTTAGAAATAGTGCTAAAGGAACGTATTTCACGGAGTGACACGGCTGAGCCCAGAAATAACTATTTTGTTTAATAAGTTTATATTATAGGGAATTTTGTTGAGTGATTTAAGGCGAGTTTTGAGTCTGTTAAGGTTGCGACCCAATATGTTTTTCTGAGTTCGACCTGTGTCGGCCAGTGAAATGTTCCTGTAGCACACATTTCTAGGTATAAATAGATGCTAAATATACAAGAGAAAAAAGCTATATGGAATGCTGGAGTTACTACCTCCAGCTCGCTCACCCATATAGGGTGTCGGTAAAGCACAAGGGTGAGTGGAAGCCACTATCACAGATACTTTGCCAATTAGAAGTCTCCTCTCAAAATCCCTCTCTAGATAGGTGCCGTTACAATGTCTACCTTCCGCTCGCTACTACTACTACTTCTGCCCGAAACCTCCATTCCTGAATTATGCACCCAAGCTTGGGCCAGCTAAAGGGCAGGGGACCAGGAGAAGAGAGGGATGGGTTCACCAGGCGACACAGGTCTTCCCCCAGAAATAGATTTTTCCTTCGTCAAAATCCCTTTTCTGGGTTCGACCTGTGTCGGCCGGTGAAATAGTATCAGAGAATTGGCCGTAATGCACTTGATTATATGCACTTTTGTGATAAACTATTCAAATAATTGTTTTACTTTTGATGAGGTTGGAAGTTCTTCACGATGTCCTTCCCTGGCCTATCCGACCAGACCTAGGCTAGGTTTTGGAGGGTAGGCCAGGCAGTCTTGTATATCCCACCACCCTTGTGCCCCCTTTTACCGCTACCCGACCAGGCAGATATGTTTGCTTGGAGGGTGGTCCAGGACAGTCTCTCTCTCTTATCATGCTTGTTGGGCCTAGATCTATCGTACCTGACCAGATCGGAAGATTCAATTTTGGAGGGTTGATTTAGGTTCTATCCGTCCTCTTCATGACGTCCTTTTTGGGGCCATACTAGCCTACCTGACCGGATCTGTACTGATCTCGGAGGGTTAGAATGGGATCTTAGCTGGGTGCGTTCCTCTCCCCCCCCCCCCCCTCTTTTTCGCAGTTCTTCCAGTAATTCCTCATCAATTAATTTATGAATTGTCTTTGTTGAGTGTAGCCTGGGCCATTGCCCCCTTTAGGGTGTCAGTTGGCCTACCGTCTTCTGCCCCCTTTAGTGGTAGGCTAGTTTACGGCTCCCGAGAGGTGGTTTTTCACTGATCGGTTGCTAAGGCCAGGAGATCACGACTCGTCCACTCTCCTCCAGACACTCCCCCCCCCCCCCCCCCCCCCCCCCCCCCCCACCCCTGTCCCGGACTCGTTCCGGCGCTGCCTAGTTAGCTCGCTGCCCAAGTAATCCTACTGATGAACGACAGCTAAAGCGTAGAGCTTAATCCAGGGGATCAGTCGGAGGAGATTGGGTGATTAGTAGATTGTGTAATCTCTATTGGTATGTCTCCGGGCCTGTGTGTTCTCTGGCGAGGTGGGGTCTACCACCACATCTGCCAGTAGGCTATATGCTGGATTGTACGTACCACTGTTCCGCCGCTCTGTTTTCCATACTCCTCTATGTTATCGCTGCTTCCCCACTCCAGTGGGGGTGGAACTGGGCTTAGAGCTGCGTTTCTAATTGACTTGGAACTGCTTCTCTTCTCTGGTGCGATCAGACTCAGGCCTAGGTTTTACCTATTTTCCCTGTTCTGCTCGTATCAGCCCAACCCCGCCGATTTTAGCTAATGTGATAACGAGATTATGGATTCTGGAGTAGGCGAAGACATTCAGAGATTAATGTTAAGAAAATTTTTTATGTAACCTCTGTTGGTATGTCTACGGGCCTGTATTTATTCTGGCGAAGTGTGGTCTACTATCACATGCGCCAGAAGGTATACACCGGAGTTCTACGTACCGTTGTTCCTGCCACTCTGTTTTCCATCTTCTATGTTATCGCTGCTCCCCACTCCGGTGGGGGCGGAACTGGACTCAGAGAATGCGCCTACAATTGGTTAGGTTTCGCTACTCTACTCTGGTGCGATCAGACTCAGGCTTAGGTTTTGCCTTATTCCCCTGTTCTGCTCGTATCAGGCCCTCTCCGCTGGTTATAGCTTTGACGATCCCAAGTATGGATTCCGGAGCAGGCGGAGACATCCAGAGCTTTATTAATAACAAGTAAGTTGAAGCTTATACTCGAAATTGCCTTTAGCTGGTTAAATATCTAGTTGAAGTGTACTCATACCGCCGGAATTAACTCCGGCAGCATTATCTGACGATAATCATTTATCTTTTCAACTTACAGATGGTCCGATGCAAGGAGGCGGGTTGTCCGGCCGTCCTATACAAGCCGTATGGGCATGAGGCCTGCCGGTCTCATGCCAACTGCGCCATCCACTTGGAGGGACGCGCGGTCTGGCACCCAGAAGCCTGCACGGTGTGTTACGACCTAGTTAGGATCGTAACAGATGAGTCGGTAGGTAGCATACTCGCCTCATTGTTACCCTGAATTTTATGTTACACATGTAGTTTGGGAAAATTCCCCGGCATTGGGGAACCTAATTTGGTTATTTCTTACAAGTTGATCTGGCACTCAAGACCTCCTCGATGTCAGCCCTTAAGGCCTGGGTAGGGGGGTTCGGTAGAAACGTGGGAGCCAGCCAACCCTACGTGCTGTCGGAGGAGTTGTGCGCCCTCCTCTACCCCAACGCCCCAGTTTCGGCAGCAGTACCGGCGGGAGTAGCAGCTCCCATCATTGAGCGTATCCGCCAGGAGACCCAAGCCCCCCAGGAGGACCAAGAGGGCTTGTGTGACGTTGTAACAGAGGAGGTGGCGGCCATCAGCCTGCACCGAGAGCCTATGGCCACCGAGGAACAGGACGTAGGTAGGGAGGTAAGTGAGGCAGGTAGTCGTGGGACTAGTCTTCCTTTCAGTCCAACTCCTTCTCCTCCTTCCTTTCAGGGCTTCCCTGTGAAGTTCACTTCCACTTGGAATAGGTCGGGCTCGGTAATCCCCAAGGTAAAAACCTTGAAGACGAAGTACCTGCCGAAGGCGGGTAAACCAGCCAAGCCTTCTCCGGCAGACTCCGCCAGGTCGTCATCGGCTCCCAAGCCTTCGACTTCCTTGGCTAGAGCTACTCCCCCACCCAAGGGGTCGAGAGCTAAGTCTTCCAAAGTCAGACCGGCAGTCTGGCTTCGACCAAGAGGCTTTCGCTACTCTTCTCATGCGGAAGATGAGCGAAGTAGTGGACTCAAGACTCGAATCGATGTCCACTCAACTCACCTCAGGTCTAGAGACTTCGGGTCAGTCCATCATGTCTCTGACCCAGAGGTTACAGGCCCAGGAGGAATTGGTGACCGGATTCCTCCACTCCAGAAACACACCGCAGTCCTTTGCGGTGCCAGACGCGTCCAAGCTTCCGCCATTCGAGAATAGCAACCCGTGGCGGTTGGCTCTGCATGACCCGTTTTCAGAGGGCAAGCTTACAATTGAAGGTTGCGGAACCCAACCCGTGGAAGACTATGAGTTTTTCCCATCAGGCCTACAATTCCCCTTCCCAGGCTATGCTAGACTAGCTGAGGAAGCGTTGGTCAGGGTAGACAAGGTCCCGAAAGAGACGGTTATCTACCCTAGGGATCAGGCTTAGTCGGCATGGGTCCGCACCCTCACGGAATGGGAGTGTGTCAACACCAAGCTGACACCCCACAAAGGTTGCTATACCATGTTTGTAGCGCCGGAGGACGTTCCGACTCCTTGCATGTCAAAGATTGCAGAATTGACACTGCAAGCCGGAATGGATGACAAACCTATGCCTCAGCTGTAAGAGACGGAGGCTACCTCTTTGCTCTTTCCCGGAGACCTAGAGTGTTGGGCTGGCGCTCCGGCAACGTTCACGGTGGGCAAACTCAACCCAGAGTGTGCCTCCACACAATTCAGTGAACGTTTGCCTAGAATTCCAGACCCCATGGTTAAGGCGGAATTCGAAGCAAGATGCAGGCTGAGCAGGTAAATTAACTCAGTCACCACTGCAGAGTTGACGGCTAAAGTCTTTGCAGATGTGCCTCTATTCCGGGTCCTGACAAAGTCGCTATTACAGGCCTTTCAGTCGGACCTGTATGATTTTATAGTGGCTAGACGAGCCTGCAGGAAGCATGTCTTTGCTAATGCTTCCATCTGGCATGAGCCGAACAGGATAATAAAGGCGTCGATCTGGGGAGCCAACCTCTTTCCTGAGAACATGGTTAACAGCGTCCTCAGTGAGGCGGCTAGAGCTAACCAGAACCTTCGTGTCTGTTGGGGACTTCCCTTCAAAAGGAAGTTCGAGACACCCAGACCACAATCGAAAGGTAGGAAAAGGCCTAGGAAGTATCAGCCTTTCCAGACCTCTCAGTCTCAGACAGTAGTGCAAGCAGTTCCTGTCTCCCAGATCAACAAGCCTTTGACATCTAAGGCACAGCCACAACAACAGTTTGTTCTGCTGCAGAGTCAACCGACTCAACAGCCTTCGAGTTTGGCCGCCCTTGTAACTTCCCCATCTTTCAACGCCTCCTTTGAATCACAAGGGGCGTTTCGAGGCTTTACCAGACACGCAAGGAGTAGCAGAGCCAGAGGTGCCTTCCGACAGAGAGCTGGCTCTAGAGGCAGAAGCTTCAGAGGAGGCAGGGGAAGTAAGACCTCAACCAGTCAATGAGGCTCTGCAGGTGGGCGGGAGACTGTACCTCTCCCGGGACCATTGGACCTTCAGTTCGTGGGCCCACAGTATTGTATCGAAAGGTCTGAGGTGGAAATGGAAGAAAGGGCTTCCTCCACCAGTCAGTTTTCACCAGTTTTCGATAGCTATGTATATATCTGCCAGGTAAGTATGTATGAAACTTTATTGTATCATAACAATATCATTTTTGAATGTTTAATGACATCTGTACATATTTGTTTAGCAAACCTATTTGTTATAATTACCCAACAGTCTTCTTCATGAATCCAAGATAGCATAAGAAAACTGTCTGCTAGGTGTGCATACAGCCTATGGATCTTGAGGTCCCAAGTAGGAAAGAGCCTTAATTTTCCTTCAAAGCTTGTTGAATAGAGGCTTTAGCAACTTGATAATATTTTCTGGCCAGTTGTTTTACCAAAATTATTTCATTCCTTATTTATTGTATCATAAAATGTTATTGTTATAATACAATTAAGTTTGTTCATACGTTACCTGGCAGATATATATATAGCTGTATTTTCCGAAGTCCGACAGAATTTAAAAATTCGCGGCACAGCAGTGGGGCGGCCAGGTGGTAGTACCCATTCCCGCCGTGGGAGGCGGATATCAGGAACTATTCCCATTTTCTATCATATTTTTAATCAGTGCCACTGTCTCCTGAGGGGAGGTGGGTGGGCACTTTAATTATATATATCTGCCAGGTAAGTATGAACAAACTTAATTGTATTATAACAATAACATTTTGTTCATGAAACTTACCTGACAGATATATATATAGCTGAATCCCACCTTCGGATGGTGGGAAGAGACAGAATAGGATTTTTTGGGAAACTAAATTAAGTAGATGATATACATCTTGGTTCCTCACCTGTTAGCATAGCCGACTTCGTGATTACTGTCACCAAAGTCTGCTTCTGCGTTATATAGAGTTGCCAGCGAGGTAGAGACCTGTAATGCTGGTGCGCTCTAGATGATCTGTCAACGGGACGTGACCACAATGTGACTAGACCCTACCCTATGACCATACTTCTGAGGGCACCGAAGCTAAAACCACCACCTGACCTAACCTATCAAAGTTAGTTCCATAACTTCTAGGCTAAGAAAAAGGAACGCGCCTCAAGCGACCAACCCTTCAAAGTTAAAAGCACACCTATCCCTTTTCTATAGGATAGGATTCGTGTTGCTTCCTGCCCCCAATAATATATCTACGGAAATGTATGGTCCTAGCGACTTACAGATCTCAAATGTCGTCTTCACATCCCGTCGGGGAGTGTGAAGCGAACACAGAGTTGCTTCGCTAAAGCGTGGCACTCAGGATGTTACTGAGTGTCATGCTCTGTTGAAATGCTTCGAGGCCGCGCCCTCACCTCTTGAGCATTCATATTAATAAAAACTCTCAAATCTTTTCTGCAAACATAAATGAATTGAGACCCTTCTTCAAAAGAGGAACTCCTTGGCTATAATGCCAGGGTGTTCTTGGACATGAACCAGTCTGGTCTTTTACGGAACACCGCAGATTGTCGGGAGTGTGAGGCGAACACAGAGTTGCTTCGCTAAAGCGTGGCACTCAGGATGTTACTGAGTTGTCATGTTCTGTTGAAAATTGCTTCGAGGCCCGCGCCCTCACTTCTTGAGCATTCATACTAAGAAAAAATCTCAAATCTTTATGCCAACTAATGAATGAGACCTCTTAAAAGAACCTCCTTGGCTATAATGCCAGGGTGTTCTTGGACATGAACCAGTCTGGTCTTTTTACGGAGCACCGCAGATTGTCCGTTGACCTTGACTTTCTATAGTTTTATCAGGATAAAACTTGAGAGAGCCTACAGGGCACAGGACTCTAATGCCCTTGCCCAATAAATTGTGCCATACCCTTGGTCTCCAAGCCTTCGGGTCAAGGGTTAGACAGGTTTTCGTTCTTATCAAGAACGGAAGGCTTAGAGGACAGACCGCATTATGTCCTTTAAAGCCAAAACCTCTGATGATGGCTAAAACCTCACTAACCCTCTTTGCCGTGCTAGAGCGGTTAGAATATTAGCCTTTCTGGTCACGTGTAATAAGTTCGCAGAAAGGATAGGTTCGAAATGCTTTTTG
Organism: Macrobrachium nipponense; assembly: GCF_015104395.2. Classification (NCBI taxonomy): domain Eukaryota; kingdom Metazoa; phylum Arthropoda; class Malacostraca; order Decapoda; family Palaemonidae; genus Macrobrachium; species Macrobrachium nipponense. The sequence continues at coordinate 42,115,563 of NC_061094.1, forward strand.
GCATCAGAAACTCAGACTACGTCTAAGTTCCATGCCGGAACCTTTGATCCAGAGTCTTTCAAGATCTCCACAGACCTCAAAGATCGTGAAGCTTTGTGTTTGACAGAACCGAATCTCTGAGCCTAGAGGCCGTCAACAACAATTTGCATATTCTACAATAGTTAGGACTTCTAGCTTACTCATACTTCAGACGGAAAGATAGAACCATAAGGAAATTCACAGAGGTCGAGTTGGAGGAATAGTCATTTCCCTTCACTTACTCCAGAAACGGCCTCCTCCGATTGAACACTGAAAATAGGCAGCACTGCTTTGCCTTGGCCAAGAGACTGCCATCTCTTGAAGATCTTATCGCTATGTACCGTTGAAGACGAAGGTAGATATTGAATGCAACCTACGTCTTCACAGACGAATCGAGAGAAAGATTCTCAAGATTCTGAACCTGTGCTTACAAATGACTGAAAACGCTAACCGCTATTTCATTGCTGTCCGGTGAGAAGTCGTAGTTGCAATGAAAGCGGGGCGTTCTTCAGTAATGAAAACACAGGGGAAAGCCGCCTGAAGAACTGCTTCTCATGGGCTGAACATTTGGAAGTAGAGCTGTTCAGGTCGGAGAGTAGGCGACGTCTTTATGACATATCTGTTAATTCGGGATGAACAATGAACAATTGTACACCTACGAATATGAGATATTTCAGACAAACTCAGATGTCTGTAAAATCATTAGCATTATCAGTGCATGCAGCGGGAGACTTGTCCAGACTTCTGTTTACCGTGCGGTAAACAGTAAAACTAATAAGTCCCTAAGATATCTCTGTTGAAAATTCTCACAATATCAAAGACGATGGAATCTATCGTCACAGCAGTAGATGGTCCTTCATAATTGCGAGAATCCCCTTTAATCAGAGACCTAAGTCCAAGATTGTTGGGCAGAGATAGGTTCGGTAGTCAATCAAAGCAGGGGAGAGAGAGAGACATAAACAACCGTGCATCTCGGAGGCCCAGCTGATACTGAGCGGCTATCAGCCTGGCACAGGCAGTTCAATACGCAGTAGCAGAGCCTGAGCTCCCGCGACTCGTCATCCTGAGTTGCAGGTAATCCATATCCCACAAAGGAATGCGTTCGGCTAGAACCACCGAGCATAAAAGATATGCTCGAGCAATTATATTTAGGCGAAACGAATTTCGGTAAATATAAAAGTTGAAATGGTGTTGTCGTGACAAAACCATAAGAATATAAAATTGAAACAAACTCCTGGGAGGTTGCAGGCAACCCCGAGTTGCAGTTCAATTAGAATACTTCTCGTCTAAGTCGCAATCCGTAGAAAAACTAGGATATGCGCCTACCCCTAGGACCATTCAACTGCTTTGTAGAATCATGTCGCGAGGTTAATATACGTAGAGTATATTTATAGGATTCTGAACAACGCATAGCTCCATCCTAAATTCTTTCCTTCAAGAAAACAATATAAGGATTGGAGATCGACCACCTTCGATCTCTATCAAAGAGAGTGAAGGAGAATCTTCCGAAGGAAAGCTTCAATGGTGAACAGAATACTAACTGGCTGAGTTGCCAGCTACTCCCTTTACGAATGAATAGGTATGATATCGAGCAAAAAGAAACTCTCAAGCAGGCCTATTTAAACGAAACAGAATTCGCTAAATACAGAAGCTGAGTTGGTGTTGTCGTAACAATACCTGAAGAGTTGTTCTTCCTCCGAAAACTCTTGGAAGGTTGAAGGGAGTGTCAAATAAATACATTAGAACAACAGTTCTTTCGGCTTCTATCCGCAGAGGTAAATACGATATGCGTATATGACTCGACCCATGCGTTAGCAAAATGACGCCACGATAAACTACGTAAGTATTGTAGTAATTTGAAAACATCGAATTCTCTACTACATCTTTCCTGGACGAGGAAGAGAAAGAAAGGAAAACGACTGTCCACGTTCTAATGAACGAGACTTTTAAAAGATCATCAAGAGAGAAACGTTGTATCGAAAAAGACCGTTCAATGTTCTTATGATATTGGACAAAAGACTTTCTGGAAAGTCTACAAGTCTTTCTCTTAACCCCGGATGAGCCTCTGAAAATGAATGAGAGCTCTTCCGAAATTTGTTAATGAGTTTATCCGCTTAAACGATAAAAACGTTAAAATCTATGTCAATGAGAACTACCCCATTTATGAGGGTGGGCCCCCACTTAAATGACAATGGGGAAAACGTCCTGACTTGACAAAACTATTAGCACTTTGCTAATAGGGGAAAACCCTTTAACATGACCGAAAGTCACCCAGGAATTCGAGTATATAATCTTCCCGATTCTCAAAGAAATCGATGAAGAGGAAAGAGGGATAGAAGAAAAAATTAAATTCGGGTATTGTCTCTCCGCTAACTCCGTCCGAATCCCTTTTAAAAATTTCTGTAAAGAAATGTCTTCAACAGCAAATAAGACGCCTTCAACAAGTCTTTTCTCTCGCAAAGCGTCCTGCCGAGCTTCCACCGAAGCGTCCTGGCGAATGTCCACAAAAGCGTCCTGCTGAGCGTCCTGCTGAGCGTCCTGCTGAGCGTCCTCAAAAGCGTCCTGCTGAGCGTCCTGAAAAGCGTCCTGCCGAGCGTCCTCAAAAGCGTCCTGCTTAGCGTCCTGGAAAGCGTCCTGCCGAGCGTCCTCAAAAAACGTCCTGCTTAGCTACGAGCGTGTCTGAGCAGAGAACACCAAGTCTTCTAACGACGTTTCAGAGAGGAACTCGTTGAGCGCCTTGATGCATGCAAGGCCCGCCAAGAGGCGTCCTGGCGAGCGACCTGCCAACAATCTCAATGTTATGACGAACCGCGTTTTGCGTATGACATTGAATATTTTTAAGGGACGTCCTCATGCGAGTCTCCCTGGAGAACCGCACGCTGCTCCTGAAGTGTGTGAACACTAAAGGAAGACGTATGGCTTTCGTCTTCCGCAAGGTGCTTGTCGACCAGAGACATAAGTTGTTTGACTGTGCAAAGCAGCTAGCCGGCCGTCAAACTTATCAGCTTGCTTTATCGAAGTAAAGCGAACGTTACCTAACGTATACGGAGCGCAATGAGGAGAGGGGACGAATACTGAGTTGCTCCTCCAAAAGGTGGAATCAAGAATGTCCTTGATTACCATATTCTTTTGGAATGCTAGCGAGGTTGAAACAGCTCTAACTTCATGAGCGTTCACTCGCAGAGGCTCAATCATTCTTCTGGCAAGATGATGAACCTCCTTAATAATGTATAAGTGATATATACATGAGCGTTCAGATATATGAGCGTTCACTCGCAGGAGGCTCAAATCACTCTTCTGGCAAGATGAATGAGCCTCCTTAATAATGTAACATGAGCGGGTCACTCGCAGAGGCTCAAATCACGTCTTCTGGCAAGATGAATGAGCCTCCTTATAATGTATAATGATATATACATGAGCGTTCTCGCAGGAGGCTCAAATCACTCTTCTGGCAAGATGAATGAGCCTCCTTAAATGTCCCTTAGAAAAAGAGCCAGTCATTCTTCTAAAAGGGAAAAATGTGGTCTCTTTACTCTTTCATCCTCTCGTGACGAGAGAGAGGACGTGAAGCGTCCTCTTCTCTAAAGCTTCTTTAGGGGGCGCGAGTCCTTCCGAGAGCTCCAACCCCTGTGTGGGGAGGACGCCTCGGAGGACGAGAAGCAATCCTTCAAGATTTCGTGCCGTGCTCGATCTTCGGCAGCCTGGGAAGCGACAACAGGACATGCCGAAAGGAAGCCAGATCAGCATGAAAAACCCGTAACCCTCCTTCGGCTTTTGACATGCCCTCTCCCTGGTTTTCCTGGGTAGTCCGACAGAGGTCTAGGCCTAGAGGCGTTATGGGGCCGATCTGACGTTCCCCCCTAACGAGAGAGAGGACGTGAAGCGTCCTCTTCTCTAAAGCTTCTTAGAGGGCGCGAGTCCTTCCGAGAGCTCCAACCCTTGCGCGGGGAGGACGCCTCGGAGGACGAGAAGCAATCCTTCAAGATTCGTGCACGTGCACCGGGGCGTCAACAGGTTCTGCCGAAGGGACGCCAGATCGGTGGGGAGCCCCCGTAACCCTCTTGCGGCTTTCGACATGCCCTCTCCCTGAGTCCTGGGAGTCCGACAGAGGTCCAGGCCTAGAGGCATTATGGGGCCGATCTGACGCCCCCTCCACAACACAAGGGACACTACACTTCACAACACTGAATGGAGAGCGAGCACTTTAGTCTAAGATTACTTGATGTAATCCTCTAGCAGACACTTCTTCTAGGCCCGTAAGCCATACCACAGGGTTAGGCAAAATAAAATCTACAGGAGGTTAGAAGGTTCATTATTTCTAACTTCTGTTTACTGTGGAGGAAAACTCTGATTCTAACCACGCTCTAAAATGCGTACATGAATCCTCCTTCTTCCGTAATCAGTCACACCTTACACTAATTACATTGAACTTATGCCAAGAAAACATGTAAACGTCATCTATACTAAGCGAGTGTCTACCGAATTTCGGTAGCCTCACCTTACCATGCAGACAACAAAGTCTGAAACTAGGCTAACTAGCTTCAGACATCAAATGCAATGAAAAATTTACGCTAGCGTATGCCTAGCCACAAATCCAAGTTAATAATCGAAATAACAATTAGGATACTTAAGCGGCTAATGAAGTTTTCAAAATCCTAGGCGGAGGTCTGTAAACAGTTGTTTACCGACCGGCGACAGAAAAAATATGAATAGAAAATGGGAATAGTTCCTGATATCCGCCTCCCACGGCGGGAATGGGTACTACCACCTGGCCGCACCCACTGCGTGTGCCGCGAATTTTTAAAATTCTGTCGGACTTCGGAAAATACAGCTATATATATATCTGTCAGGTAAGTTTCATGAACAAACCATGTATTCCATATGTTGCATTTTTACATAAGTGAAGTAGATTTTGGTTAATTTCCTAGTGAAATTTTTTAGGGTTTCACCACTTACTTTACTGCTGCCACCCCGGATGGTACTTGGCAGAAGGAAGGTATTTTAAATTTTTGCCTTCAGCAAATTTAGAGGAGCATGTTTTTCTAGTTCCCAGTGTTTTGACATTTGTTTGATACCAGTTTGATACTAGGTTTTTTGTGGTATATGTCCAGAGCTGCTTGACTTCGGGTTAGGCATATGTAAACTGATGGGTTTGTATCAGGAAATTTATTTTTGTAGTCAGAAACTTCAGACCTTGGCAGACAGAAACTTATGTGTATATGAGATAGAGAGAGAATATAAGTTTGTGCGCTACGAAAAGTCAGGCTTTTCAACTGCTCTATTTACTCTCAAAATAAACTTAAGTTTAAATAAGAGTAGTTGGTAATTAATAGTTCTGCGTATAAATTATTTATATTTTATTTTGACTGACATGATTATTTTCATGAAATGTTTTGTTTTTCCATGTCTTAGTGAGCTGGAATACAATTATTTGAGATGAATCTTACCTACTGTTAAATTTAGCCATATCTCCCCGCCAATTAGGCGAGTTGTCATTCAAAAAAAAAAAAAAATTGAATGGCTGCCCGGATGACTGTCTAGTTTACGTGTTTTCCACCAGGTGTGTTTCAAATGTTTTAGCTCTGGTCAGAATTCTCCTTCCCACCATTGCGGCTAGGCGATTGTTGGTATTTATGAATTTTGGCTGTTTTACACCTGTTTATGGTATTGTAATTTCCTTTTCCTAGGATATCTTCCACCGGAAGCAAACCAATAACATTAGGCTATGTAGGAATGTTTTTGGTGTAACCAGGATATTGAAATTGGAAGTTGATCAACATTCCTTTGTACTTGCAAGGGTACAGAGTGTGATCTTCGAACTACTAGATGTGAAGAATGTAGGGAATTATTCTGAGAAATTTATGCCTGAATATGTGAGATATAGGAAAGATGGAAAACTAATAGATTGTGAAAGAAATTAGTAAGGTCAGGACTTAAACCTATCAGGCTATCCCTACTCAGACTAGGCATTTTAGTAGGCTAGTATTGACTTCCTTTGTAGCTCCGCCTTCTGTTCCCCATTCGGTTCAGGAAAAGCGTAACGAGAAGTTAGAACATTAAACCTATTTTTAGTTCTAATACCTGTTGAACTGAGTTCGTGACAGGAACGTTCCGAATCCCTCCATAGTGTGCGCTCTTTTTCACATTCCCTGTTAGAAGTAAGGTATTGGTGCCTTCATCTGTACGTAGCCTGAGCCTAGGACTGCCCTGCGACAGGTGGTAGCGTCCGCTGCCAGGGAACTGGGTTGGTTCTCGGGACGATGGGATTCTGTGCCCTCCAATACCTACTTCGCCCTTTTCATGGTCTGAATCTCGTTTAACCTCTTCATTACCGAAAGTTTGTTTGGAGGTAGGTGGGTACCACCATTCAAGTCTACTGCACCGCACCGGGTGCATAAAGGTGGTATGCGTAGTACCACCAAAACTCCTCTTTTCAGATAGGGACTTCCAATCATTCTGTAATTTCGGTTTGAAGAGTTTTGGAGCAAAATAAACATTATGACACGATGCCAGACCGTATGATGAACCCAAAAAAATATTATTATTGCTTATAGTAGTGTGTAGGTGACAGATGAACTGTGTCTCAACAAAAATCACAAACCAGACAAGCGTAAACATGTAATAACTTCTACCCAAGTAAAAAACCAGTTGTATCATCATTTACTGTATTTATTTATTTATTCACATTACATTTTACAAATAAAAGATATGAACACCAGATAAATGAAGGTAGAAATAAAGCCTTATAGTAACTTTATATATATAAAAAAACCAAACCAGAGAAAGCGATTTTTTTCTGAGGACAAGAAACTTGAAAAATTAGTTTTAGATACCCCTGATGCCCCTAAAGTTGTTTTCTGTGATGAAACTAATCTTAGAAAACGTAGAAAATGACAGACCAATTTTTGAAAGATATACTATAAAATTTGCGATTTCCATATTTATTGGCGGGCTTTCGCTTTAGTTTTTGCTCTTTTTTTTGTTATTACGTGCTTATTTACGGTTCTATTTTTGTAATACTTTATGTGCATGTTCCAGGTGCGATATACCAACAGATTCTGTAAGACCGAATTTTCTATTCAAGACCGTAGTTTTCTCACCGACCACCAGTGTCCCTTGTACAAGGGACACTGAGTTTCACATTTTTTTTCATAAAATTATTTATTTTCCCTGTAGGATGATAAAACTAACAGAATATGCGTTATTATAGTGCTAATCATACCTGATAATTTCATTAGCCTTTCTTGATTAGTGTATTTTTGGCAAATATTTTTACGATCGGCACCCCTCCAAACTTAGTCACTACCGAGAGATTCAGTTCGGCAGCAAACGCAATGTTTACATTCTGCTCACCCACCCGGTAAAGAAGGGGTTAAAGCATTTACCAAAGGACCGTTAAAGCGATTGCCTAGGACTGTGTTCGCATAAGGACCGTTTTCGGTAAGCAGTTAATGCTCGCTCCTTAGGCGCATTCTGTCGTCTTCACACCTAGTTTGAGGTGTTAGGATGCATAGGTTTAATAATATATAATATAGGTATAGATATTTTATTGAGATGGTAATGTATCTGTAGCGAGTTTTACACATTTAGATGTGTCGACTCGGTCGACTGTTTATATCTCTCATGTTTGGGTTATTCTAAATTCTCGTCTGCTAGCATATTCCTTTTTCTTCGTAATGCTTGTGTTCGTTCCTTGCTATCGGCAAATCTCTTACTACTGCCTCGTTTAATGTTTCTCTTTCAAGTCTACACTATCTGTAGCATCTAAAGTTCTTGCCAAGTTAGAGATTCTAGCTTCAGAGATTTCTAACTTAGTTTCATATAGGAATGCTTTCAAGTATGTATGTACGATCGCTTTCGGACAAGGTAGGAGAGTCATTGTAACTCCTCTCCCACCGCCTCCCACTTCTAGCGCCTCGTTCTCTTTCCCTCAGTCGACTCTTGCGGACTACGGACGTTGTTGACTTGTGGGAACGCAGTTGACTCGTGCGGACTTGGCCCAGTCCTGAGTCGCTTAAAACCATCTTCCTCTCATTGAGTCGTGGTGGATGCAATACAGCACTCAGCTGCTGTCACCTCTTATGAACAAGTGTCGCTTTTTGTTGTCAAGGGTTGCGGAGAAAGAGCAATCTTCTAAGATCACTTGTTTACCTCCTGTCGCAAGCTGTCTCCTCCCGTTGCCCGCTGATGGAAGAAGAGTTTGAATGGAGTTTAAGGAACTCGTTTGGGCTGGTCGGTGTTTGTTGCGACACTATGCCTTGCTGTATCCTCATTTTGTTGAGGAAAGAGACCACATAGAGAATATGTCTTAAATGTCCTAGGGTATTTCAGCGCCCTCTAAACATTGGAGAAGAGAACCAACGCTTTCTCCAATTAGAGAGCATTTCATAACTTTTCTCGTCCTCGGGTGCACAAATCTCCCTTTGGGTCTGCCTTGGCTTGTCGTCTTGTGTCTTTTAAAGTCACGGCGAGCCAAAGGCCGCTTCTTGCTGTAAAAACGCTAATTGGTCCTTTAACCGTCTTTAGTAGGAGGTTCGCTCTCTTTCTCTTTCCTGTGGGGAAATGAACTCGAGGCTGACAGACATGCTGATGGATTTTCAGTTTAGCTTGAGTTATTACCTTTTAGCTAAGTTGCCTCGTCTCTGCGACTGCTTAGAGAGGTGGAGATGCTAAATCAGCGAGTTTGTGTAGCCAGCATTAGGGTTTGTTGCCAGCAGGAGTTTTTTAGTGAGGAAAACAACTAACTCATTTCTGATGCTGCAGGGTAATGTCCTCATGCTTATACATACTTGCTCGGTTGGGGAGAAGTGAGAACACTTTTGCTTCCTGTCTGATTATGCAGCTCGGCTTTAGGTGATAAGGGATTATCTATTGGTAGTCTCGTTTTATACCTTTCGGGGATAAATGCAGACTCAGGTTCTGCGATATGGACAGTTGCAACCTCCTAACATTCATGGAGACTTGGGACCAGTACGTTACATGGTGGAGACGGTGAAGGGCAGTTGTGAATCTTTTTTGGTTGTCCTACCCAATAGCGAGCAGGAGCTTCCTTCAAAACAGCTACTGTTAGACTCATTAGAATTGAGATATAACAATATTCACGATCTAGAAATATACTTGATTTCAAGTAGGAAAGACAAAAATAAAAATATCAACATTGCCAAAATAAAATTTACAGGCCAATACCTACCACTTAAAATGAAAATTCTTGGACAAAATAGAGAAGTTCGTCCTTTCGTTCCAAAACCACTACAATGTACACAGTGCTCAAGGTATGGACACATACAAAAAATGCTGTAATAAGGCAAGTGGAACTGTAATCACCCAAAATGTATTCATTGTGGACTAGCCCATCACGCAAAATCTAAAGAATACTCATTTTACCAATACAACACAGAACTTCAGTTGTTAATAAATAGGACAGGAATGTCAGTCGTGGAAGCCAGACTCGAGCTAAAAGTAAGAGGAGTTAATAATCCATCCAAAACCCCCACCTTTTCAAATGTGACTAAAAATCAAGACATCAAGCAGCACAATAAAAAACAAGATAATATAAACATAGAAACTAAATTTCTTACCAATAATACAGAAACCCAAAATAAAGTGATATTATACCAACCAATACCACCACTAACATAGATGATTCAGTTATCCATGGAAAAGAACTTCCAATGGAAGAGGAGTTAAATTATGATAATCGAACTGACAAAAAGAAAAGAATACTGGAACGAACCCCACCTAAGGGAAAAAAATGAATATTGAAAATTACAATCAATCCAAAGAAACTCCAACTTACCAGGAGAATATTTTAAAAAACATATACTAACCTCATCACAAGTGGAAATACACAATTACCCTCAATCTCAATCAACAGCCAACATCTGGACAGTAAAGAAACAATTAATCACTCTTTACAATTCCCACCAAATAATACTAATGAAAATCATACCATTAAACCAATCCAAAATATAACTATCACCCCCCAACCATCCACAAGACCCAAGTAGTATTCAATTAACAACAACAAAACAAATAACCCCTCAAACTGACAGTCCTTGTCACTACAGAAAAGGACCAATAGAATTACAAAACTAGAAATTTCTAAAGCTTGATCAAATACTTCTGAACCAATAATTAACATCACCAAACATGCTTAGTCTTGTGGGTGTAATGAGTGCTTCATAGGTACATGTAACCAACTAACCACCAAGACAGAGGACACAGTATGAAATTGTATAGACACTTTTATTAAATTAAGGAAATGCCCTTTAACACACTAACATGAGAACGAATTATGTTCTGAATCCTTAAAATACAAAAAGGAAATTATAAAATAAAAAAATAGACTTATTAATATTCAATTATGAAAGACAAACAACTGCTGAATCTAATAACCAAAATACAATTACAATGATTAAAAAACCACAAATAAATCCAAATGCATATAAACTACGAGGCAAAGTAAAATCCGCAATCAATTTATAGAATTTAACACCAATTCCTCCCAATAATGGAATATAAAATTATTCGATAGAATATAAATGGCCTCTTAACCTGACTACGTCAGGGTGAATTACAAAGAATCATACGAGACCACAACCCAATGTGCATATGTCTACAACATATAGGAAGTAACCCTACAAATATCCAAAACTATAAAATTGCCTGTTATTCACCAACTGACGGTGGAAAATTAGGCACAGCTATATACGTTCATAATAGCATAACATATGAACCTTTCAACATACCATCTATGCCATATCAAATAACAGCTATTAAACTGTATATGCCTGACAAAAGTAAAATCACTAGTATTTGTAATTTATATAACCAACCAAATTTCAATGCAAATTTTAGTGATTTTTCTGAACTTATTAGCAAAAGTATACACGAACCCCTACTTATAGTAGGAGATTTTAATGCATAAAATCCATTATGGGATACTAATAACCCCACTGACATATCCGGAACCAACATTAAAAAAACTATAATGAAACACAACCTGTGTTGTCTCAATGAAAGTGAAATTCCAATATATTTTTCAAATGCATACCTAACCTTTTCTTCAATTGACATTTCATTATGTTCAAATGATGTAGCCAAGAAATTTGAATGGACCATTTCCCAATCATTCTGAACTACTTAAGTAATATCAAAATATTGCCACCTGCAAGATATAACATGCAAAAAGCTAATTGGGATAAATATTTCCTATACACTCGAAACATACCATCATTCCCACATAACGAAGATCACAATACAACATGCGAATCCTTCTCAAACTTTATAATAAATGCTGCAGATAAAAGCATTCCAAAAACCAAATCACATTCCACAAAATCCCCTGTCCCATGGTGGAATCCAACCTTAACAACCTTAAGTAAAATAAAGGGATTTTGACGAAGGAAAAATCTATTTCTGGGTTCGACCTGTGTCGGCCGGTGAAATGTTCCTGTAGCACACATTTCTAGGTATAAATAGATGCTAAATATACCAGAGAAAAAAGCTATATGGAATACTGGAGTTACTACCTCCAGCTCGCTCACCCATATAGGGTGTCGGTATAGCACAAGGGTGAGTAGAAGCCACTACCACAGATACTTTGCCAATTAGAAGTCTCCTCTCAAAATCCCTCTCTAGATAGGTGCCGTTACAACGTTTACCTTCTGCTCGCTACTACTACTACTCTGCCCGAAACCTCCATTCCTGAATTATGCACCCAAGCTTGGGCCAGCTAAAGGGCAGGGGACCAGGAAAAGAGAGGGATGGGTTCACCGGGCGACACAGGTCTTCCCCCAGAAATAGATTTTTCCTGCGTCAAAATCCCTTTTCTGGGTTCGACCTGTGTCGGCAGGTGAAATAGTATGAGAGAATTGGCCATACAAGCTTGGTAAACATGATATTGTTATGATACAATAAAGTTTGTTCATACTTACCTGGCAGATATATATAATCAAGTACCCACCCACCTCCCCTCAGGGGACAGTGGAAATAAAATTATGAATAGAAAATGGGAATGGTTCCTGATACCCGCCTCCCAGCGGCGGGAATGGGTACTAACCACCTGGCCGACCACTGCGTGTGTCGGAAGTTTTTAAAATTCTGTCGGACTTCCGAAAATACAGCTATATATATATCTGACAGGTAAGTTTCATGAACAAACACAAAATTTTATAGATATATAAGGAAAATAAAAATTTTCTTAAAATTATGTTTTAATAACCAATGTAAGAATAGCAAGTTACAAATGGTAAAAAAGTACCCAGTATGACCAAATCCATACTATCCTGGGAAAAATCAACAGGTAATGAACATAAAAAACAAATAATTATGAACTATGTACATGTCCAGGAGTGGGTTGATGAGCAAAGCAGACCGGGACATAAGGCAGAAAGGCAGGAGGAAAAAAAGGAAAAAAATAATAGCAAAATAATAGAATACAAATAATAGAGTTACAAAAACTAGACTATATCAGGGGAGACAATGCTCCCTGCAGCCCCTGCCAAATATTTAAGGGCCCCTAAATTCTTCAGATAGTGGCGTTTAAATACTGTCGGGGATTTAATTAACTGAGGTAGCCACTCCCCGGATATCATGGACATGAGGGACTGAATCTGGATTGGCTTGTTTAATAAAATAAAGAATTTGTTGTCTGATTCCCTTCAAGAAAATGGTTCCACCTTTTTCTCTAATAAAAAGAGGACCTGAAGACCTTTCAGAAGTTCTGCCCAGATAAGATTTTAATGTAACGATAGGACACAATGATGGGTCCTGTGGAGAGGTACAATCTTCCATGGAGACCACCTGTTTTGTGGGTCTTCATTCTTTGTTAGGAATTTACGATCTGGGAAGAGCAGAACTTCTTCTGATGGGAGGAATTCAATATGATTTGGTTCTCTAGAGAGAGCCAATAGTTCAGATATTCTGGCACCTGAGGCCAGACTCATTAAAAATAATGTTTTCCTGAGAAGGGTTATATATGAGCATGATTCATTATCAGTATCTGACGCCAACCTGAGTACATCGTTTAAAAACCAGGAGACCGTGTGAGGACGGTCCACCGGTCTCAGACGAGCACATGCTCGAGGGATAGACGAGAAGTATGAATCTGTCAAATCAATATTAAAGCCAAACTGAAACATCTTCCTCAAGGCAGATTTAGTCGTCGTAATGGTACTAGCGGCTAGGCCTTTTTCGAACAGAGTTCTAAAAAATGAAATCGCCACATTCGTAGTCATCTTCTGGACATCTGATTCGTTTAGAAAGATGGCTAACTTCCTTACTGCTGAATCATACTGCCTGAGTGTTGATTCTCTTTTGTCTGACTCCACGAACAGGATGTTTAGTGGGTCAATACTAGCATCCTTCTGTGCCGCAAACTTCATGAAGTCCATAAAGTTAGGGCATTCAGAATTCTTAAGGAAGCTGACACAGTCCAAGTTTGTACTATTTGAGTCAGTTTTGGGTTGGGAATCCATCTGGGACGGAGATTCAACTCAAGTAAAGAGGAAACCAATTGCTCTTCGGCCAGTTGGGTGCTACCAGTGCCACCTGTCCTCTGAAAGATCTGAGTTTGTGCAGAACTTTCATCAAGAGGCTTATTGGCGGAAATATGTAAATCTTCTGCCAATTGTTCCAGTCTATGGACATCGCATCTGTGGCGTGAGCTATAGGATCCAGATTGGGAGCCACATAACACGGAAGTTTGTGATTGGACTTCGTGGTGAACAGGTCTACCTGAAGGCCCGGGATTTGTTGGCAAATCCAATGGAATGATTTTGTGTCCAAGGACCACTCCGACTCCAGCGGAGTTGTTCTGGATAGTGAGTCTGCAATGACATTCCGTACTCCTGCCAGGTGAGTAGCTGACAGGTGCCAATGATTTTTCGTTGCCAACGAAAATATCGCAATCATTACATGATTTATTTTGCTCGACTTGGAGCCCCCTCTGTTTATGCAATGAACTATCACTGCGCTGTCCGAGACTAGTCTTACATGAATGTTCTTGACTGGAGCTAGTCGTTTCAGTCAGAAAAATGACCATTGCCTCTAGGACGTTGATGTGGAACTGGCAGAATGTTTTCGACCACTTGTTCCTTGAACCTTCTTGTACTGGGAGTAGCCCCCCCAACCGCTCAGAGAGGCATCCGTGTGGACTATCAGAGCGGCGGGGGCGGGGGAAATTGTAGTGGTACTGATTTGGAGAGAGACCAGACTTCCATCCATGGACGGAGTCTTTTCTTAAATATTGGCGAAATCGAGGAGATTTTATCTCTGAACTTGTTGGCTCTTTTCCGCCAAACCCGATTGATATCCTTCAGTCTGGCTTTCAACAGAACATCTGTTATTGAGGCCAACTGGAGAGAACCTAGAATTCTCTCTTGGGTAAGACGAGAAGCCCGTTTGTTCTTGAGGAATTGTCTCGTAGCTTTCGCTATCTCTCTGCGCTTCTTTGGCGGGAGAGATAGTTTGTGTGTGGTTAGGTCCCATTGAATTCCCAACCATTGAAAGCGAGACGCCGGAATGAGACGGGACTTTTCCTTGTTTATCTGGAAACCCAGGAATTCTAGGAATTCTATTACTTTGGCTGTTGCCTTGCGACATTCTCGTCATTGGTTGCCCAAATGAGCCAGTCGTCTAGGTAAGCTATTAAACATTACCCCTTGATCTCTTAGCTTTTCTGAACCACTGGTCTCTCCTAGTTTGGTGGTGAATATTTCGGGTGGCGTTTATTTTGTGAGCCCGAATGGCATGACTTTGAACGAGTAAGCTTGTTTTCCTAGTTTGAAGCCTAGGTATGGAGAGAAGTTTCTTGCTATCGGTACATGATAGTAAGCGTCTGTAAGATCAATAGAGGTGGTGACGACCCCACGGGGAAGTAAGGTCCGCACCTGCGAGACGGTCAGCATGCAGAACTTGTCGCATTGAATGTATGAGTTGAGATGGGACATGTCCAGAATCACTCTTCGTTTGTCCGAGTCCTTCTTTGGTACACTGAACAGTCGTCCTTGAAATTTCAGGTGACTGACTTTCTTTATTGCCTTCTTTTGGAGAAGGTCTTTGGCATAGTCTAGAAGGGTTGTTTTTGGAATCTGGTGAAAACTGACTGGTGGAGGAAGCCCTTTCTTCCATTTCCACCTCAGACCTTTCGATACAATACTGTGGGCCCACGAACTGAAGGTCCAATGGTCCCGGGAGAGGTACAGTCTCCCGCCCACCTGCAGAGCCTCATTGACTGGTTGAGGTCTTACTTCCCCTGCCTCCTCTGAAGCTTCTGCCTCTAGAGCCAGCTCTCTGTCGGAAGGCACCTCTGGCTCTGCTACTCCTTGCGTGTCTGGTAAAGCCTCGAAACGCCCCTTGTGATTCAAAGGAGGCGTTGAAAGATGGGGAAGTTACAACAAACCCTAATGCTGGCTACACAAACTCGCTGATTTAGCATCTCCACCTCTCTAAGCAGTCGCAGAGACGAGGCAACTTAGCTAAAAGGTAATAACTCAAGCTAAACTGAAAATCCATCAGCATGTCTGTCAGCCTCGAGTTCATTTCCCCACAGGAAAGAGAAAGAGAGCGAACCTCCTACTAAAGACGGTTAAAGGACCAATTAGCGTTTTTACAGCAAGAAGCGGCCTTTGGCTCGCCGTGACTTTAAAAGACACAAGACGACAAGCCAAGGCAGACCCAAAGGGAGATTTGTGCACCCGAGGACGAGAAAAGTTATGAAATGCTCTCTAATTGGAGAAAGCGTTGGTTCTCTTCTCCAATGTTTAGAGGGCGCTGAAATACCCTAGGACATTTAAGACATATTCTCTATGTGGTCTCTTTCCTCAACAAAATGAGGATACAGCAAGGCATAGTGTCGCAACAAACACCGACCAGCCCAAACGAGTTCCTTAAACTCCATTCAAACTCTTCTTCCATCAGCGGGCAACGGGAGGAGACAGCTTGCGACAGGAGGTAAACAAGTGATCTTAGAAGATTGCTCTTTCTCCGCAACCCTTGACAACAAAAAGCGACACTTGTTCATAAGAGGTGACAGCAGCTGAGTGCTGTATTGCATCCACCACGACTCAATGAGAGGAAGATGGTTTTAAGCGACTCAGGACTGGGCCAACCCCCCCCGTCCGCACGAGTCAACTGCGTTCCCACAAGTCAACAACGTCCGTAGTCCGCAAGAGTCGACTGAGGGAAAGAGAACGAGGCGCTAGAAGTGGGAGGCGGTGGGAGAGGAGTTACAATGACTCTCCTACCTTGTCCGAAAGCGATCGTACATACATACTTGAAAGCATTCCTATATGAAACTAAGTTAGAAATCTCTGAAGCTAGAATCTCTAACTTGGCAAGAACTTTAGATGCTACAGATAGTGTAGACTTGAAAGAGAAACATTAAACGAGGCAGTAGTAAGAGATTTGCCGATAGCAAGGAACGAACACAAGCATTACGAAGAAAAAGGAATATGCTAGCAGACGAGAATTTAGAATAACCCAAACATGAGAGATATAAACAGTCGACCGAGTCGACACATCTAAATGTGTAAAACTCGCTACAGATACATTACCATCTCAATAAAATATCTATACCTATATTATATATTATTAAACCTATGCATCCTAACACCTCAAACTAGGTGTTGAAGACGACAGAATGCGCCTAAGGAGCGAGCATTAATGCTTACCGAAACGGTCCTTATGCGAACACAGTCCTAGGCAATCGCTTTAACGGTCCTTTGGTAAATGCTTTAAACGAGATTCAGACCATGAAAAGGGCGAAGTAGGTATTGGAGGGCACAGAATCCCATCGTCCCGAGAACCAACCCAGTTCCCTGGCAGCGGACGCTACCACCTGTCGCAGGGCAGTCCTAGGCTCAGGCTACGTACAGATGAAGGCACCAATACCTTACTTCTAACAGGGAATGTGAAAAAGAGCGCACACTATGGAGGGATTCGGAACGTTTCTGTCACGAACTCAGTTCAACAGGTATTAGAACTAAAAATAGGTTTAATGTTCTAACTTCTCGTTACGCTTTTCCTGAACCGAATGGGGAACAGAAGGCGGAGCTACAAAGGAAGTCAATACTAGCCTACTAAAATGCCTAGTCTGAGTAGGGATAGCCTGATAGGTTTAAGTCCTGACCTAACTAATTTCTTTCACAATCTATTAGTTTTCCATCTTTCCTATATCTCACATATTCAGGCATAAATTTCTCAGAATAATTCCCTACATTCTTCACATCTAGTAGTTCGAAGATCACACTCTGTACCCTTGCAAGTACAAAGGAATGTTGATCAACTTCCAATTTCAATATCCTGGTTACACCAAAAACATTCCTACATAGCCTAATGTTATTGGTTTGCTTCCGGTGGAAGATATCCTAGGAAAAGGAAATTACAATACCATAAACAGGTGTAAAACAGCCAAAATTCATAATACCAACAATCGCCTAGCCGCATGGTGGGAAGGAGAATTCTGACCAGAGCTAAAACATTTGAAACACACCTGGTGGAAAACACGTAAACTAGACAGTCATCCGGGCAACACCGATCCCGATCACCTGTTCCTATCATGAGGGTTCGCGCTAAAATTGAAAAAGAGTTATCCCCCAAACTCCTTTCAAACCTCAAAAAAAAAATCACTGAGTTAAAATAAATTCAACTCATTATTAAAGGATCAGTGTCGGCTCCTTATCCTCCCAGCAACGTATCCGCTGATACTATAAACCAAGAGAGAAGGATCTCTCGTAGGTTAACTTGAAGTCCTTCGTGTAATGAGCAGTCAACACATAGTTTGCATCTCTCATATGTTAAAGCTAATATGTCTTCCTGACATATTGTTACGAAAAGAACAAGAATTGGAAAAGCCTGCACTTCATGAGCTTTTAAATTCTCAGCTGTTTTGAAGGTATCATCAAGTCACTTATGAAGTGCTTTAGAGATCACCATTGTTTCAAAGAAGACTAGGACTTTCTTTCTTTGAACTGGATCTCATCTGGATGAAGCCTACGTCTGGCTTGCGCCTGGCTGGCGCCTCGCGCCTGCTGCGCCTCGCGCCTGCTGGCGCGAGGAGTATCCTGTTTGGAATACTCTGGCGCCTGACAGTCGTAACACTTCTCGAATACTCCTGCCGTCTGGAAGGCGCATCTCGCTCCAAATACTCCTGGCGCCTGTTAGGAGTATTAAGCTCAGAATACTCCTGGCGCTTGGTAGGCACATCGCGCTTCGAATACTCCTGGCGCCTGGTAGGAGTAAAAAGTCTAGATACTCCTGGCGCCTGGGAGGAGTATCGAGGTCAGAGTACTCAAGGCTCCTGGCAGGAGTATCTCTTCCCAAATACTCCTGACCTATGGAAGGCGCATCTAGTTCCGAATACTCCTGTGGCTTGGTAGGAGTATCGCTCATGGAATGCGCCTTTCGAATGGCAAGTATATTGCGCTTAGCGGGCGCTATACTCCTATCAGGAGTTCTCTCTTCTCCAGTTGGCTCTTGTTGCTTGGATGAAGATCTGGGCCTAGAACGATCTACAGTAAAGTCAGGCTCTTTGCGCCTGGCTCCTAGTTGGCGCCAGACGCTTGGCAGGAGTTACTTCCTTTCCCACGTCTCGCCTGCCTAACGCATCGCTCCCCCCAGAGATGGCCGCTTGTACGACAACTCCCCTGTAGGGTTCGTCGCGCCCGACAGGAGATCGGTATTTGGATCTCTTAATCGGAAGCCTGTCATCCTTTTTACGAGTAGGCTCTTTAGAAAGTACTCCTACCAAAGACGCTAAATTGCTCCTGCACATTCATCAAAATTTAGTCAGCTACATCCAGTAGACGATAGGAAATCTAAAAGTCCGAGAGACAAGTCTTCCTCCGAGGAGGATCCTTATTGAATACTTCCGTTGCTAACGAGTTCTCCTCCTAAATGTTTGATGAGTTTTCTCGTTGCAGAAGCTTCCCTATCCTTGCCCGAAGGAAGGAAGGAGCCTGGAAGCTTAAAGAGATTCTGAGCTGAAATTGGTAGGGCTCCTGATTTCTAGCTCTTGAATGTATCTCTCTGACCCTTTTGGGAAGTAGTTTGAGCCCTCATCGCGTTCCAAAGACTGTCAGTAAACGTTTAAACCTTGTCTTCTTCTGTAGATGACAATGTCAATACATTACCCGGACAACGAAACCTCTATCTGAAAGTGTTGATCCAGGAATAAAAAGCTTTAGTTCTTTTGCCAAACATACTATGCTGGCGCCAGAACCCATTGCCGAGTCTTCATAGAATTGATTCCAGATTCTAAAGCCCTAAATTTCACTTGTCCTTTTGATCGTTTAGGACCAGAGAAACATTTGATTAGGAGCAGTTCCATCTTGTCGGAACACGGAATCTGAGGCCCAAATTAGGATCCCATTCTAAGTATAATATCTCTTACTCTTATCGTATAGAGGTATTGTATAAGATCCCGAAGATCTTAATTCTCTACTATCTCTAATATTCTTTGTCGAGACAGAGTATATCTTTTTACTGTGTTCATTGATAGCAAAAATAAAATCCAAGGTGATTCTTCCCTCTGAAAGGGAAGAAAAAAACCATTATGTGGTTCACAGAGGTATCGGAAGAGGACAGTTTCCCCTTTCCATCTAGCACATCTGTAGCAATTCTATGTCTTTAACATATTTTAAAGGAATTATCAAGCTTCCCTTGAAAAATCCTCTCATTCATATTTACTTCTGGTCAGTCTGCACGCAGACAGACTCAGAGTGGATAGGTTTTTCAGGTCCAATATTTATAATAGATTCCGATAAAATCTCTACTCTCTTAGAAAAACCTTCCGACACATGCTGAAAGAAGAACGTGACCTCTGTGAATCCAACCTTTTTATTGCCAAAATGATGCATTCATCTTCTTCCTTTGACGCCCATTTATTTTTTTAATATCTGTTAAGAATATATATAACTAGGGGAAAAAGACTAAAGTTTATTCCCCTATTTAAATAAAGATGGCGTATCTTGCTACCTCTCTTGTTTCGAGGAAAAGGAAGCAATCTATAAGAAGCTCGTTCATCTTCTGCCTTGCGAAGAGATCTGTGAATACTTTCCGCAGGGTCTGACAACTCTTTCCAATAAATGTTAAATCAAGCTCTGCCGAATTAAAATCCTTTATAATACCGTCACATTGTGGTAAACAGCATTCATCTAGGAAACTCTTGTAAGGATAGTAGGAACGCTGTAATTAACCACGGTGTGTGCATAAGGCTTAACCGTATCGTTATCTTAAGGTGAATTTCCTACTACATTCTTTCCTCGCCGAGGCAGAGAGATATCCTTAGCAAAACGAATACGATGTTATTCATGTTTGCCTAAAAAAATCCCCTCAATTCGTGGTTAAGTCCCTGATTGTAGGGGGAATATACGGTGAAGCATTCGATCCCTTAGGAGAGAGATGTAACCAACCGTTCACGACCGAGAACCGGATGGTACTGGATTGGCTCACAATTACAGCCGTCTCGTTCACTGCCTGGCTGCATTCATTCTGAGTTGCCAGTTACTCCCTTCAATGAATGGATATAATAAAATTATTCTCGAGTCTAAGAAAGCTCTCAATAATGCAAATTTAAGCCAAACAACCTTTGTTAAATACCGAAGCTGAGTAGGTATTGTCGTAACAAACCTTTTAAGCGAAGTCCTTACTAGGAAAATCCTGTAAGGATATAGATAATTCCGTAGCGAACCAGAAAGGCAACTATGGTATGCGTATATGACTTGTCATTCAGTAGTCGTATACAGCAAGCCTTCTACGACACTCTTTCCTTTCCGACATGCAGAGAAAGAATGGAAATATTACTCTCTTCGTTCATTTCGTCAATAATCCCGAATGAGTATTAGTCAAAGAAAAGATCGCAAATGACAACCGAGGATGGTCGAAGAGAATCTCTCCAGCTTTTATTATCTTGGAGATAAGTCCGTATTTTACGCCTTTCTTATCTGGAAGAGCCTCTAATCAATGAATGAGAGCTCGTACGAATCTTGTTCAACTTCCAAACGATTGCCCCTCTTTCTGTAAATGGTTGGTTGCATTATTTTTTAGAAGGAGGATGATTTTAATATCCTCTTACTAATACTGAACTAATTCTCACAATTCTGCTCTATCTTCCATTCCTCAAGTTGGGACAAGATTGAGCAACCGGAGGAGAGCGCTTCCTTTCGAAAGGTGAAGGGCTTTCAGCAGTACCGACTCTAACCTGACAAGGGCTACGGCAGCCTGTGCTACATCTTGAGTCCCTGCCTGGAAAAAGCCGAACTTGCTCTTGCCTTTATTGCATTAAAGACGATCCTGACAAGGGCAACGGCCGCCTGTTGCGACAACTCCCGTCCCTATCAGGAGAAGCCTCGAATGTCTTTCACCTTTCGCCTGGAGGACTCTTGGCGGTTGTCAGGCTCTTCTTGTAGGAGAAAGTGCCTGGCGCTAAGCAGGAGTATCTTGCCTAGAATACTCCTGGCGCCTGGGAGGAGTATCGCGATCGGGAATACTCCTCCGAGGAGTCCATCGCGAATACTCCTGGCGCCTGGGAGGGAAGTATCGCGATCGGAATACTCCTCGTCCTCGGAATACTCCTTGGCGCCTGGCAGGAGTATCGCGCTCCGAATACTCCTGGCGCCTGGGAGGAGTATCGTGTCGAATACTCCTGGCAGGAATACTGCTGGCGCCTGGCAGAAGTATCGCTTTCCTAGGAGGAGTATCGTGATCGGAATACTCCTGGCGCCTGGTAGGAGTATCGTGCTCGGAATATTCCTGGCGCCTGGGAGGAGTATCGTGATCGGAACACTCCTGGCACCTGCCAGGAGTATCACGTTCCGAATCACATGGGAGGTCCTCGGCGCCACCGGGATAGGATGGATCTGGTGAGGTATCGTGATCAGAATACTCCTGGATCCTAGCAGACGTATCGCCCTTGGAAAGTTTTCTTGTTGGAAAGTTCCGAGCATCTGAAAGGCGATCCTCGCCTGGAAAGTTCTGTACGTCTGGAAGGTTATTCGAATCTGGAATCTTCCGCCTTCTGGAAGGTTCCGCTTGTGCGGAAGGTTCTGTGTGCGGAAGGTTCCGATCTCTTGTACATTTGTTCTTGCTTAGAATTCGACAATACTTCCATTTTCGACATAGCCCTCCCTTTCTTCTGATGAGAAGGACTTCCATTTCCGATGAAGATCCTGGTTCATAGTGCTTCAGGCGCTTTGCGCCTATATTCAGGCCCTTCAGGTGCTTTGCGCCTCGTTTCAGGCGCTTTGCGCCTTGTTTCAGACGCTTTAGGCGCATTGAGCCTCGTTACCGGAGCTTCATGGCCCAAGGAGCTAGAAGCTTAAAAGTTATATATATGTGTAATCACTAACGAGATCCATATAATTCATTCGATCAACAAATATTCTTTAATATCTAATTCGTTCTTCTCAGAATAGATATATTTTCATATACATGTACCGATGAGGAATTTATTGAAATAACTATTTCAAACCCCCATGGGATAGAGCCCCCCCCTGTCCAACTGTACGGGGGGACGAACCCGGATAGGGCAATGCCTCTACCGCAACTGTTATCGAATGATGTCTTCCTTTCTCCGTCTCTTCTGAGGTTCCGATAGCCAGACGAGATTATCTTGCATCTTCATTTAATCTACGCCGTTGAAATGGTTTCTTCTCCTTATTCGTCAAGACGATAATAATAAGGGGAACACATTGAATTAGGATGCCTTTCCAATGGCTATCCCTGGCAGTCTGGGACGTCCTACAGAACCTGCCGAGGGGACGCCTGATCGGTGGGGGTTCTCCATAACCTCCGTACGGCTTTCGACTTTCCTTCTCCTCCGGGCCAGGGAGCTTGGAAGAGGTCTAGGCCTGGGAGCGAGACAGAGCCGATCAGACGCACCCTCTATTGCAATGGGAACACTATAATCACTTCTTACCTTATAATAGCTCGTATCTTGAGCTACATTCCTTTATCTTCAAATTGCAAATGAATTTGTAGTTTCTGTGAAGTAAGAAGGTGATGAGGAAACAACACTACTAGTACTGTTAATATTCTAACTGCTTGTCAGAACGAGGGCTATTAAAGCTTCTAAAGAAAGCATATCTAGTTCTATGTTTTTCTGACTTCCTCAAATAGGAAGTTACCTTATTTTCCTCAATCAAATTCTAACATTTATTACACTTTATCAATGAATAAATATTTATATTTCCCTTTCTTGCAAACTATGTAATTGTCTACCGAAACTTCGGTAGTTACACAACCTCTATTCTTTGAAAACTTCGAAGTTAATTCATTAAAAGTTATTAATAAGTTATTAAAAGCGTATGCCGAACCACCGATCCAGTACTTCCCTGTAAAAGTTGGCCCAGAAGATCGATGGCGATGAAACACGAAAATCAAATCAGGAGGGAAGGTAAACATATGTTTACATTCCCAGCGACAGAGAGAATCTGATTAGAAAACGGGAATGGTTCCTAGTCCTGCCACCCAGCGGCAGGCCGGTAGATCACCTGACCTACCTGTAGCGTGTGCCGCGAAATTCGAATTTCTGTCGGGGACGACGGAGTCGATAGCTATGTATATATCTGACAGGTAAGTTGAATGTATGAAAATATTATACAGTACTAGTACTTGAAACTTACCCAACATTATGTATGTGAAGATGACGTTGAAAATAGTTGTTAACGATCTTCCTACATAATAAAATGCCACACCCACATACTTCAAACAAAGGTTGTTCAAGGTGATCATGCCTACAAACATGAATGTTAAGGGTAACACCTGCCGAAAAAGAGTACAGTAATTATATCAGTAATGTATAAAGTTCATAAAAAAATAAAACAATAATATGCCACAATGGGCTCAATTGGTTCAAACCATGCAGCATGAGGAAACAGTTTTGCAGAAACAAAGAAGGTGAAGCAATTATTGAAATTTGGTAAGACATAGAAATATGCTAATCTGAATGTTCAAGATGCCTAAAGAACAGTTTGTAATGGATAAGATTGGAGAAGTTGAAACAGTAACAAAATCTGTAATGATGAAAGTGCAGATAGCATCAAATTACAGATTGTACTTCAATACTATCTAGTGAAGTAACCCTAACAAATATACATTCTCCAAGCTATTATTTCTGACACCACACCATTTCCTTAAGGGATAGATCCTAAAAAAAAGGACAGTGATCACTCTTACATTTGTAATTTGCGATTCATGAATATACAATCTGAGCAATAAACATTCTGCAATGCAAACTTCTTCATAAACATATACAGTACAGGCAGTCCCCAGGTTACGACGGGTTCGGCTTACAATGTTCCGAGGTTAAGGCACTTTTCAATTATATTCATCAGAAATTATTTCCAGGGTTACGACGCATGTTCCAGGGTTACTCTCCTACAACGCTCATCTGGCAGAAGAAATATGACACCAAAAATGCAAAATAATCAATATTTGAAAAAAAAAATTTTATGAAAAATGCAATAAGAATGCAGTTTACATAGTTTTCAATGCACCCAAAGCATTAAAAGTAAGGTTTTCTTAGGATTTTTGACGATGTTCTGGCTTACGACAATTTTCGGCTTACAAAGCATCTCAACGGAACCCCCGTTGTAACCCGGGTACTGCCTGTACTCGTGGGTTCATCAGTGCTTAGAACACCCCCTATACAAATGAGCCATTCACTTCTGTTCTGACTGCATTATTTTTCTTGGATGTTGAGGTCCTTCCTTCTCAATTCCAGGATGGTGAGGTCCTTCCTTTTCAATAACACTTGCTTTTCACTATTATCTCATATACGCTAACCATTTTCTCAAATTTGAATAGATCTGCAATTCACCTTGGGTCACATATACAGCTTCAACCTATTCTTTATCTAATATACTGTATGAGAGATACTGTATCCATAATTTCTTATTCTTTATTAGTATATAGAATATAACCAATAATGGTTATTGTAAGAGGTACTGGGATTCATATGGGCAGGAATAGGTTGTCCAAATGATCAACATGCATACAGTACTCTATTACAGTTAGTGTTCCCAATTGTCTGCGATTTCAAGGATCCACAAGGGAGGGAATCTTGGAACTTATACCTACAGATGTACAGATGCCAAAGGTGAATCTGTCATCTAAAATGTGTTAAGAAACAAACTGAGGCATATTTAGGCTACTGTAAAGTGATGGGTTTAAGCTAGAGCAAATGACGACTTTAATTCTACTACATATTTGGCAATTCTTTGTATAACAAAAAATTAATGTTGATAAAAACAATTGTATCAGACTTCAAATTCAAATTAACAAACAGTTTTGTACTATATGTAAGTTTATATAAAGCTAATCATTAACTTCCTACAACCATACACACTCCAGGGAAAGTTACACCAAATTCAAATCCTACAAACTGCAATACAGTACCTGACTTGGAGGTTGAGTTACATATAAAATGCAGTACGTACAAAACGTATGAAATATTACCTGTCTGGCTTTACTTTTCTCCAGATGTCCAACTTCAGGAAACGTTATTAAGTTAGGGAAGACTTTTGATGCTTGACTGAGTAAAATACATGCAACTGCAGTTACAAAACACTGAAACCAAGTGACAAAGAGCGGCGCATCTTTATCGTGACCGGATGAGCCACCAAGGAGATACTTGTTGACAAACACCATCGATATGGAGACAGCCCTTGGGAATGGAAAATATTACTATTTAATAGTTCACTTAATTGAAAATTATACTGTAGTAAAAAGGTTACTAAATATGATGATAAAACCTTCATTTACTTCTAAAGTAAGCTGAATTTTTCTTACTACTGTATCTTCAAAACAAAGCTCCAGTCATTGCAACTTTTATAGTAGTCAAAACAAAGGTCCAGTCATTGCAACTTTTATAGTAGTCAAAAGTAAAAGAAGGAGAGAGAGAGAGAGAGAGAGAGAGAGAGAGAGAGAGAGAGAGAGAAGAGAGAGAGAGAGAGAGAGTGTGCTTGTTTTTTTTTCTCTACACACAGGGGATGGGTTGTGGGCTACTCACTGAATGTTAGTGGGTTAAATGAGTGTGACCAATTTGTAGAGATAAAGCTGATGCTCTTTCTGGTATGGAAAAAAAAACAACAATCTAACAGCATGTTTCAGCTGATCTACTTCACTTCATCAGATTCAATGTTGCATTTGCTTGTCATTTATTCAGTTTACATTTTAGACACTAAATAATCACTGATTTCCTTATTGGCCTCAACATGAGGGACCCAATATATAACTTGCAATGTGAAAACTACTTGTCACAAGAAAATTCTTTGAAAAATAATTTTTTATATATTTCTAAAGGACTTCTAGATCCACTGTATTTTAAAAATGTATACAGTGGCATAATTCTGACGCATTCTCGTCAGGCCTGCTGTAATAAAATTACTCTTTATGTAATGAGAGTACTGTATATTTACTATACGATATAGCAGCAAATCACACACAATGGCCACAAGGACCCATAAATTAGTGTGAACTCTTGTATCTTGTGTGGTCTACTGTGTAGTGTTTACATGTTCTAGCGCAGAGGAGGCCAAACAGTCGATCGCGGCCATTTGTTTGGTCGATTCGCAGTCACCCACAATCAATATAAACAAACAAAAATAAGCTATATATATATATATATATATATATAGTATATATTTATATATATATATTAATATATAGAATATATTATAATATATATATATATATATATATTATATATAACATATATAAAAATGATATATATATATCTATATATATATATATATAATTATATATATATATATTATATATATATTATATATCTATATATATAATATATATATATATATATATTTATATATATTATATATATATATAATATTCTATTATATATGTATATTATATATATCTAATATATGATATATATATATATATATATATATATATATATATATATATATATATATATATATAGTGAGGCAATTATGTCTCCATGTTTTATCATACTATGGCGCTATTTGAAATTTGTTTTCCCACGTAATAATATGTGATTATGTAGTATGATCGATTGTAAAATTGTTTCAGTCTTTAAAGTAGATCTCGGAGTTCAAAAGTCTGGCCACCTCTGTTCTAGAGAATATGCATCTTTTTACAAATAATACAGTTCAGACTTTGTGGATAGTCCAACAAGAAGTTCTAGTACTGAAGTAGTTCTCATCATCATACAAAAGAAATGGAGGACAGTTTTTCAAAAACAATTCTCAATGGTCAATTAACACTAACACCAATAATAAGAAAATCACTTCCATGTACTTTATATTGACCTCAGGGGCATGGATGCCAACTCTTGACAGATGGAAATGGGGGGAACACTTTTTTTTGGAGTGTCGGGAGATAACTGATTACTGTCATAAAGTATTTGGTCATACTCTCTCTCTCTCTCTCTCTCTCTCTCTCTCTCTCTCTCTCTCTCTCTCTCTCTCTCTCTCTCTCTCTCTCTCTCTCACAAACACATATGTGCTACAAAATGCTCATGTTTTACTTACCAGTAAAGGCTGACAACTGCTGTAATCCTAACATATTTGTACAAAAGTGACTCTTGTCTGATTCCTAAAGATTCCATTGTAGCCTGAAAAATATAAGAAAGCATGTGAAAACAACAATTCTGAAAGCCAACCAAGTTCTGATAATCAATATAAGCGCTATGAAACTAAACATAGCTTACAAGAATTTAATGACCTGCAGATAGCCCATGAGCCCTACGAGGAATCACTAAAATGCTAATCACATACACACCAGCTAATGGAAGTTGTCCAAATCCAAACATCAAATTAAAAATTCCATTTTTATTCCTAAAAAGTCTGTCAAAAGGTTCATGATATAAAAAAAAATATATGATAAAACAAAATTCAAACTAATCACTATGCTGTAAATTAACAAACCCTTTATATAATCCTGCTATATGCTCTGTAAGATTGGATCAACTGAGCACTAATTATCTTCCTAAAAGCTAGTGGAGCGGTAATTTATACTGCATGACACTTGTTTATTTCTTTTTTCTTTTTTTACCTGAGGTAGGCTAGTCAATTACCTATCCTACAGCCCTATGCATTTTTAACCACAGCAAGTATAAAAGGGTTTCTTGAGGAACATGAACATTATAAAAGCAACTTGTGATAAGAAACCCCACATAATCTTATTTCAATAAATAATAAACAAAGTTTACTATTTATTGAAACTGGAAACTGGAGCGTAACATTCTCCTAATAAAATAATTTGGCTGTAACAGTATTAACAAATGCTATTTACCAGTGCATCGGAAGAGCATGATGGATAAGGATACAAGCGGTAGTGTGCAGGACAAAGGGTTCTTCTCCTTTTAATTGCCTAACCATCTTGACTTCAATTTGTTGCATGCATCCACTATCAGAGTACTGCTTCAGTTCTGTTACTCTTATCATGGAAGAAACTGACTTTTACATAGTATTTACATACTTCAGTGCTAAAGAATTTTATATTTTCATTAAACATTGTGGTAGCAAGAATCACATCTTATCTAACCTAGAGCACTATAAATTAAAATAAAATCACTGTGTTGCAACCTAACCTAGGATGTTAAGTCCTTACCTGTCCAGGGAAGCTTTTCTGCCTTGGACTTCCCCACATTTCACCTAACTTAGGGTACTCTAAAAGTGAAATTAATGGGTTGCCACCTAACCCAGCCAAACCTTACTTAACATAAGACTCTGGGTCCTTAAATGACTGGGGGCTTTACCCCCTAGACGCACCTTAACATAACTACAGTCACCAAATACGTACTATATACAATTTACCTTAATCATAATCATAATTTGCAGAAATATTATGGTGATATTGGGAGACATCCTTTTATTCACTTTGGTATTTTCCTCCACCCAAAAAACCAGCTTTCCCACTGTGGTCTCCCATAATTGTAGGATATAGGCTAAGGGGTTACAGCATTTTAAAACCACTAATTTGTTTCCAACATCTTACAGTTCAGAACCCACAGAAAAAAATGTAAAACAGCTGAATAATCCAAGGAAGAAGAGTTACCTATCTGTATGAACAGAACCATGACTGCAGACTGAAACTGATATTTTCAAGTCACACCTGAATTCCAAAATCCC
Organism: Macrobrachium nipponense; assembly: GCF_015104395.2. Taxonomy (NCBI): domain Eukaryota; kingdom Metazoa; phylum Arthropoda; class Malacostraca; order Decapoda; family Palaemonidae; genus Macrobrachium; species Macrobrachium nipponense. Next base: position 42,144,698 of record NC_061094.1, read on the forward strand.
ACTTAACTGGTGACACCTACAAAATAATAAATCAGCTTTCTGCACTTTTTAAGTGCTCATGTTTCCCGATAACAATAACAAGAAGCATTCCAAACAAGCTAGCCATCCTTAACAACAATGCGCTAGGACAAAAAATCCAATTAGGAGCCTCACTCACTCAAACATCAAAGTACGTATAAACAAAATACCCAGTAACAAAAAATCTGCAGTAGATTTTAGTATCATATTAATATACTACCTATGTCTATTACACATAGTTATAGCTAGATATATGTCACTAAGGAGACACAAGAACAAAGCAAAAAACAAAACTCAGCGTCAAGACTGGTATTACCGCAGGCTTAAAATTACCAAAATCCAATTAGGAACCTCCCTCACTCAAACATCAAGATATAAACAAAATAGCTACCCAGTAGATAACAAAAAATCTGCAGTAGATTTTAGTATTATTTTTATATAGTCTACTACCTATTACACATATATTAGCTATATGTCACTAAGGAGACACAAGAACAAAGCTAAAAACAAAACTCAGTATCAAGACTGGTACTAGGGGAAACAACCGCCTTGGATCCATCGTACTCAGGTGGATCAGCCTTATTCACTCGATATTTAATTGGTGAAGCAAGAATACAATTACATCTTTATGCACACCATTAAAAAGACTGAAGTTTTGTCAACATAATGTGATATATGAAAGCCCCATACGAACTAAAATAAGCATGTGAGGTCTTCGTGAAATATGTTTTCAGGGCAGTTTTTAAATCCAATATGGCGTCGTCCGCCTCAAGTCTCTTTCGTAACCAGCATGGATCCCACGTCCTTCCCATCCTTCCCAGCACTCATTTGAACAATATTAGCGTATATATGTAACATTTATCAATATTACTCAAGATTGCAGTTGTAATCAGCACAATAAAACAACATTTTGTTGCATATATTAGTGAAAGTATGAAATTTCTTATTCCTGGTGTCATGGTTTGAACTGAAGTTCATTTTTACCTTGTAATCGGTGGTTTTATCCTTACTGCCATCACAACTGAAACTCCACAGTGCTTATTTGATATTAATTATACACATTTTGGTCTTAATTCACTCCAAATTGCACTTGAACTATGTTGAGAGTTTGTTGACAGCGAAGTCATGGCAGGAAAAAATTTCCAGCCTTGTCATGCATCTGGCTGCTGAAAATCAATGCTGAGTAGACGATGGATAGGCGAACTGTTTATGACAAAAAAAAAATTTTTTTTCTTTTGCTAGCACTTTTCATTGATTTAAGTCTATATTACTATTTTGACTTTTCTATTTTTAATAATTGTAAGCCAGAAATAAATGTAACCCTTAATGCTTGCATACTAGGAATGGCAAAATTTCATCGTTGCAAATTTAGTGGAGCTTCACACACACCTACCCCGATGCATTTACAAACTGTTTCAATGAATTCTAGTTGTTATAGTAATGCAATAATGATAAAATTACTCTAATATGTATATACACGTATACTACAAATAGATATGCTAATTTCACTTATTTCCCGGTTTTGTGTAATCATCGTTTACAATTGTTGTGAAGAAAGTGCCCCAACGTCTATGGGTACAAGTGGTGTGCGGATTTAGCACATGGAATGGAAAGTTTATTGACACAAGTGACTCTGCAAACATCAAGATGGCGTTAATCTTCTACATTTTTGGTGTTTTAAGTAAAAATTTTGAAAGCATCATGGAGGTATGTTTGCAGTGCGCATGGCTAGACTTTCATTAACCTCTGTTTAATCTTAAAATATAACCTTAATTTCTAACTTTGGAGAAAATACTTACTTCAAAAGGAGAGTAGATGTCTCGAGGTGTTGCTCTCACTACCATTGACTCGTGACTGGTGCCCATCTACAGTGTCAGGACGTATTAAAGTACTTTTTCGGAGGGTGAATCAACAGGTGGCCACTGGATCAGCTAGGGGGAAACAACCGACTGGACTTGCGGATCCAGTTTCTACCGTGCTTAGATCCACCCTCCAAAAAAGTACTTTAACATGTCCTGACACCAGAGATGGGCACCAATCACAAGTTGTTGGTGGTGAGAGCAAGAGCTCGAGACCTCTACTATCCTTTCGAAGTAAGTATTTTCTCCAAAGTTAGAAATTAAGGTCACATTTTAAGATTAAACATAAGTTAATGAAAGTCTGGCTCTACGCAGTGCACACATACCTCCTTGACGCTTTCGAAATCTTTACTTACAACTCCGAATATTTAGAAGATTGATGCCATCTCAATGTTTGCGGAGTCATTTGTGTCAATAAACTTCCCATTCCATGTGCTAAATCCGCACATCGTTTGTACCTATAGACGCTGGGGCACTTTCTTCACAAAAATCGTACACAATGACTTCCAACCACGACTTATCCAAGGAAACTACGATTTTTTGGTAAAGAAGAAGAAGAAGCGTGCACTAGGTAATTATTTAAATAAATAGTTAAACAGTAGTATAAGGTCATGAATTGCATAAATTTTGTACATATTCATGATTATTAATTTGAAAATTTTGTTGTTGAAAAATTTGTAAATAGATTCCCGACTCAAATAACAGTTTTGCTGTGAACAGTACCTACAGCGTTGTTCGCGCTCTTCAATCGTTTATCAGTGTTGCCAATTAGTATGTGTTTACCCTCAAACTGGGTATAAGACTTACACAAAACAGGGGAAACAAGTGAAATTAGCATATCTATTTGTAGCATATATACATATTAGAGTAATTTTATCATTACTGCATTAGTACCATGACAACTAAAATTCCTGGAAACAGTTTGTAAATGCATTGGTGTATGTGTGAAGCTCCACTATATTGGCAACAATGAGTCATTTTGCCATCTGCTCATATCTGCTTTAGAAATATCTGTAATTTTTCGGGGGTAATTTGGTTGCAAAAAAAAGGGATACCTACTAGACATGAATTAACTAAACATTTTGAAGTAACAATATAAAGTTGAACTAAATAAGGAGTAAAGTAAACAAGTAAGGGAATAAAGCTTTGCACCTCATAAACTGTGTACTTGTGTGCTGCCCGTAACTGTGTTTGTGGAGTGAGCACTTAAGAACCAGGAAGAGCAACCTAGTTCAAGTGCAATTTGGAGTTAATTAAGACCAAAACATGTATAACTACAATCAAATAAGCACTGTGGAGTTTCAGTTGTGATGGCAGTAAGGATTAAACCATCGATTATAAGGTAAAAATGAATTTCAGTCCAAACCATGACCTCGGGAATAATTAGTTTCATACTTTCACTAATATAGGCAACAAAATGCTGTTTTATGGTGCTGATTACAACTACAATCTTGAGTAAGATCAATAAATGTTACATATATACACTATTGCTCAAATAAGAGCTGAGAAGGCTGGGAAAGATATTGGATCATTTGCGGTTACGAACACCACCTCAGTCGATGGACGCCATATTGGATTTCAAAACTGCCTTGAAAACATATTTTACGAAGACCTCACATGCCTATTTTAGTTTGTGTGGCGCTTTCATATATCCCATTATGTTGACGAAACTTTAATCTTTTGAATGGTATGCTTAAAGATGTAAATGTATTCTTATTTCACCAATTAAATATCGAGTGAATAAGGCTGATCCACGCGATGACGATGGATCCACTGTGGTGTTTCCCCTTAGTCCACTCGGTTGTTTCCCCTAATGATGCTTTCATATATCACATTATGTTAACGAAACTTCAATCTTATGAATGGTATGCTTAAAGATATAATTGAATTGTTGTTTCACTAATTAAATATAGAGTGGAAAAGGGTCTTCTTCGTGAGTCAGGTGGACTCAATGCCATTGTTTACCCTATTACCAACAAAAGTTTCCCAGTTGTAATATCATTCATGTAAGTACTAGTGTAAACAACCGCAGACGATCCATCGTCATCGCATGGCTCGGCCTTATTCACTTGATATTTAATTGGTGAAACAATAATACAATTACATCTTTCAGCATACCATTCAAAAGATTGAAGTTTCGTCAACATAATGTGATATATATGAAAGCCCCATACGAACTAAAAGAAGCATGTGAGCTCTTCGTAAAATATGTTTTCAAGGCAGTTTTGAAATCCAATATAGCGGCAGTCGTGTGACTGGCCGTTCTAACCACAGACAATCCACCAACTTTCCCAGCCTTCCCAGCACTCATTTGAACAATGTTAGCATATATATGTAACATTTATTGATCTTACTCAAGATTGCAGTTGTAATCAGCACACTAAAACAACATTTTGTTGCCTATTTTAGTGAAAGTATAAAACTTTTTATTCCCAGGGTAATGGTTTAAACTGAATTCACTCTCACCCTATAATTGGTGGTTTTATTCTTACTGCCATCACAACTGAAACTCCTCTTTGCTTAATTGATTGCTATTATACACATTTTGGTCTTAATTCACTCCAAATTGCACTTGAACTAGGTTGCTGTTCCTGGTTCCTAGGCGCTCACTCCACAAACACAGTTACGGGCAGCACACGAGTACACAGTATATGAGGTGCAAAGCTTTATTCCCTTAATTTTTCACTTTACTCATTATTTAGTTTAACTTTATTTTGTTACTTCAAAATGTTTATTTAATTCATGTCTATTATCCCTTTTTTGCAACCAAATTAACCTCAAAAGATTACAAATATTTCAGAAGTACTTACAAGCAAACGACGCAACGAAAAAATTACTCATCGTTGCCAATCAAGTGGAGCTTCACACATACGCCAATGCATTTACAAATTGTTTCCATGAATTCTAGTTGTCACAGTAATGCAGTAATGATAAAATTGCTGTAATATGTAGATATACTACAAATAGATGTGCTAATTTCACTTATTTTCCCTGTTTTGTGTAAGTCTTATAGGTACCCAGTTTGGAGGGTAAACACATACCAATTGACAACACTGATAAACAATTGAAGAGCGCAAAGAATGCCATAGTTCCCTTGGATAAGTAGTGGTTGGAAGTCGTGTTTACGATTGTTGTGATGAAAGTGCCCCAGCATCTATGGGTACAAGTGGTGTGCAGATTTAGCACAGGAAATGGGAAGTTTGTTGACACAAGCGACTCGGCAAACATCGAGATGGCGTCAATCTTCTAAACCTTTTTAATTGTAAGTAAAAATTTTGAAAGCGTCATGGGGGTTTGGAGAAAATACTTACTTTGAAAGGAGAGTAGAGGTCTTGAGCTCCTGCTATCACCACCAACAACTCATGACTGATGACTATCCCCGGTGTCAGGACGTGTTAAAGTACTTTTTCGGAGGGTGGCCAAAAACATGGTAGTCAGTGAGTTGGCCAGTCCAGTCGGTTGTTTACCCTATACCTAGCCTAGTACCTACTACCTACTGTTTGGCTAGGGATCAGGTAGTTTTGGTGAATTACCAAAAGGTACCTAGTAGGTAGGCATTAGGTACCTAGCTTGGATAAGTCACAAAGTCTGATGCTTCAGTTGGCTACGGTAACCTAGGAACTCAATCCTAGACTGGGCTGGCCAGCTAGTATATACTACCTAAGTAGTAGCAAATCTGCAGCTAGGTACTACCTAGGTACCTAGTAGGTACCTAAGGTAGGTAGGTAGTACCCTAGGTACCACCACCTAAGTACTACCTATGGGTAGTACTTTGTTAAGCCATCATTAGGCCTGGACTAGAATATAAAGTTTCACTTCGTGGTAGGCAACATTCCTATGTAGACATTTCTAGTTAACAGTCAAAGGCTTACCTTTCTACAACATCAACTTTCACGTAGCAAACAAGAGATATTTGTGATGTCTGACTGTTCAACTGAAGTTCAGAAGTTCAGCGGCTCACACCTCCTATGCTACTCTTGGACTCTCAGCGAACAGTTAGGTTCCATTCATTTCCAAGGCCGATTATTACCAAAAAAATAAAGTTACTTATGAGACAATAATGTAAAAATCATTCTTATATTACCTAAAGTGACACATTAGGTATATCATAGAATAAAATACTCGTTAAAGTGTAACTATACGCAACGTTTTACCAACGGTATGATAGAAAGGCTGTAAGATCGTTTTGTTTGCTAGCTTTATTTTTGTTTACGTCGACTACTGAAACGTCATTTTGTCCGAATCTATTGATTCGTAGTATCCCGTACGCATTATGTCTTGTTTTCCTTGAACAAAATTACTCTAAATAGCTCCTAAAACTTTTGAAATGAGTAAAATCTTATAACTATACATAAATTTGTCTAATAAGTTTATTAAGATTTGGTTAATAAATTTCCACTGACGTGATCATATATTCGAACATACGAACAGATTTTTCTTGTTATATCTAGTACTCAAGCGACAACAATTGTTCTGAGAGACTAAGAGACTCGGATATCGTGTGATATATCCTTTATTTGGAACTATTTTTATAGGATTTAAAAGCTAAACGAATGAAATAATACGATTTTACTACAGATCCTGAGATGGAGGACAAGGAGAATAATAGGTACTCAGCAGAAATGTAATATCAATGACTTGTCAACATTTCTTTTTAATAACGGTAGTGAACAAGGAAATCATTTTCTCTGGTAGGTTTGAGATATATATATATATATATATATATATATATATATATATATATATATATATATATATCAAACCTACCAAAGATAAGGATTTTCTGGTTCACTACCGTCATATATATATATAAGATATATTATATATATATATATATATATATATAGTATATATATATATATAAATAAACAAACCTACCAAAGATAATTATTTTTTTGTTCACTACCGTCATATATATATATATATATATATATATATATATATATATATATATATATATATATATATATATATAACCTTCATTGCTGTGGATGAGCTAAATAAACACCTTGTTTACTAAAGCTTGAACTTTTAACAATTCAACATCAAAGTAAGACACTTGATAAACTGTTGCCCTATTGTTAATTACACCAAAGCTATCTCGTAAATAAATCTTAGGAGGTATGTATACTAGTATCCATTGTAAAAAAAAAACTGTTAGTATTATGAGTGAAAGTTGTTGTATTCTGAGCAAAAAACGTCGTTGATACAATAAACTCAAAAGACCATTAACTTGCAATGCAAGCTTCCATGTATAATCCAGTAATCAAATGGGAAATTTGGAAAACAGAAATAAACATGAAAAATGGATAAACGTAAATCAGGAAACAAACAAAAGCAGTATCCACATAAATAGAAAAAGTGTAAGTAAGAAAAATAATGCAACATTGTTTAAAGTATTGTTACGACCTATCTTGAACGTGAGAACATTTGCATCAATAATATGATAATAAGTCCCAAATGTATAGTATAATGCATCTTTGAATGAAAATTAAAACAATATTGGTATGGATTGTAATTCATAAGGATATATTGTGATTCCCTTCTTGTCTTTTGACTCTTGATGAAAGGGCTAACTTTGCAGTGTTCCTAATATTAATTCGAAAGTTCTAATGGTAAGGGAATGATATGATTATACATAAACCTACAAAGCTTGCAGATTTACAGCAAACATGCAAGCCTAGTGTAAATGGCAATTGGTCACAATGAGGCCGGAGAAGCCAACTGAGTCAAGAAGGGAATGGATTTTTTGCATTTTAAAGGATCATAAATTCATGAAGTGTTTTTGTGACAATGCAATTTTCATTGTAGGGCAGTTTCGCTGACATTAAAAGCATTTTTAAGATACTGAATAGAGTAAAACATTATTGCACATCTTTGCCCCTTTCAATGCAAGAGCTAGACAACAGTATTAATAGAAATTGAAACAAGTGATTATTATTGGCAAGATTTCATAAATCTATTTGGGAGGGAGAAAGGGTTTTCTTAAACGTATCTTTGCCTCTAAAATACCTGTGTTTCCATTAACACAAGACCTTATTCAAGAAGGGATAGTAGCCATTGTCTTGATATGCTAACAGGATTATCGTTTCTTACAGAACCGAAGAAAATGTTCCCATGAAAGGAACAGACGTCACATCGTGTTTTACGTACCTCTATAGACCTTGCGTCTACCACTAACAGATCGTCTAACGAAAGTTCTTACTGCGATCTCCTTCCAGCAACAGGCAACAGCAGCAGCTGTAAAGGTAAATATAGTTAAGTCCAAGAGAAGAGAAAAAGAAGAGGAAGCCGCCGAAGACGTAGTAAAGACTAAGAGTAGCCATCGGTGGTTATGGAGTATGTCATTAAGACTCCACAGTTCGTGGGTAAGTAGGCTAAAACGGACATTCTGAGGTGAACGGCGAAGGAAAAAGCGTAGTCTGTATACACTGAGTGAGGATCGTAGACCTGATTGTTTTTCTCGCTCTTTTCACTTGTCTAGTGCTCCCGTCACTTTATGGATTTAATCACATGGCTGTCTTATCAAAGTTACTGGAAAAAAAGATAGGTTTTGCATCACCGGAGACAGAAGACTTTTGACGTCCTCTCTCTCTCTCTCTCTCTCTCTCTCTCTCTCTCTCTCTCTCTCTCTCTCTCATCTCTCTCTCTCTCTCTCTGTCTATATATATATATATATATATATATATATATATATATATATATATATATATATAAGCTGAAATAATACATACTGAATATCATTCTCACATTAATTTCCAGAGTACATTTCGTGTGTTTGCTGGAAAAGTACCGTTTTAAAATCAATTATTCTAAATTCATACACGTATGAGAATTTGTTGTTCACAATTCACGATTTAATGGAGGATCGATTAAAGTTTAAATCGTAGCATATGTCGTGTGTTTGGTAGTCGGCTGTACTGGGAGCACAACAAAGATGATGCGTTGGTCTTTATGAGGTACAAATCTAACACCTTGCAATTTATTTATTTATTTATTTATTTATTTATTTATTTATTTATTTATTAGTGTAGCAATTACGGGACACTCGTTCGCTTCCCTCCCTGTTAATCTAAGCTTTCCATA
>NC_061094.1:42158660-42176160 GCF_015104395.2 Macrobrachium nipponense
GAAACCGACCGGCAAACTCGCTAGAAGGAATACTACGCGTTAGAGAAACAAGGCAGAAAACAGTAAAGGTTTCTTAGAATCTCCAAGAACTTCATTTATAAACCGCGACAGGGATTTTCTGGAAAACGAGCAACTCTGTGATTGACATCGTGCCTGTCATCGTTTTGTGATGTCATTTTTATAACACCTGAGGCCAAGGTAAGTGAACGTCATCTACAGATTTTAATTCTTGGTACTAAGGTTTACACTGTGTAGACAGTAGTACTGCAGATCTAAGCGTTTTCTTAGAACGGTTGTTCATCGCGGTATGGAAAAATAGCTGGCATGAATTTGGGTAAAACTTTTAAATTACAGTTATGTACTAGAATAGAAAGTAGTTAGTTTCAGGATAGAATAATGCTGTATTGATGTTTTAAAATTAGTTCACTATGCTACCAAAAAACTTGATCGAATTCAGAGCTTATGTCGTACCGACTTACTTTGCCATTGTTTTACAATAGTAATCACAACTTAAGTTCCGTCTGAATTAATTGAAAAGTTGAAAATGAAGCACCAAACAATGTGAAAAAAACGGTAATTTAATATATCACCTTCTGAAGTAACTTCTCTCTCTCTCTCTCTCTCTCTCTCTCTCTCTCTCTCTCTCTCTCTCTCTCTCTCTCTCTCTGGTTTCTAAAGCCATGACATTCGTAGTGGAAAAATATTTAGAAATATGACTGCCATTTGTACTTAACATTGCATAAAGCGAAATAACAAATGTGAACAAACTTATTTTATTCAAAGCTTCATAATAAGGTATACGTAAAAGCAATTAAATAGTTACATAAAAGATTCGTCAATAGGATTAGGTAACGTTTAAAACCGATTTTAAAAGAATATTTTTCAAATTTGTTGTACATTGCTGCCGAACATTCGTTTCAAACTTATATGTTTAGATCAAATAGTAATTATTTGTAAAATAAAGCACAAATATATTCAGTTTTTAAACCTTTCTTATTTAAACATCCGGAAAGGGCTCAAGAGCGAAGGGGTGAATCCACAGACAAGTAACAAGGCAATTTTCGATCTTAACAACCACATTTAGAGTTCGGCAATATTAAACGGCTGTTTAGTATTTTATCTCGACCTCTTGAATGAGCTGGCGTTCATTATTTAGCGACGGGTGTATTTTGTTTTCTTTAATGAATATATATAATATATATATATATATATATATATATATATATATATATATATAATAATGTGATAGTTTATTCCTTTCTTTATTGAAAGTATATATTTTGTATGTGATAGCTAATCTCTTCCTTTGATGAATATATATATATATATATATATATATATATTGTATGTGACATTCCATCCTTAGAAATAATTTAGATTAATGAGAAAACTAAAATATATTATCTTAAAAACTCTGGGGCTTAATGTTTGGATAGATAGACAATAGAATATTTGCACGTAATGCATGTGTGTTTTTGATGTGCGTGGACGCAGAGAGAGAGAGAGAGAGAGAGAGAGAGAGAGAGAGAGAGAGAGAGAGAGAGAGAGAGAGATACTGAGACTAGCAGCAGCAACGGCATTGACCTTAAACTCAAGCGAAGTCCCTCAGCCACGGTCATGGGTAGCGCATAGCCAGCAACAGATACTAACGTCATCTTACGTAAAAATCGTTTTATGACATAATGAGTTTCATTCATGAATGTGAAGTATCATTTTTTAAATTTATGATGAAAACTTTCGTGTAATGCTTATTAAATGATATTAGCTGTTCTTGTGACAGTGCTTTTTCTCACAACAAAATTATATCCTTTTTAAAAACATGTAAATCTAACAAGTGTGTTCGACCTGTTGTGAGATCGACGTAAATAGAAGTTTTCGGAGACATCGGTAATTAATAATTTTCTCAAATATGATCGTTCTCCTTACGGAGGTATTTTTGATTAAAAATTCTCCATATCAACATACGGCAATAGACTGTGATACGATGGTAAATCATAAGTAAATATCATCTGTAGTAATTTGTATATTTTCCATATTTTTTTAGAACAAATTAAAAACAAGTTTATTGATTATAAACGTACTAGTGGAAATAGTCGGATAGTTAAACTTTCATTCGTTGACATCATCGTTAAACGGACAATTCTAAACCACCTTAAACACAGTGTTATCTTAACACAAATAATCGAGTATATGGTGTAAGGTTTTCTTGAAAGTTTGTGATAATATAAACTACTACTAAAATGTTATGTATATATACAAACGCTCACACACGTGTACAGATGGAAAGACTATGGTTTCTCGTTATAAGGGAGATGATGAAATAAGGGCCTGTAACATAGTACGAGCGTAACTTTAGTTATTTGATAAATAAAATCCAAATTTAAAATTTCTCTGCCAAGTACAGTGAAGTTCAAGCGTAGCTGTTAACAAGGTCTACGACAGATGTTCGGTACATCTCCACGGTGGGGTAATATATTTTTGACAGGAGTGATGTGTGAATCGGAGGAAGAACATTACGTGTATGCGGAAAGTTTTGCGATAAGAAGATTTTCTGTAAATGGACTTTGGAATACATTACCGACAATGGAAACTGTAGAAAAGCTGTAGTGATTGGTGAAAGGCTGTAAAACTGTTTACAAGAGGTGAGCGTAAATGTAAACAAGATTAAAGTTGTGAAGGTAATTGGAAAACAGCTAATGTATGTGGGTGGTGGAAGATTGGCGGACATCGATTCGTGTAAGAGTTTTGTAGCATGATTGAAAAAAAGTAGTCGCAAAACAAGTGAGGCAAAGAAGGTAGCAGGATGTACGTATAAGCAACAGTCTCCCAAGAAGCAAAGGTTTGCATGTATGAAATTATCTTTAAGCTAACTCCAACTTACGTGAGTGATGTGCGGGTACTGAGTGCGAAGAAAGAAAGATTATGACTACCGAGGTGAATTGCTTGTATATTATGTGTGGTGTTAAAACTAAATGAGTGAGAAATGTAGAGATTTGCAGGAGAGATTTTAAGGCGAGTGGCATATAGAGGATGGATGGAAAACGATCTTTTAAGATGGCTTAGTGACGTAGGGAGAAAGGCAGATGAACGATTTATGAAAAAGAGTTTATCATTTGAAGATGTTAGAAGGTGTTGGATAGCTGATGTTGAAGAAGCCTTGAAATCCAGGAAGAACGAGAATGTTCTTAAGTCAGAAACAAATGATGTGATGTATATATTACCATAAGACTGTGAAACCAGGGATTTCACGAAATCCCTGAACGTTTCAGGGAATTCGTGAAATCACCAATTTTCTTAGGAACATTTGATACCTCGGGGGCTAGTGCTAAACATGGCGAAACAGTGTAGATGAATCACTGTTTCGCCGTGTTTAGTACTAACCCTCGGGGATCAAATGTGTTTAGCTGTGTTTAGTACTTGTCCTTTGGGTATCAAATGTATTTCCCCGTGTTTAGTACTAGTCCTTTGGGGATCACATGTGTTTCCCCGTGTTCAGTACTAGTCCTTTGGGTATCAAATGTGTTTAGCCGTGTTTAGTACTAGTCCTTTGGGTAACAATTGTATGTAGCCGTGTTCAGTACTAGTCCTTTGGGTATCAAATGTGTTTCGCCGTGTTTAGTACTAGTCCTTTGGGTATCACATGTGTTTCCCCGTGTTTAGTACCAGTCCTTTGGGTATCAAATGTGTTTAGCCGTGTTTTGTACTAGTCCTTTGGGTATCAATTGGGTGTAGCCGTGTTTAGTACTAGTAATTTGGGTATCAATTGTGTGTAGCCATGTTTAGTACTAGTCCTTTGGGTATCAATTGTGTGTAGTCGTGTTTAGTACCAGTCCTTTGGGTATCAAATGTGTTTCGCCGTGTTTAGTACTAGCCCCTTGGAGGTCCAATGTTTCATAGTCTTACTGTAACACATGCAAGGAAGGAGACTTGTCGTGCTTGGGATAAGCCTTCAGTGTAATTGAAACAACTGGCTTTTATTGGTGAAGTGTTCAGCACAGGAGTTCTTTTGCGAGTTAGCAATTAGGATATAATTGTGGCAGAGACCATTGTGTGTGTGTTTTTTTTTTTTTTTTTTTTTTTTTTTTATAACCTACGCGGAAGAAACGAAACGAATTAAACATCTTTCTGTTAATTTTGGTAGTGGATTAGGTACTCAGTAGTTAGACGACCTATACGGGTCAAATCCACGGTGGAGAAAGGCAGGGTTTGGCTGAAAACAGACAGGTGAATATATATATAATGCTTAGACGTGAGTGATTATACGTTAACAAAAACTACCGAACCTTATCTCAGTATAGTATAGCGCTTTTGAAATGTATCGTGGCGTATCCGTAGAATGACTACAAGTATTTCCTATACCTCAAACAACAATAAGTAATAGGTATTGCAGTTTCTTCCTGGAAATGGGCAAAAGAAAAAAAAAATCGAAAGCTACTAGTCAGTTGGAGAAAGCATAGCTGGAAATACCAATGTCGAGCACACCATTGCACAACAAACGATTGCAGGATGTGCAACTGAACGCACCCACATCTCAAACAACTTTCTAAAGGTGTTGATTTGCTTAATCAGCGGACGCTCTCTTCCTGCTTGCTAGGCCGACATTGCTTAGCATCAACACCATTATCATCATCACCATGGGGCGTAAGCGCGTTCGTTAGTCGTCGTCACCAGCAAACGTCCTCTCTCGGGGAGAGAAAGCCAAACCGGAACATAACGGGGAACTTCTTGAAAAACTGGCAATTCCTTATATCTGAAACAAAGAGTGTGTGAGCGTATTGGGAGCCTCTTCTCATCCCACGGCGTGGAATCTCCTCCTCACCCTCTCTCCGCTCGCCCACCGTGAGATGATAGCTATGCTACGCCGTGGAATATCATTTCCAACTCGATCTGATATTTCACATCCATACCTGAGGTTTATAAAGGTTATCTGTTACGCTTGAGATTCCCCGGTTTATTGCGCGGTGACCAATAAAGAAAAAAAAAAAGCGGAAAAGGCAAGAATCATGATCGGTCAAAAGAATAACGTAACGCCATGCATGATAATCGCGGACAGAGATGAAAAAATTTCGCTCCTAAGAATTGGAGATGTCAAGATTATGTTATTACGGTATGTTACCACAGCCACGGCGACACTTCTCTGAAGATAACGATGCTCTCTCTCTCTCTCTCTCTCTCTCTCAGTGCAGAACAAATTTATGATTTCTGGAACAGCGTATTTATTTTTAGATTTTTATCGGCGAATAAGGAAAAGCATTCTCTCTCTCTCTCTCTCTCTCTCTCTCTCTCTCTCTCTCTCTCTCTCTCTCTCTCCAGTGCAGAACAAATCTATGGTTTCTGGAACAACGTATTTTCTTAGATTTTCACCGGAAAAAAAGGAAAAGCATGCTCTCTCTCTCTCTCTCTCTCTCTCTCTCTCTCTCTCTCTCTCTCTCTCTCTCTCTCGTTGAGTTAATCTGCTTATACTCCAATCAAATGAAAACGAGTTACCAACATGAAAAGAGATCATTATAGAAATTAAAATTACCAATAGGTAATCAATACAGCATGACGCTTCATTAAAGATTAAGCACTAATTGAGCGATTCAAATTAAAACTTAAGTAGGAGAATAGATTCATCATAATTTTATACCGACTTGGGTTTTATTTAATCTTTCTGGAAATAAATCGGCAATTGCCTGGAAATATCAAACGCCAAATATCTCAAACTGATTTATTTACAGTGATATCTTTGAAGAAATGGCTTTATTGCCCTGGTCAGTAAGGCTTGTTAAACGACGCGTGCGCAGAACTATAATATAATAAGGCTATCCTGCCTACCTAAAGGGTTGCGCAAAATATACATCGGAAAACCAAAAAGAAAACAAAAAAATTCGGCTGAAGTTTCTTTTATATGTAACAGGCGAATAAGATAGAAATGAGAACATTTTAACTCTGAAGCAACATCATTGAGAATCGAAAAACATGGGCAATTTGAAAGGTTAAAGGCGAGACAACACACCATAAAAAAATCGAAAATAATTTGCAAATTTATTTCCCCCAAACGCAAATCCTTTATAACCAACGTAACTAAGAAACCAGTATACCAAAATGTAAAACAGTGTTTGGATGCAGCATCCCCATGTAGCAACAGTTACTCATCTGTCACTTTACCGAAATAGCGAAAGTGACCGACCTTATTCCAGTCCCTCGTTTTTTTCCCAAAAGCGTCTCGGGCTTTGAAACACCTTCGGTTAATTTTTAGCTTTTATTATTGCTACTACTATGGCTCCTGACCGACACAGGTCTGCTGCCTCCTGCGCCTATTCTAACGGTTTGCTCCACTCGCCTACTGCAAAAGCCTTTGCCGGACTCAGCCGCCCCCCCCCCCATCCCCCCATCCTCATTCATTGGTGTAGCAACCCACCCTTCCCCTCCCCCTCCCCATCCGCGGTCATCTGTAAGGCGGAGGACCCGCAAAGCTTCTTCCAGAGAGCCAGCCTTCCAGCCAGCTCGGCCTCCAGTCAGATGGGACGGGATGTGTGGTGGTGGACATGGATGGTGCTGGAGGTAGGGGTGTAGTAGGTGGGGAGGGTGGTTAGTTAGGCAGAAGAGGACGGGAGGACAGGATGGTCAAGTAGCTGTAACTTGTACCGTTTGCTCTACTAATTGGCAAGATTTTTTTTTTTTCATTTTACGAGGGAAAAAGATTGTAGCAAGAAACAACAACAATAATAATGATAAGTAAAAGATAGAATATTCCGTCGAAAGGTACAGCCGTTTTAGAAGGACGACACCAATGTGAAATAAAGCGAGAGAGAAACGCCACATTCCATTAACCAATGTTGCTATATTTCTATCTTGATCTGAAAATGTTTGTTTGAAATTGTAGTTAAGCAACACAAAAAAAGTCACAATGTCAATAATAGTGACCATACAAATAATCATCATCATCATTATAAATAAAAAAAATAGAGTATTCTGTCAAGAGCACATTATACCCTGTAGGATGACGCAGATGGTGAATTAGAACAAGAGAGAGAGACCGTACTCCATTCCTGTCATGATAAAAAAAAAAAAAAAAAAAGTTTGCTTATAATCAGAGCAAAGCAGCACCTACCTTTTAACAAGCAGAGAAAGTCACAAGGTTGTTGGAGCGTGATTGAATTACATTTGGATGTAGCACTTTGGGTACGTCGAGATGAGCCAATACTGAATAGGCAATGAATGCCCTCTAGTTATACGATGGCCGACTCTCCCGCCGCAATAGTGGGTCACATTACAAAGTGGTGTGGGCAGGGGCAGTCCTTGGTATCTTGATCTTAGCACTTCATTGTTGGGCGTCCTCACCAGTTTATCGTTTCTGTTATTTTCAAAGCTTGTCAAACTTAATAATGAGGTTTTAAAAATGAAATAGGAAGAGTATAGGATTTATTAGAAAGCTATACAGGGTGTCCATAAAGTCCCAGTACCATTACAAGTATTTATTGCTCAGAATGGTACTGGGACTTTATGGACACCCTGTATTTGATTATAAGATAAATTTACTCGATTAAATGACAAATTTATTCCGATCTCCTTAGAGGCTTTTGACTATTCCACGAACTGCCTTCAACCTTTACCTACCCTGCTCCTTTGACATCTCATCCAGGTGCTCGATTTTCTACTCGGATAACCTGAGTGGCTCAATTTCCCATACTAACGAGGAATGAAATGAGATTATTCGGCAATCATCACAAGATCCTGATTGTTACAACGACGCATTCAACATTTTCCGCACCATTCTGTACCTCGAATCACTCTAAATATTCCTGAGCGTATCCAAAAATATGAAGGAAGTTCGGAGTTCATTTGAATAGTATATACAACAGATATAGGCGATTTTTATCCATTTCAGCCTATGAAGCAGAGAGGCTCAATAGGAGTTGCTATCGGGTGGAAAGGGTGTGAGTAGACACTATTATTATAAGAAAATTTCTCTTTCATTTCCCGTTTCGAGATTTAAAGTGTTTGGTGAAAAGCATCTTAAAAATATGGAATCGAGAGGTTAATGGATCACTGCTTCTTTCTGCTTCTGTTAACCTAAGCAGAGATGAAGATTAATTTCAAGCAACCTTCCAGCTACCCCTTCCTAAAGGCATTGCTGTTAGTTGGAAGAAAATATCTTTTGAAAAATCTTGAATGAGAAAATAATGTGAATGCATATTTATGTATATGTATACAGAGTTCCCATCAGCGTTAAGACTCCCAGAGCATTTCAAAAGTATTTAACCCAATGAGTAAATGTAACACATAATTTTTTCATGAAAAGTTAAATGCTTAAAGAACTTATCTGTGGCAAGAACAAGTAAAACCACATTTATTATTTTTCTAGAAAAGATTAATGCTTAAAATATATATAATCACAGATGTGGAAGGAAGAGGTAAAACTTCATTTCCTTTCATCAGTGAAGAATACTCTGTAATTTCGTAAGAAAGTAACTGTGAGCTCTAGAAAACTTTAGACCTACATCGATGAAGCCGGAGGTAAAAAAGAAAAAAAAAAGTGCTAATGACGCCGCTTGATATATAAGTTGATGACTCCTTGATTAGATTTGATGCGGCAATCTTGTTCCTGTAATCTCGCCGGAGCGTCGTCGATTGACCCAATGTGTTTCTTTCTCCGCTGAACAACAAGTAACCACAACCATGTCGAAGAGACGACGACGAGGTTCCCAATTGAAGCTGTCACTCCCGGTTCGACGGCCTCCGCGTGATGAAGCAGATGTTGTCTTCTGCCTAATTGTTAAATAAGGGGGTTTTCTTCTGCCAAAACATCGTTCGGATAACGCGTGACGCAGGTTCACGTGCTTAATAATTGCTTGATAAGAGTTCCTCGTTGGACGAGTGGTTTTCGCTCTCGGCTACCAATCCGGTGGTCCGAAGTTCGATTCTCGTCTCAGCCAACGCGGAATCAGAGGAATTTATTTCTGGTGATAGAAATTCATTTCTCGATGTAATGTGGCTCGAATCCCACAATAAGCTGTAGGTCCCGTTGCTAGGTAACCAATTGGTTCCTAGCCACGTAAATATGTCTCATCCTTCGGGCAGCCCTAGGAGAGCTGTCAATCAGTTCAGTGGTCTGGTTAAGCTAAGATATACTTAACTTTGTACTTTGATAATTTAGGCTTGTAGAAAAATACACTTTTGACATAAAATTCGACTGCACTAAATCAACCATTTTTTACGAATGAGACACAATAAAGAGTGAAGAGAGAGAGTGGGGGCGGGTAGGAGGGGAGAGAGAGAGAGAGAGAGAGAGAGAGAGCATGAGCCGTTCATCAACGAGTGACGGAGGTTCTCGTACTTAATAATCGTTCCAGAAGTTGTACTTCGAGAAGTTTAGGCTCGTAGAAAAATATACTTTTTACATCAAATTCGACTGCACTAAATCAACTATTTTTTACGGATGAGACAAATAAAGAGTGAAGAGAGAGAGAGGGGGTGGGGAGGGAAGGAGAGAGAGAGAGAGAGAGCGCATGAGCCGTTTATCAATCCATCTCTGCCATTACGTCGTCTCCTGAGAAAGAAAAATGATGAATGAGAGAAGTTCAAGGGGGTACGAGGGAATGGCAATCCATGATACCTTCGTGTCAAAAGATTAATCCTCATATCTGTAACTGCACACAAACCCACACATAGGAATGCGCGCGAAAAGTTAGCAAGAAAAAGAAATGAACGACAGTGACAAACCATGGGCATCTCGAGATATAATATGAGATTATTGTTCGAACGGGTAAAGGATATATTTCTGATATCCATATATAATATATATATACTATATATATATATATATATATATATATATATATATAGTGTATATATATGTATATAATACATATATATCGGATATATGCATATATACATTTATATTTATATACATATATTTGTACAATTTTTATTGCGAGAATATCGGAGATTTCAATGCCCTCGAAAGGTATCCAAGACGCAAAACTTCAATTCGCGTTCTTGAGTTGATCTCAGAAGTGACAATGGATATAAATCTCTGCAATATTGTATGTCTTCATAAATCAAATAGTTCTCAAATTACCCCCATTCCTGACTGATGGCAACGAGAATGATTGACGGTGTTGGCAATAATCCATTCGCTCTCTCCACTGAAAGAGATAGAAACGCCGAGATGCACTCACGGAGACGATCATCTCTTTATGATGTTAGTCTGTGGCCTGCAATATGTATCTTGAAATACGGCGCCATTAATGTTAATCTGATGGATGGGATTCGATTGTTTCTAATCGAGACGAAATGAAATCAAATACTCATTTCTTGACAACGTTACGTTTATTTTATTTTATTATTATTTTTATTTTGTGTTTTATTTCCAGGACATTGAACTCTTAGTTTCGATATGGTGTTCATTTATGGTATTTTTTTTAGCTCATCATGATTAAAATTCTTCCTTTTCGTTTTACTTTATAATGTAAATTTATTGCGCATTCGGTCCTACAAAAAATAAAACGCGTATGCACGCTTGCAATACACACACACACACACACACACATATATATATATATATATATATATATATATATATATATATATATATATATATATATATATATATATATAGGACATCATTCAAACTGGATGGCATCTACCAGAGTTACTGATTCAAAAAAGTTACAAGCTTTCAAGGACAAACATTCCTCATCATCAAGTATCCATAATGAGGACATATATATCATTCGAGCTACAAATGTCCTTTAGTATCTAATTCGCTTTACCTCGGAATTGATATATTTTCATATATGTCAACCGAAGGGGAATTTTTAGTTGATAATAATTTCGTCCCCTCATGGGATCGAACCGCCGTCCAGCGGACAGGAACGAAATCAGGACGATATTGACGTTACCGATTCGGCTAACAGTGAGGCTATAAGTTTCCACCGATTTTGACCTTACAAATCACCATCGATATCCAACCCCCTCTACCATGTTAGCCAATTCGAACGTTTGACGAACATAGCCATATTATGCATAATTATCACATCACCGTGATTCATATAAATCATTCGAGCTTGAGTGATTTATATGAATCATGGTGATGTGATAATTATTCATATATATATATATATATATATATATATATATATATATATATATATATATATATATATATATATATCTATATATATCTATATATATATGTATATATATATATATATATATATCTATATGTATGTATATATATGTATATATACATACATACATACATATATATATATATATATATATATATATATATATATATATGATAATATTATATACATTATATCTGATATTATATACATATATAAATAAATATATATATATATATATATATATATATATATATATATATATATATATATATATACAAATCACCGTCGAACTCGGTTTTTTCGTAATTAAAAATCGATATCCAACCCCCCTACCATGTTAGCCAATTCGAACGTTTGACGAACGTAGCCATATTATGCATAATTTTCACATCACCGTGATTCATATAAATCATTCGAGCTCGAATGATTTATATGAATCACGGTGATGTGATAATTATTCATATATATATATATATAATATATATATATATATATATATATAATGATATATATATATATGTATGTGTATCAGCAATAAGTCACCAAACAGCAACGTGACAAATATGTACGTAAATAGCCACATGAAAGGTGAAGAATCAAAGACCAGGTACCAAGCGCTTTCGTGTATTGCGTACACTTCTTCGGGGTACCCCGAAGAAGTGTACGCAATACATGAAAGCGCTTGGTACCTGGTCTTGATTCTTCACCCTTTCATGTGGCTATTTACGTATGTATGTTCTATGCTATATTATATTAGTTATCTATATATATCTATCTATCTATCTATCTATCGTATCTATCTATTATATATATATCATATATATATATATATATATATATATATATATAGAGCACAGTTTTCTTTTTATAATATTGATCTAGTTGTTTATCAGCCGGCAAAACCCCAGCTCCCTCCCTTACTCCTCTCCCTGTCCAGACTCCTCTCCGTGCCGGAGAACCAGAAAAACGGGTGTGGGCTGCCAGCCGAGCTAACGGTACTTCGGGCAGGATAAAGACCGGACTGGCTTCCCTTGACCTAAATACTTGGCCACGCGGCGCAAGGACAACAAAGGCCGATGATGCCTCTTAGGGTTAATAATCTCTCCCTTCCCGCAGTCCCCAGCGCCCGCTTCCAAACCGACAATTCCTCTTTTCTTTCTGGTGTTGGTGCCGGATGTTTTTAAATGACCCAAGAATAGCCTGGCCCCACCAAACATTTTAGTGGCCTTCTCAAGAATTGTCAGACCACACGGAGCATTTTATAGTGGCCTGCTCAAGAATTGCCAGACCCCATGAAACATTTTAGTGGCCTTCTCAAGAATTGCCAGTCCCCACGAAACATTTTATAGTGGCCTTTTCAAAAATTGTCAGACCCCATGAAACATTTTATAGTGGCCTCAAAAATTGTCAGACCCCATGAAACATTTTATAGTGGCCTCAAAAATTGTCAGACCCCATGAAACATTTTGTAGTGGCCTTCTCAGGAATTGCCAGACTCCAAGAAACATTTTAATGGCCTTCTCAAGAATTGCCAAACCCCACGAAGCATTTTATGGTGGCCTTCTCAAGAATTGCCAGACACCAAGAAACAGTTCAATTGCCTGCTCAAGAACTACCATACCCCACGAAACATTTTAGTGGCTTTGTTGGTTGAAATCTAGGTACTGTAATGTTTAAAAGAAGAGATAGCACGAAAATTCTTTTTATATATTTTTCTATTTTCAAAGTATTCAAAATCACAGCCCAACCCGTTCCCCCCCCAAAAAAAAAGTAATCGTCAACGGTCAATCATTATTTATTATTATTTTTTTTTCGATAGGAGCGGGGAAAAAAGGAGAAAGCAAAACTAGCACGCTTCTTTACCGAATGGGATATGAATCACACGTAATCCACCCTTAATCATCTCGGCTTCACGTCTTGTCATACCTTTCCGTCTCTCTCTCTCTCTCTCTCTCTCTCTCTCTCTCTCTTTCTCTCTCTCTCGACACCTCCTCCTCCTCCTCCTCCTCCTCCTCCTCCTCCTCCTCCCCTGATATAAGCCTCATTCCAGGTATGGTCAGTTATACCGTTATGTGAATGCTTTTGGTCCTACATAATATTATCCCCCCGTTGCCTGGCTCAAGGGAAGATCTCATTTGGCCATCTCGCTCCGGTCCGTGTCTCGTTATTTTCTCTGTCTCTCTCCTCCTCGCTGACAGTTATATGTAGGTCAACGATGTTTTATTTACTCGTTGCTGGCTGCTGTTGCTCTCGTGGGGATTGATGGGGTGTGAAGAGCAGCGATGGAAAGTAAAATGAGGGTGTTTTTCTTTAATGGTGACACGAAGATTTTCGTAGCGTTCTGTATGTAGCTACGAATGCGATAAACAACGCGTGTTGACGATCTCTTTCTGCATCGCTGATTATGACGCGTGTGCCACAGCAGCCGTTTAAGATGATTATATATATATATATATATATATAATATATATATATATATATGTATAATATACTTATATATATATATATATATATATATATACTATATATATATATATATATATATATATATATATATATATATATATCATATATATATATATATATATATATATATATATATATATATATATATATATATATATATAAAACAAAACCTCAAGGGGATGTCCATGATACAAGGAGTAAAAACAAGTTTTATTCCACGGAACGTTTCGCACATGAATTCTCTGTGCATTTTCATCAGTCTGTGAAAGAACAAAAAGTCTCATTTATAAATAACACACAATAAATAAAGCTCTTATGTAGACGACTCTGAATTAGGCCATTCCTTGTAAGGCACTGACTTAGATCCACATAAAAGACGTCATTTCGAACATATACATCGGCTGAGCATGAAATGCAAACTTTGAATAACTCACGTATTCCTAAATTAACATTTTGAGAAACATCTTTTTTCGTAACTTATTCGGCTCACTCATTTTCTGTGAACTCCGGAAGCACATTGAAATGAGGAAATCATGCCGAAAGACTTTTTATAATCGGAAGATTCGTGGTTTCTTTATATAGGTTTCGAAATTATGTATATCAGTGCAGGATTTATAGAACATACCATTTAAAACTATATCGTATGGGACCAGTGGTGTAACTGATTTCCTTGCATCAATTGCTATGGACGAGATAAAACCCCAAGTGTTCAATTTAATGATTTATTGGTGACTGCAAAGAAAAAGTCCCTGTGAAACTTTACAGTATTGCGAAGTAGTGCGACTGTGTGAGATTAATCAGTATACAAATAGAAATGATCAAACAAGCACGCACTTATGTACGCACGGGTAAATCACCACTACGATTTTTTCTATGTAGAGGAACTGGGCATAGAAGCGTCTCAGTGGCGTGATCGGTATGGCCTTGGCCTGCCATCTCGGTGGCCGCGAGTTCAATTCTCGGGCATTCTATTGAGTTAAGAGATGTACATTTCTGATGATAGAAGTTCATTCTCGACGTGGTTCGGAAGTCACATAAAGCCATTGGTGCCGTTGGTGAATAACCACTGGTTCCATGCAACGTAAAACCACCATACAAACAAACAATCTGGCCACAGAATGTGTTAACCTTAATCATTTTTAACCTTATGCTCCTCTCAGAGGTCCTGAACGGAGTGTGCCCATATCACTCCGTCCCGGCTGGGAATCGAATCTGTGTTCCCAGCGCAAGAAAACCATTAGCGCACAAGGATGATAAGATATCTCGATACTGAGTATTTTATCGTGGCTAAAAATATGTCTAACGCTGCCACACTTGTGAAGTGAGTGGAACTCTAGGAGTGGGTTTTAATAGGATGAGCTGTCTTTGACAGCTGTTCTTATTGACACTCACACACATGCATACATACACAAACGCACGCAAGCACACACGCATGCATATATATATATATATATATATATATATATATATATATATATATATATATATATATGTGTGTGTGTGTGTGTGTTTGTGTACTATATATATATATATATATATATATATATATATATATATATATACTATATATTTGTATATGTATGTATATATACATATGTATATAGTATAATATATATCATATACTATATATATATATATATATATATACATACATACATATATATATAGATTGTATATATACTATATATATATATATATATATATATACATACATATATATATATATATATATATATATATATAATATATATATATATATATATATATAGAGAGAGAGAGAGAGAGAGAGATATATATATATATATAGAGAGAGAGAGAGAGAGAGAGAGAGAGAGGAGAGAGAGAGAGAGAGAGAGAGAGATTGATACCACTATAAGATGATAATTTTTTCGTTATAGGTTAGCCCAAGGATGCGGAACAACAAGAAAGTTAATAATAATAATAATAACAATAATAATAATTAATCATTGTTTCTAATCATGACATTTATAAAACTATTTTCATCATCGTAATGGTTTATCGTCTTCACAAACTTCAGCAAAGCCTTTGACAGGCTAATTTAAAGTTTAGTCGTATACCCTTCTGTAATTTTTTTAAAAATTATTATTAAACATGAAATATATCTCCCCTCTGTTTGATTTCATACTGGATATAGTCATTCTTCAGTGACGTGAATGGGAAATGAAAAACCACGAGCTGATGTTTCTTAATTCTCCTGGTTTCTTGATTCACTCAAATCAATTATTCATGCATTTCTTGATTTACTGAATAGGTATGCATGCGCGCGCACACGCGCAAGTACAGCTTTGTCACAATCATTCATGCATCTATAAATACGCTGCATTTCTATTTTCGTGTGCTTGCATCAGCAATGTCTATTCCTGATGGCGACATTTTGTGTAGCCAACCACGTTGGTAACATTTCTGATACATATGCAGAATCTACTGGTCACTTTTTTACCAGATACATATGCAACTGTAACAGCCACAATGCCCTCTTAACTTCTGGAATTTTTTTTTTCCATACGCTTGTCACTACAAAGCCTGACGGTCCAATTTGAAGAAGAAATTTTGATGTCCGGTACCATGAAACGGACGTCACAATTTGTACTTAAAATTTCTTTTGAACTTGGATCTTCAGGCTTTGTAATAACAAGCGTATCCCCCCCCCCCCCCCACAAAAAAAAGAGCAAAGAATCAAATAAGTTAAAGAGGGCATTGTGGCTGTTACCATTTCTAATACCCTTTCCCCTTGGAAGGTAATATTCAATAACCGTCCCCCGCGCTGCCATTCATTTTGTCCATTCCCTCTCTGCACTCGCAGATGGGACGTGAAAATCGCCGATGCTGAACGAAATATCAGATGTGAGGAAACTGGTTATCTTCATAACCGGCGCCTCCTTTTTACAGTTACCAGCTTCTGAAACAGTAGGTATACGTGTGTCGGGAGCATGACAGCACTCTCCCCGGCCTAAGCCTAACTCTCATCTGTTGAACGTGAGGTGGTTGCAGTTATGATGCACTTGCTATTAAGCGAGAGAGAAGAGAGAGAGAGAGAGAGAGAGAGAGAGAGAGAGAGAGAGGTTACTTCCGTCAAAGATCTTCCGTTTGCGAGAGGGTGCAGCTGCCAAATCGTTAAAATTCAGAAGTACGTGTATTAAACAAGCAAAGAAGTGTAAATAAACCATCATATGTATGAACAAAACATAATGAAAAAAAGGCTCGGCTTGTAAACAAGAGTAAATAAATTAAATATCATATATACGAACAGAAGGTGATACAGAATAAAGACAAATGAAAACACAAAGCCATAAACCCCGCCATCTTCAACGAGCGGAAATGGAAAGAAAAGAAACATGTCCCAAATTTTCGGCGTTGCTCTGGTTCCCACCGAGGAATAAGGAGAGACGATGCAGCACGGTTGAAAAATTCCCCTATCTCAAGGCGCGCATGGAAAGTGCAATGTCCCCGATTTCTCATTCTATTATCTCTGGCATGTCGGGCAATGAGCGCAACCCATTTCAGACATTTTTCGGGATTGGGTCTAATTTAACTCAGATACGAGCCGAGTTCATCTTGATGATGTGTCGTGAATCCTTCAAGCGACTCCAAAAGGTCCGCTAGTGTCGTGGCACGCCGCTCAAATGTCGCGAGTTTGAAACCAACATTCCTTGGAAGTTTGAATTTCAAGTCAATGGCCCCTTTGGTGTGCTTGTTCCATGTCAATACGTTTCATCCACTGAAATAATAATAATAATAATAATTGGGAAGGTTGCGGTGAATGCCTTTTAGTAACTGGAAGAAATTCCGCCTCTCTCCGCCATAATTCAAGAAAAGAAGAATGAAAGCCTTGATGATTTTGTTGTCTGATTATTTTAAAATATACGCTTTCACTTCTCAGTCTGCATTAATCAGTT
>NC_061094.1:42191160-42196160 GCF_015104395.2 Macrobrachium nipponense
CTTCCACGATCGTTCCCTCTCTCTCTAAGGACCTTTTTCTCTATCAATTTCTTCTGCATTAAACTCTGCATTCTTTGATTTTCAGTTCTGTGAATATCAACGCTGAGAAAGGAAGATTTCCCAATCACCGAAAACACTTAAATAACCCATCAGAATAGAAAAGAAAGGAGTCTTGGTAAAGTCTGCAGGAAGCAGCCAAACATTTCTTGGTGCTTTCTTGGGTTGTTAAATCTCCCATTTCTTTTCGTTATTATTTAAGGAAGCTTCTAGGCAGGACTGATTATTTCTCGTAATAATGATCACATTCTCCTTTGTTGCAATCTGTCCCAACGACTCACTTCAGTGATATCTCGTTCAATAAGTTCATAAGGTCATTTCTATTTTTCTGTTCTTATTTCTGAGCAAGTTATACATGCACTGGCCATTCGCTCTCTCTCTCTCTCTCTCTCTCTCTCTCTCTCTCTCTCTCTCTCAGTGGACTATAGCCAATAGCTAAGATTTGCAAAGCGCAAGACATGGGAACAAAGCATAAAAGCGGAACGGAGTAATAATGGCTCGTCTGTTTACCGTTACCGTACAGAGTGCATCTCTCTCTCTCTCTCTCTCTCTCTTTCCCTGTGAGACTGCTAGCAATATGGAGATTCTGTCTTCATAATCTATTACGGCCCTTTAAGAAAAGATACTTAATTTACTGTTAATGACCCTGGAGACCACATGCGAATTCCAGTTTCAGTCTGATCTTATACAATGGATGCTCTATAAGACCGTGTGTGTGTGTTGAGAGAGAGAGAGAGAGAGAGAGAGAGAAGGCAGTTCATTACGTTTTCTGGAAAAAAAAGGAAATTCGAAATTACTGATATATTTATCTCACTAAAGGGTACATATTCCTTCCCCGATTTCCCTGTGAGTGACCCAAGGCTTTCTCTCTCTCTCTCTCTCCAAGGAAACAGGAAGCGGGAGAGGGTCTTCATATTCTGGCCTGACGCATCGATGATCGAACACGTGCTCTACTTGGCTGCCTTCCAGCTTCTAATACCGGGTCACGTGATACGAGTACGAGATATGCGTATGAATTATAGTTCCCTCTGTCTAGTCCTTTAATTCTATGTAATTTCGAAACCATTTATATCCACTGAACTTTTTATTAATAGCTAACATATTCTCTAAAATAGGTCTACAGCATTATTTCTTTTTTTTTTTTTAAAGCGGATTATATTATCGACTTCGACTAACGGTACCAGTGCCCTGAGCTACTATAAATTTGGCCCTAAACCAGATTTTGCTGAATTTTAAGTGGTGCGAGTTTTAGGCGAGTTTATTTATTTAGTTTATTTCATTTCAGGTATATGAGACACATGAATTAAATATGACTTCTTGCTTCTTCTCTTATATATATATATATATATATATATATATGATATATATATATATATATATATATATAGGATATATATATATGTGTGTGTGTGTGTGTGTCTGTGGATGTATGTATCCATCAAAGGAGGTTACACCTTCCATGGCAGGGGTATACTTATATATCTCGTTTATCAAGTGTACAATTCCCCTTCAGTGATATTCTACCGAAGCAGGGCGAATTTGTTATTCATTCGCCCTTTAACTGCTGAATTGTAGATGAACACCGTGTGCCACTTGCACAACAAAATATGCTTCATACACTGTCATAGAAAGCTCATCAGCAGTGTGTCTAACACAACTGCCCACGATGCGTAATTCACCTCTATACTGAGATATCCTCTCTCTCTCTCTCTCTCCTGTTGCGTGCTGTAGCAAACAATACCTACGCGGCAAGGAAGATCCTCCCTTTGTGTTCCATGGTAAATAACTTTAGGAGAATACAGATTTGATGGGAAAATTGCTAATTGTGGTTTCACGTAACTGATCTGCCGAATAGATCGGTAGCGAAAGAGATGGGTAGCTTGAGAGAGAGAGAGAGAGAGAGAGAGAGAGAGAGAGAGATCCAACGCAAATGGTATTTACATTTTGACGATGAACTCTTAATTGATACCACAAAGGCACAATAAATATAACTGTCATCACTTCAGTGTCATGGCAAACAACTCATGCATTAACAAGAGAGAGAGCGAGAGAGAGAGAGAGAGAGAGAGCATTCTCCAGTGAAATAAATACCTCAAGGGCACAGTGTCTATTTTACCATCACTTTCATGGCAAAGTATTCATGCATTAGCACGAAATTATGTATGAAAAGAGAGAGAGAGAGAGAGAGAGAGAGAGAGAGAATATGTTCATATTTAGGATAAATAAACATGCAAATCCACGTTAACGAATCAGTCTAGGCACCCAAGAGCTTCCAGTGACCTAAAAACATAAAAAGGAAAAAACTTCCTTCTTTCACCGTAACCAGAGAATATCGACGAATCTTTATTCTACCACAAACAATAGTCATTCACTCGTCAGTAAACTGCACGCAGTGTGGATACGAGTTTGTGTGGGTGTGTGCTTGTGCTCTATATATCCTTCAAGCGCCTTTACTTGCTTGCCATTATTCTGGAACTGGGAAATTAGCTTGCTCATACAAAGTACAAATACACATGTATATTTCACAAGATTTTAGGTAGGCGCGTTTGCTGTGTAGACATGTTTGTGTAAGAAATATGCAGCCACACATACACATACGCATAATATACATAACATACATATGTATGCGTGATTATATATATGTTAATATTACCATACGCTGATTCATGCACCATACGCTTGTACATGAATTGCATATAGGCATATTTGCATGTTCATGTAAGGGATATATATATATTTTTTTTTTTCCTCATACTTGGAATATTCCGGTTCTTGAGCCTTTAAATAAGTGGCTATACCCGTTTTAGTCCGAGTATCTATCTTCACGTAATTTGATGTATGTGCACAAAAGTAATCTTACTGGATACAACGCAATATAAAGTTATATATATATAATGTATATGTGTGTGTGTATTATTTAAGTAACTCTTATCACCATCAACGTCACCTCTACCATGCTGTTTTTTTTACACTTGTATACTTGTATACATGAAAACACAAACACTGAATTGAAAACGAAAGATCTTTGTATGCAATTTGCAATCATCCTCTCCAATTTGCTCGTATAACACCGCACAATTTTGACAGCCTTATCAAGAGAGAGATTCCAATTAGATAAAGGAAATACTTGAGGTTTTGAAAAGAATCTGCCATTCAGAGTGCATTATTTTCTCACGGTAAAATGTATCTAAAGCTTACGCCTAATTCCACTAAGAGAGCAGTGGCTTCGAAAGCTTTTCTAATTACTTGCTGGTTGAATACCGTGAGAAAATAATGCACTTTGAATTAGAAATTCCTTTAAAAACCTCAGGCATCTCCTTTATCTAATTGGAATATATCTCTTGATAAGGCTGTCAAAATTGTGGTCTTACATGAGCAATGTGTGTGTGTGAGAGAGAGAGAGAGAGAGAGAGAGATAATTTAATTTTACTGACGATAAGCGATGAATTCACACGATCAATGAACCAAATTATGACTCTGAGAGATGAGAAGAGTTGTTCTTCAACGTATATAGGTTTATGGTGAGGGTGAGACTTCGGCTAGTTTCCATTCATTGTGCTCTCCACGACTGCGTCAAATGGAGCTGAACCAATCGTCCGTCGTAACATGTGCTGTCAGTGGCCAGTTGGGAAAGGACTCGAGGCAAGTAGGTTACGATGGACACTCGCTTGTTTGTTTGCTTATGGTTGTCGGTTCCATGATTGAGAGGGTGTATCTTCAAGGAGTGGTGTTGACTTAAACGTCCCCCTACGTGTTTGCTAACTTCGAATTTGTTTGTTAGTCTTATGGTTAAAATCACATCTGATGTATTAATGTGAAAGTCTCTATAAATAAAAGTAATGTATCTGTATTTACGTATATGTTGATTTCACCCTATTATCCCCATAGTAAGTCGGTGTAAAAGTCTGCCCAGAATATCTTGAAGTCAGCTACATTTGCTCAAGTGAATATGCTCAGTCCATGCGCACGTGACTGTGTATGTCTGTTTAAAGTAATAATATTATATCTGTATGTGGTTGTTAAATTCACCCTGATATCTCACAATATGTCGGTCTACAGTCTGCCCAAATCATCTAGAGGTAAACCGCAGACGCTCGAGTGAATATTAAGTGTAGTCCATACGCACATCCAAAAGCTTTTAAACGCTCTCTCCTTCGACGGAAATATATGTAAAAAAAATCAGACATCTTTAATGAGAACTGTGTCATTTATCCATGATTGTTACCCACACCATCACCTCCGAACGATGTTGACAGAGGCGTCATGCTTCTCTGCCTTCGTTTGGTGAGCTAACGATAAAGTGAGCTTTTGCGGTTTCTGGCAAAGCTATTTGGTTGCGCGTCTAGGCTAACTGAAGGCAGTCTTGGAAGATAATCGTGGGTCTAGGTATAGCAACGGAAGTTGCCTTAGCGAGTTGAGACGACAGAATAAACGCTCATACACATCATCGTTAACACAATTCCACTGATACGAGGAAAGCATAACGGTCACTGCCTCCTCGCTCAATATACTTTGTTGAATCTTGGATGAAGCTCCCGTAGAGAAAGCTTCAACAATATCAGCCGTTACGTAGTAGGCCTATGCAGAATAAACATGAGGCTCATCGGAATGCCACAGAAGCGTCACTGGAGAAATGTGGCACAGTGGGCAGGAGACTGAACTGGACGAGTGCCAGATCGTCGTCTGGGCAAGAAGAAGGAGGAGGAGAAGAAGAGGGTAGAGAAGGGTGAGCCCCCTTGTGAGAGAGTGTGTCACTGGGGTCTCCCATAAGCATAATGTGATAACGGTTAAACGTCTGTCTGACCCAGCCTCTCCCAGCAGCCTTGACACTCGGCCAGAAACAACGCCTTATTTCTCCTTTTCGGGAATGGAAGACTTGAGCATTTGTTTCTTCGTCGTTTTCAGGGCATGAAGAATTTTAAGTTTTTTTATTTTTTCATTCT
>NC_061094.1:42198660-42251889 GCF_015104395.2 Macrobrachium nipponense
GATGGAAACTCTGTCTCTCGAGAGAGTTCACATAGGCAGGATGAATGTTACACCTCTCCTGAGGGATAATTTAGAAAGACGTGTCCCTCAGGAGAGGTGGAACATACATCCTCGAAGGAGACTGAGTTCCTAGTCCTGTGACTGGCTTATCAACAGCCAATCAGGAGCGTCGCAAGGGACTACCCTAGAAATCAGATGCACGGTTGATGTGAATCTACTATAGTTCCTGTAGTTTTTCATTATTCCCAATCAACACTGCATCATATGCAAACTTTCATCACTTTCCAACGCGATGAAATCTCTAGTACCATGTTCAAACGCTGTCCTCTCTCTCTCTCTCTCTCTCTCTCTCCCAACAGCATTTATATCAAGCAACAAACGAAGGAGAACACGCCGCCTGCGGTCTTCCATAGCGCCAACCTCCGAAACGGTCCTCAAACAATGACAGACGAGACTTGTTCCTTCTTACCCGGCGTCGTCCACTTAGCAGCCATTGGGAGTTGTTTGGGAAAGCAGTGGGGGCTCACTGATCCGCGTCTAAGTGCTTTAACGAGCTAGGAGTTCCTCGTTACGTAATGGGCTTCGGTTCTTTTAATGCGGTGTGATTGAGAGAGAAAGAGAGAGAAATGCTTCCATGCGTTGTCGTATAGTCTAACAGCGCAGGCACAAAGTGAGCAACTTGGAGGTTATAAATCACTACAATCACATCAATTTCTTTCCGTATTTACAAGAAAACGATTGAATGCCTTCGAAATTCGAATCTGACAAGAGCAGTGAAGGCGTTTTCAATTTCCTTAGTCTATCGTCAAGTGAAATGAAAATTCCAGTTTCCTCTCGCTGCGAAATTTTGCGAGATGTGAACTGAACCCAACCCTCGTGGTCCTCAGTTTGTTTTTGCATGAATGTATATATATATATATATATATATATTATATATATATATATATATATATTATATTATATGTATATATATGTATATATAGATATATATATATATATATATATATATATATATATATATATATATATATATAATTTCAAGAAGTGGTTGTTTCACTAATTGCGACCCATTTTAGTTTACTAACTTCTGTTATATACTCAACAATTTAGGTTAAAAGTGACAGTGGGTTTAATGGGAACTCGGCTATGATCGTAACCCCTATCACGTGCCTAAAAAGACAAGTGTCCTAACCACTAGAACGCTGTATATGTAAAGGATATCTTGGGGTTAACCAACTGATGTAGAGGCATCGCAGTTAAGTAATTATTTCCTGTATGGATGGCCTCCTGTTTACAGGAAACAGAGGAATTAACAAACGACGAATAAAGTAGATAATGAATAATGAAAATATAGAGGAAAAACCGCACAGTAAAACCGATGACATAAAATGTTTATTAAGAACTCTATGCTGTATGGCAATATAAATGAGAAAGAGATGGAATGACCAGGTCATCTTGTATTTTTTCCCAAGAGACAACCCCTAGCGGCACCAGGCCCTGCAAATTCGGGTCCTTTTTGGAAGGGGCTGTGTGTCGGTGGGGCGGGGCGGGTAGGGAGGGAGAGAAGGAGGCGGAGGTTGGTTGGGGGGGTCCGCACATAACAAAGCTGATTTTCGCGCCTTAAATTGCCCGTAACACTCTCCATGAAGAACCGGCGAGAGAGAGAGAGAGAGAGAGAACTTGGATCGTTAAATAGTCATATGTTTATACGCGAGTGTTTCGAAATTTTGTAAACAAGATACAAAATTTGAATTTTGAGTCTTGACAGCCAGAAAATGCTAAGTAAAAAACAGTAAAATTAACCTGCCATAATATGGTGTAATTACTTACAGCAGAGTTCATATTATGAACTCTGGAGTCCGTAATTATACTTTCTCATTAGGCCTATTACTTGGTGGGCTTGCATAACCACACATAGGCCCACAATATATATCTTGAATGTTTATTTCTGTCTACTACCTTTTTAGACCAAGATTGTGTCAAAATTATCAAAGTGTGAAAAGTAATAAATTGAGAGAAATCAAAATACAAAACATATGTTCACTAAGACTAACAGACATGTGTCTAGACCAGGTGGTGAAGAGAAACGATAACCTGCCTTCTTACGAGGAACTTTCTTCTCAATTGTCATGCCCTCATGCTTATTTAGCGCAATAAGCAAACTTTAATGGCGACATCTAGACTTTCTCTAAATGTTTGACGAAGTTGACAAGTCTGTGATGTAAAGACGAAATGGAAAGGACACTGCTAAAAGCAAGAAGCAGCGTCTTTGTAAGCCGGAGCCCGGAATACCAAAACGAAACCGCATCGAGTTGTGTAGCCGTTGTCAAAGGAGACTGGCTTCTCTAACATATCTGTGCCATTTAGAACAGTCACGCCATTTAATTTAGATCAAGAACTAAAAATCAAAATAATTTAATGACAATCGTGACTTACTAAACTGAATACAGTACTCATAATTAATATGGTGCAAACTATCATCCTTCCGACGAGCGCTCTTTAAACCAGAGCGCATCTCACGATTCGATACCTCTCTGCGCTACCTTGCCACAGAAAGTTTGTTTACACGGCGCGAAATGGCTCACGGTTAGTTATACGTATACGCGTGTCAGTCATATATTACATCATTACAGCTCCCCAAAACAATGTAAGGATATTCCTCCTAACAAAAAAGTTGTTCGAGGGGCACTAAACCACTCAAATCATAACGGACGTTGAAGATAGGCCTACCTAGGCATGGCCTAGGTTGTGGGTGTGAGTAATGTGGGATGAGGGAAATGGGACAGATGTTGTGTTGGTGTAGGAAATGGTAAAGGTTTTCAGGCGTGAGACACGGGTACTTAACGATAATATGGCGACGGCCAGAAGTCAGTTGACATGCTAGCGTATTGGGTAAAAAAAATGTAGCTGTATGGCGGGGTACTTACAAGCATGTAAAAAATTAATGCCATCTAAAATATTGCTCCAGAGGATTTTGTCGTTTATGTTTTCAGAACCCCCTGAGTGAAAGAATGTAGTATTTCAGTCAGCATAATACAAATCCTGCGTCGCATTACTGATAAATCGAAAAAACAAAGACACGCAAAATGCACTAATTATGCCATGGGCGAAATTAGAATCAATGCCTTAATAGGTTGGCACTGGAAGCAGTGGATTAATGCACGCAACCGTGACGGGTTTAAAAAATTATTTCTACTTTGTTGCACATAAGTAAGAACCTGAAATCGACGGAGATCACGTCTTGTCTCTGCTGTTGTTGGCTGTGTACATCAAATCACTGTCTCCAAGACACTAACCTTATATAGGTTCATATCGCATACGGCACATGCATTTATTTTATATGAATTCGATAATGTTTATATATTCATATATATATATATATATATATATATATATATATATATGAATATGTATGTATATGTAATGTATATATACACACGTTTTTGCAAGTCATCAAGTAATACACCCACTCAGAAATGGTAGGGGGGTTTCACTTGAGTTATGTATTTTTTACGCTGTTCTTGTGATAATTTAATTAAAAAAGCAAACTATTACTAATATCATTTTCATGTTTTTTTACAGGTATGGTGAAACGAACCGTTGTAAACAATCTCTGAGCACAAGGTAAGGACGGTTTACATTACAATCTTACAAACCAATGCCAGTTTTTCAAAGCAAAGAAAATTAGACCCTCTAGTCGGTCAACGCCATATTGGATTATTGTCCTTACGCCCAGCTGGCAAAAAGAAATTACTTTTTCTTTAGATGCGAGTTAGCTGAGGCCTTTAGATTATAGTGTGGCATAGCTAGTCATTAGGTTAATGAAGGAGGAATTATAACAGTGACTATAGTAGATTCACATCAACCGTGCATTTGATGTCTAGGCCATTCACTTACGACGCTCCTGATTGGCTGTTGACAAGCCAATCACAGGACTGGAAACTCTCGGTCTCTCTCTCGAGAGTTCACATGGGTAGGATCTAAGTTCCACCTATCCTGAGGGATACGTCTTTCAAAAGTATCCCACAGGAGAGGTGGAACATGCATCCTACCCATGTAAACTCTCTAGAGAGACTGAGAGTTTCCAGCCCTGTGAGTGGCTTATCAACAGCCAATCAGGAGCGTCGTAAGGGACTGGCCTAGACATCAAATGCACGGTTGATGTGAATCTACTATAACTACAATCTGTTTAGTGAGGTGAGGGAAAGTATGTCTACTCTTTACATATAGCAGTGAATTTGGATGCCAAAGAATTATTGGAACTAGTTTTGATAACTTCTTTTACAATTTCATTATCCTGCGTCTTCTGGGCTGGGAGTGATTTTTGCTTTTCATTTATGCTTCCAGAATATAATTAAATTGCGAATTTTAAAAAATTGAATAAGATGGATATAAATGTGTAATTTGTTGAAAGAAATTGTTAGAGATTGAGTCTAAACATTACATCCAAATTATAATAATGTTATATATTTATCATGATTTTTTTACAATCGATTTTTATTAATGTTTTGTTTTTATAGAAAAACAGTAATAGTTTTTTCTCGCATATTCTTAAAAATGGGAAATTAGTTGTAAACTATCAGTATTTATTTAGGATGTCGTGCTGTTGGAACTTCAGAAGTTCTGGCAATTCAACTTGTATTTTAATATTTCAATCACATTGCTATTCATTTATTGAATTATTAACATATCTGTTTTTTCTAATAACTGATCTCTTCTCTCCGTATTTCCATTTACCTTCTGTAACTTCTTTCGAATGAACCGTATTCTTTAGAAGCTTGAATTTCAAGTCAATGGCCCCTGTGGGGCGTGTTCCATAGGAATTGGGTTCATCATCTGAATAACAATGATGATGATAATGATAATCATTCATTCATTCATTCCCAAGCCACAAAATTTTAGCCTTGTATATTCCCTCTCCGCCAAAAAGGTTTACCGCCTTCTTTCTCTGCAATGATAAAATGTTAATTTTGTCGTCGAACGTTTAGTCTCAAATCTGAAAATGGTACCATGCATAAAACATTGAGCATTATTATTATTATTATTATTATTATTATTATTATTATTATTATTATTTATTATTATTATTAATTATTATTTTGGAAGAGGACCCTCTTTTTAACAAATTCTGTTGAATAAAATAGCAGAAATCAGCGAATTATCTTATATTATCTTTCTATTTTTCTTATTACTCGCTTCTCTGGCTCAGCGATACTTCTTAATAATTGGCCAATATTCATATTGGGAATAATGCTGGAGGTGGTATTATATTTGACAAATAAATCCTGTTCTAAATAAAATACCACTTTCAGCCACAGATGCGAGTAATAAGAAAGATAGAGAAGATAATATATAAGATTAATTCGCTGAAATTCTGTCATTTTATTCACAGTATTATTATTATTATTATTATCAATTTTTTTTTTTTTTTTTTTTTTTTTTGCTCTATCACAGTCCTCCAATTCGACTGGGTGGTATATTTATAGTGTGGGGTCCGGGTTTTGTTGATCCTGCCTCCTTAGGAGTTCATCACTTTTCTTACTATGTGTGCCGTTTCTAGGATCACACTCTTCTGCATGAGTCCTGGAGCTACTTCAGGCCTCTAGTTTTTCTAGATTCCTTTTCAGGGATCTTGGGATCGTGCCTAGTGCTCCTATGATTATGGGTACGATTTCCACTGGCATATCCCATATCCTTCTTATTCTATTTTCAGATCTTGATACTTATCCATTTTTTTCTTCAACTCTGGTGTCCCATGGTATTGCGACATCAATGAGTGATACTTTCTTCTTGACTTGTCAATCAACGTCACGTCTGGTCTGTTTGCACGTATCACCCTATCCGTTCTGATACCATAGTCCCACAGGATCTTTGCCTGATCGTTTTCTATCACTCCTTCAGGTTGGTGCTCGTACACTTATTACTGCAAGCTAGCTGATGTTTCTTGCACAGGCTCCAGTGGAGGGCTTTTGCCACTGAATCATGCCTCTTTTGTACTGGTTCTGTGCAAGTGCCGGGCATTCACTTGCTATGTGGTTTATGGTTTCATTTTTCGTATTGCACTTCCTACATATGGGAGAGATGTTATTTCCGTCTATCGTACTTTGAACCTGATCTTGTGCCGCTGTTATCATTCCTTCAGTTTCCTTCTTGAGCTCTCCCCTCTGTAGCCATTGCCAATTGTCATCGCTGGCTAGTTCTTTAGTCTGTCTCATGTATTGTCCGTGCATTGGTTTGTTGTGCCAGCCTCCTCTGTTCTTTCTGTCTTTCTCCTGTCTCTGTATATCCCATATCCTTCTTATTTCTATTTTCAGATCTTGATACTTATCCATTTTTTTCTTTCAACTCTGGTGTCCCATGGTATTGCGACATCAATGAGTGATACTTTCTTCTTGACTTTGTCAATCAACGTCACGTCTGGTCTGTTTGCACGTATCACCCTATCCGTTCTGATACCATAGTCCCACAGGATCTTTGCCTGATCGTTTTCTATCACTCCTTCAGGTTGGTGCTCGTACCCACTTGGGATTACTGCAAGCTAGCTGATGTTTCTTGCACAGGCTCCAGTGGAGGGCCTTTTGCCACTGAATCATGCCTCTTTTTGTACTGGTTCTGTGCAAGTGCCGGGCATTCACTTGCTATGTGGTTTATGGTTTCATTTTTTCGTATTGCACTTCCTACATATGGGAGAGATGGTTATTTCCGTCTATCGTACTTTGAACTGATCTTGTGCCGCTGTTATCATTCCTTCAGTTTCC
Organism: Macrobrachium nipponense; assembly: GCF_015104395.2. Lineage (NCBI taxonomy): Eukaryota > Metazoa > Arthropoda > Malacostraca > Decapoda > Palaemonidae > Macrobrachium > Macrobrachium nipponense. Next base: position 42,205,419 of record NC_061094.1, read on the forward strand.
TTCTTGAGCTCTCCCTCTGTAGCCATTGCCAATTGTCATCGCTGGCTAGTTCTTTAGTCTGTCTCATGTATTGTCCGTGCATTGGTTTGTTGTGCCAGTCCTCTGTTCTTTCTGTCTTTCTCGTCTCTGTATATTTTCTGGGTCTTCGTTCTACTTTTATTAGTCCTTCTTCCCATGCACTCTTTAGCCACTCGTCTTCACTGGTTTTCAGATATTGCCCCAGTGCTCTGTTTTCAATGTTGACGCAGTCCTCTATACTTAGTAGTCCTCTCCCTCCTTCCTTTCGTGTTATGTAGTCTGTCCGTATTTGTTCTCTTGGGCCCACGTGTTTATGGCTTTTATCATATTTCCGGCGTTGAGTTTTGACTTGAGTATCGCCTTGAGTCTCTGCATATATTCTTTCCTGATCGTGTCCTTCATCTCTTGGTGTTTTATATCTCCTCCTTCCATTATTCCCAGGTATTTGTATCCTGTCTCATCTATGTGTTTGACGTTGCTCCCATCTGGTAGCTTTATCCCTTCAGTTCTCGTTACTTTGCCTTTTTGTATGTTGACTAAGGCGCATTTTTCTATTCCAAACTCCATCCTGATGTCCCCATGAACATCAGATGGTTGATTTTGTTGCCTCTTTTCTTGAGTTGGTACCCGGCATCCATCTTCTGTAGTACTTTTGTCATGGGAATCATGGCTACTACGAAGAGTAGTGGGGACAGTGAGTCGCCCACCTGGAAGATCCCTCTCCTGATATTAACTTCTTGCTAGTCTTATTCCAGAGCTTGTAAGTATGTATTCCAGTTGCACATTGTATTTTTGAGGAAGCTGATGGTATTTTCCTCTGCCCCATATATTTTCAGGCATTCTATTAGCCATGTGTGTGGTATCATGTCGAAGGCTTTCTTATAGTCTATCCATGCCATGCTTAGGTTGGTTTTCCTTCTCCTACTGTTCTTCATTACCATTTTTTTGTCTATCTTTTGTGCCCCTACACTTCCTTCTGCAGCCTTTCTGTTGGTGGGGGATGGTGTTTGCTCTCTAGGTAATTGTATAGGTAATTGTATAGCCTTTCACTGATGATACCTGTTAGTAACTTCCACATTATTGGTAGGCAGGTGATAGGCCTGTAGTTACTGGCTATATTTCCCTTACTCTTGTCTTTTTGTACTAAGGATGTTCTTCCTGTGGTCATCCATTGGGTGCTTGGTGATTTGTATAAGCCTTTCACTGATGATACCTGTTAGTAACTCACATTATTGGTAGGCAGGTGATAGGCCTGTAGTTACTGGCTATATTTCCCTTACTCTTGTCTTTTTGTACTAAGGATGTTCTTCCTGTGGTCATCCATTTGGGTGCTTGGTGATTTGAGATACAATGCTGGAGTTGTTCTGCTATTGAAGTTTTTGAGCCAGTATCCATGGACTTCATCGGGACCTGGGGCTTTCCAGTTTGGCATTTTCTTTAGTTGGTGTCTGTCTGTGTCTGTCGTGATGTCTGTGAATCTTTGTTTTATTCTCCCTGTTTCTTCTTCCTTGACTTCCTGGAGCCATGTTGCATGTTTGTTGTGTGATACCGGATTGCTCCATATTCTGGGTGGTTGTCTTCCCCTCTTAGTTGGCTGTATAGTCTTTTCTGGTTGGTTCCGAATAGTTTGTTCTGTTGGTATCCCTTATTCCTGTTCATGTACCGTTGGATCTTGTGTGCTTTGGCCTTAAGACCTCTGTTTTACATCTTCTATTGTGTTGTTTAGTCCCCTCTCTTGTACTTTGTATTTCTCGTTGAGTTCCTCCCTTGTTTTCTTGCTTCTTAGCCTTTTTTCTGCCATCTCTTTCAGTTTACTCAAGTCAGATCTCATCACCATGATTTGCTTTTCCAGGCGCCCTTTTCCAAGGAGGTTGCTGTTTTGGTTTCTGTTGGGTTGGTTGTGACGGTGGTGTTGGTGTTCGAATCCCCATCAGTTCTGCTACTAATCTTGCTCCTGCATATGTCAAGTTATTTGTTTCTGTGATACTGGTGGTGTGTATTAGGCCCATTATTTCATGACCTCACTTGTTTTCTCCCTTAATTTCTTGGTGTTGTAGGCTTTCATGGAGGGGATCTTTGTTCTCTCTGTATCTGGCTCCATCCATTGTCAATAACTTTTCTTTTTACCCATTCCGTCTCTCTGTTACTTCGTCGGTGTTTCTTCGTGTGTCGTTGTTTGATACCTCATCCTCCCTGTCGTCTTCTGTGGCATCGTCTCTCAGTTCGTCTTCGTGTAATTCGTTGTCGTGTGACATTTCCCTTTCCAGTTCTTCTCTTTCTGTTGGGGTAGAGCCAGTTCTTTTTCTTTATGTTCCTTACTTGGTCTGCCAGCCTCTACTCTGTTTGGGGGGTGTTATTCCTATCATTCAGATGTTGATAAATCTTCTATATCCTCTCTCCGTCGGGTTGCTTCTGATGTAGCATCTCCATATTTCCTTATTTTCTTCTCTTGTCCATTTCTTCCCTTTTGCCTCTGTAGCTCCAATCTCAGGTTGTTGATTACTGTCGTTGTGGTGATCAGTTGCTGGATGACGACCTCCAAGTACCTGACCGTCCTTCCCCTACAATTGGGTTGAATACCTGGTTGCCGGACGAGGCTCCTCTGTTGCCAGAGGTTCCATTTACGTCGTTGTCGTTTATTCCTTCATTTCTTTCCATCATTGCTGAGTTTGCTATTTATAACCCATAGCTGGACCCTACCCCATCAGGGATAGTACTCAATTTACAGCTGAGTAGACTGAGGAAATTATGGTAAAGATCCTTTCCCAAGGAATCAACGCCGAGGAGAGCGGTCACCCATCCAACGACTGACCAGCCCCAATGTTGCTTAACTTGACTTAAGTCTATTGACGACCTAACCAACTCCTCCACGGCGCCACATATTATTATTATTATTATTATTATTATTATTATTATTATTATTATTATTATTATTATTATTATTATTATTATTATTATTATTATTAATATTATTATTATTATTGCTCACACAAAGCTATGCTTATAATATTCTGTTGCCTACCGAGATCTTCATTTGCCTATCGATAGTTTTATTCAGCCATTATTATTCTACACTGTTTTGCCAATGCTTCGTCATTCGATACATGTTACGTTAAACCAACCATTACCAATTTCTCGAGATCGACATAGTAATAATTTCGCGGACATGCGCACGCTATACAAACCAGTCCGAACATGGCTACTGACATTGCTACGTATGTTACGAGGGAATACAGGTGCCACAGTCGACACCTGTCTTATGACAGTAGTTTTTACGCTGTACGACTCTGGTACGTCCATCTGGTAAAGACTGGTATTTGAAGCGACGGGATACAGGTGCACACGAATCCTAGTCTCAGGTGGGAGAAGAGAAATGAGAGATGGAACAGCTGTCGATTCCATAATTCAAACTTCCACTTGTCAGTGACACAGAGCACGAGAGGTCCCTGTATTATACCGTTCCAAATTCCTACGTAACCAAGGCCCCAAACGCATGGAAAAATATATGCAATTATCCAGGCGTCATTTCGAATCGTTCTGTGATTTACGTACGCGGAGGCCAAACCAGAAAAGCCCGGAATTACATCGGAGGCGGCGTTTCGAGTCGGAAGCGCCAAAGAAGCGAAAAGCCCGCGCGATTGTTACGAGGTATTCTGGCGGTCGCGAAAGAGTCCTAATATCGCGTCGTAAAACAACTTGATTTCGAAACCGCATGAATGTTTTTTTTTTTTTTTTTTTCGTCGTAAATGTGCATTCACTCCACGGTTGCGAGAGACTCGAAAGCAATAAATAAGGTAATGCGAGGGGTAGGAAGCTTTTTTTTTTTTAAAAAAGCTCCCATGGGGACGAGCGAGCCATCACTAGGAGTGACCCAAGAAAAGGGTTTGATCGATTCTGAGAGTAAAAGAGAAGTCAGTTTGCGACGCTGCTTATCCAGATTAATATTGTTCCTTATTCTCTCGATGTTTATCACTTTATTCTCATTGGTGTAGGATAATTTACTAATTGATTTTATCGTTTATTGCTTTCTTAACGCCCATGCATACCTAATTCTATAATTGGCGTTCGGGCCAAAGAGATCATACTTGTCATATTCTCTCAGTAATCAAATACGAAAAATCGCTAACACCTAACTCATTCCTAAGCAGTTTTTTTGTTTATTTATTTATTTATTCATTTATTTATTTAATTTATTTATGCATATACTTATTTATTTTCTTTTATTTGGCGATCGTTATTCGTGAAATAAGTAGGTAACATGAAACTAGGTTCGTTTACTAAATTGGTGGTCGGCAGTCGAGTGGAAAACTTGACTTATTTCCGCCTCTCCAGTTTACGCTTTACTTGTACCGCAGACACCCCCTCCCCTCTCCCAACCACTCCCCCCCTCCCTCTCTCTCCGAAGATAGTACGGTTTTTATTGTCATATTTGTCTCTACTTAACGTAAGAATAAGTATATAAAAAGTGACTCTCTCTCTCTCTCTCTCTCTCTCTCTCTTTGATGTTTTATTATATCCCATTTACCTCCATTTAATGTACGACCACGTACGTAGAAAAACTCAAAATTTATGGGCATATTACGAAATATCAGTTTTAGATATACAAGAAAGGTTATTCAGCATCAAAAGTGATACACATTCCAAATAATCCAAATAAATATTCTACCTGTAGGAACATCGCTGCTTAATTCAGGGGAAAGGTTAGTCAATTGAACCTCATTGGGATATTAAAATAGTGTCCAAAGTGATTTCCAAGTAACGGCAAAGTCATTTGTTAATACTCCGGATTCCCTGCTATGAAGTAAATCATTTTATTAAAGGATAATTTATTAGAAAACATAACCGGCATCTTGAGGGTTTTGATAAGAATTCAACCCCGTAAAATGAAGGCGACCCGAATATTCTTCAAAAAAGCAACTATCATTCGCGGCTAGTCTGGCTCGAATAGGCATAAATGCTAGATAACTTGAGAGAGAGAGAGAGAGAGAGAGAGAGAGAGAGAGAGAGAGAGAGAGAGAGAGAGATAGGTGGGGGATAACATATTCATCTCTTCTACAAATGGTCGTTACAACGTCGCTTGCATTTGAGGCTGGAGTTGACAGCCCTATAAGAGGTCGTGACGTCATAGCGACTCCTGAAAACACGAACAGACAACAGCCAAAACAATGATGGTTTCATCCTGTATGAAAGTCGTATAATGCATTGCCTTAGCCACAAATTGACACTGATGTGTGACCTAATGGTAAACCTAAACTGTATCTCTCTCACCTTTAGGCGTTAATGGACCACAGTCTGCAGTGATGTGTGATTTATGAAACGTAAAAACACCTTAATTGTCCCTAACGAAATATTTTTCCCAGTATGTTAATCCTTGCTAAACCTGGCAATGTATTCCACTATCTGCCTGTTGTTGTGACATGAGTGGACTCATTGCCATAGTACCTTATCTTAGGGTTACACAACAAAGTTATGTTTAAGTAAAACTAAGGTCTTTTAAATATACTGTTCCTTGCTAAACCTGGCAATGTATTCCACTATCTGGCTGTTGTTGTGACATCTGTGGATATATTGCCATAGTGCCATATCTTAGGGTTACACAACAAAGTTATGTTTAAGTAAAACTAAGGTCTTTTAAATATATTTTAATACTCTCAGAGTATATTTAAATCACACTGAGTAAAATCAAAAGAATTATACGACAAAGTAGCCAGAAATAAAGAGACTAAACGAAGTTCCACGCCTTCTACGAATATCAAACAAATAAGTGAATCACTGCAAAGAATCTTCACCGGCAAAGACAACAATGAGTATGGAGGAATGTGGAGTAGATATTTAGGCAATGTGTACACAAGAGGTAGGAGGATTGAGGGGAGTAAGGGGGAGGGGGAGAAGAAGAGGTAAGCCAAGAGCATATAGGTGTGTTCCGCTCCAGTTCCTTCAATGGTTACCATCATCGTTATTATTATAGAGTTGGCGGAGCACACCGGTCAAGGTGCATACATTTCGACCTGCGGGTTGTGGCTTAGGCTTCGCTTTTCGGCCTTTTTCCAGTATGGCTTCGAAATTGCATCGAGTAACGCGGTATAGTATTGCTTCAGGCACAACAACGAGGTATACTAAACGTATTTTACCTTTGCGTTTTGTAACGCTAAGTGATGTAAATGTTTGTCAGGTACGAAGAATTGCGAAAAGTTGGAAAAGGTTATGTATCTGGTTCCTGGAGCGTTTTCATGTTCGCCTTTGCTTTCGTCTTGATCTAGAGACTATTAATATTTCCATTTTACCATATACTAATAACCGAAAGTATCATATAAATTCACGCAGGTAATGAAAATAGAATAGCACATCGTACAACGCAAAAATTTTGATAGTTGTAATGGAAAAGAAAGGATAAAGAAAAAATAAATAACTAACACTGGGAAAAATTAATAAGGTTAATTTTAATGATAAATATGGAGTAATTAAGAAAAAATATGAAAATTAGGAAAAAGTTCTATGTTAGACTGAGTAGGCTATGCCAGTACAGGCTGTTGCTTCTCTGAGGCTGGGAAAGCGAGAGCTAAAAGGGGAAAGCGAAAAGAAAAACAAAAGAAAGGGGAAGGTTAGAGAGAAACTTTTTTTTTTTTTCTTCATAGGTCTAACACTCCCTCTCTCTCCCAACGCGTCATCAAGCAAACTAGGCCTATAGCTGCCAGGACCCACTTAGATAGCTGCAATCTCTTCCTTAAACCCGAAAGGTTTTAGTACCGCTATCCTTTAGTCGCTCACAATCTACTGTGTACTGATGCTTACACAAAATACGACGCCAATGTGTGAGATCAGATGAGAAAGTAGGAGGAAGACATAAACAAACAAATGTAAGTGAATAGAAGGAAAAAACGGGTAATTGTCCACAGACATAAGCCAGCGATGGAATGCAAATGGCTCTGATGTAAGGAGAATCATGTTCTGTTATTGACGGCAAAGCTACCGGTATGGTCAGTACTCCCACGGGCCTTGACATCGCTACGAAGGATCGGTCTTGTAACCTTTTTCTTTCGAGAGGATTTCTTTTCTTGTGGGGGGGGGGGGGGGAGAAGTGTACAAGAAAAAAAAATAGGGCACATCACTAGGGGGGACATATGTATTTCTAATAATGATAATATTATTATTTATTTATTTATTTATTATCATTATTTTTTTTTTTTTTTTTTTTTTTTTTTTTTTTTTCTTTTTTTTTTTTTTTTGCTCTATCACAGTCCTCCAATTCGACTGGGTGGTATTTATAGTGTGGGGTTCCGGGTTGCATCCTGCCTCCTTAGCAGTCCATCACTTTTCTTACTATGTGCACCGTTTCTAGGATCACACTTTTCTGCATGAGTCCTGCAACTACTTCAGCCTCTAGTTTTTCTAGATTCCTTTTCAGAGATCTTGGGATCGTGCCTAGTGTTCCTATGATTATGGGTACAATTTCCACTGGCGTATCCCATATCCTTCTTATTTCTGTTTTCAGGTCTTGATACTTATCCATTTTTTCCCTCTCTTTCTCTTCAACTCTGGTGTCCCATGGTATTGCGGCACCAATGAGTGATACTTTCTTCTTGATTTTGTCAATCAACGTCACGTCTGGTCTATTTGCACGTATCACCCTATCTGTTCTGATACCATAGTCCCAGAGGATCTTTGCCTGATCGTTTTCTATCGCTCCTTCAGGTTGGTGCTCGTACACTTATCACTGCAAGGTAGATGATGTTTCTTGCACAGGCTCCAGTGGAGGGCTTTAACCACTGAATCTTGCCTCTTTTTGTACTGGTTCTGTGCAAGTGCCAGACATTTGCTTATTATGTGGTTTATGGTTTCATTTTTCGTATTGCACTTCCTACATATGGGAGAGCTCAAGAAGGAAACTGAAGGAATGATAACAGCGGCACAAGATCAGACCCTAAGAACCAGGTTATTATTATTATTATTATTATTATTATTACGATGAACCATATTCATATGGAACGAGCCCACAAGGGACCATTGACTTGAAATTCAATACTTCCAAAGAATACAGTGTTCATTTGAAAGAATTAACAGACGGTAAAGGAAATACATTTAAATATATTTGTACCCATACATAACTGTGGCTTTGTTTCTCCAATAATAATAATAATAATAATAATAATAATAATAATAATAATAATAATAATAATAATATGAAGGTAGGAGACCCTCTCTTAAACATGTTTTGTTAAAGATGATGGCAGCATCAGTGGAATTGATTTTATATATGGTCTTTTCAATTCTTCTTATTATTCTCTTCTCATCAGGGCTGATATTTGCTAATAGCTGGCCGATGTTCATATCTTGGTTAAAGAAATGTTTTCTAAAAATACTAATTTATTGTTATGATAACAAAAGTGATTAACAAATCTTAGTAATGGAATTCCAACGTTTCCAACCGTATCATCGGTTCATTTTCAAGGAAAGGTGAGCGTGAACTGATTGGAATGGGGTCGTTCGGCGGTATTTATTGTGTCCCAGGTGCTCTGTCTGATGGGCGCTGCGTTTTCATTGGCTGAACAGAGGATTAAGTCCCTGCAAGATGGCTTGACTCAGGGACTTAATCCTCTGTTCAGCCAATGAAAACGCAGCGCCCATCAGACAGAGCACCTGGGACACAATAAATACCGCCGAACGACCCCATTCCAATCAGTTCACGCTCACCTTTCCTTGAAAATGAAACCGATGATACGGGGGGGGGGTTGGAACTTTGGAATTCCATTACTAAGATTTGTTAATCACTTTTGTTATCATAACAATAAATTAGTATTTTTAGAAAACATTTCTTTAACCAAGATATGAACATCGGCCAGCTATTAGCAAATATCAGCCCTGATGAGAAGAGAATAATAAGAAGAATTGAAAAGACCATATATAAAATCAATTCCACTGATGCTGCCATCATCTTTAACAAAATAATAATAATAATAATGGTAAGAAATTCACAATTTCGTATGAAATTGTAGTATATTAAATATCCACGGTTATATAAAAAAATTTATCTGAGTTGTAAAAGATAAAAACAGGCTTTTGGACACCTGTACGGTGCTTTACGTGTTCAGGTGTCCGAAAGCCTTTGCTTTTAACCTTTACAAATAATACAATTTATTGATTTAATATAATCAACAACAACAACAACAACAACAAAAACAACAATAACAATAATAATAATAATAATAATGTGATTAAACAAATGGAAATATCCTGACCTGTCAGTAATTACAGATTCAAACCATTACCTAATTTTTGCTTAACCTTTATTTATTTATTTATTTATTTATTTATTTATTTATAATCTGTTGAGTAAGGGACCCTTTGGAACTAAGTTCCTCATTCCTGGGTCTATTGTGATTTAAAGTGAAAAGCTGTGCCTTTGGGATAGGCTTATGACAAAAATATCATATTCACATATATTAGTATATATATATATATATATATATATATATATCATATATATATATATATATATATATATATATATGCAGAAGCCAGGTACTATGTCGTACCTCTAAGTAAGTGGGGATACAATCCACAATGAAGTAAAATCCTCTTGTAGTTTAAATATATATCTCTAGTACAGGATTAAGCTTTCGACCATCAACTGTGGTCTTGTTCACTAAAATGAACAAGACCACAGTTGATGGTCGAAAGCTTTAATCCTGTACTAGAGATATATATTTTAAACTACAAAAGGATTTTACTTCATTGTGGATTGTATCCCCCACATTATACATTATATATATATATATATATATATATATATATATATCTATATATATATATATATATATATTGTATAGATAATTATAGTGTAAATTACATCACGCAGTAAGCACGATATATATACACTATACGTAAGCATACAAGAGTGATGTTATCAGTATTTTATTTAATTTACCCGAATAAAATGAACACTCGTTGTCTATGATAAGCAATGTATTCCGTATCATCCTCTCTCTCTCTCTCTCTCTCTCTCTCTCTCTCTCTCTCTCTCTCTCGTGACTGAAAGAAGAATAAAGATAAATCATGAGAAGAGGATTCAGTAAAGTATGAAAAAACGTACTAACAGTACGAAAAGAGCAATTAAAAAGAGGCTAAACATACTGAAAATAGCCTGTACTTAGACCGAAGTATCTATTAGAGGCCACACGCATCTCTCTGACCCCAATTACCGAGCCAGGCCGGTGTTTCCCAGGCCCACCTTCAAGCCTTAAAAGGACCACCAAACTCATCCTTCCCTGTGAGTGACCCAAGGGTCTCTCTCTCTCTCTCTCTCTCTCTCTCTCTCTCTCTCTCTCTCTCTCTTCTGGGTCGAGCGGAGTCTTCGTTGAAGGTGCGCATTACGATGCGTCGCTCGTTCACCTCCGAGATAGATGAAACATGGTTGTCGTGGCTTTCGTTTCTCCAGATCTTTACAGTTTACTCAGAGAAGAACCTGCCCAGTAACATCCTTAGGTCTAGCGAGTCACGCTAGGCCTATGTCAAGTCTTGCTTACACATTCATCACAATTTTGCCGATATTCCTAAGCTAGACCCATTCGTCTTAAAGGCAGTTTCGATGTTGTTGTTGTTTTTGATTAAGCTGGCCTTATGTCAGCACGGGCTCTTGCTCACAGTTCGCCAGTCTTTTTCCAAATCAGTTTCTGCTATGCAGAAAAACAAATTCACGTCTATGCGTTCAGCATACTGTTGCAGGGTCAACTCTGCCTCGTAAATGCGAATATTTTTCTCACAAGGATCATGGAGTAGGTGTGACACATTCTTATCGTGGGGCACCGTTACTCAAGTGCCCCAAGAACCCAAACCACTGGAACATCAACGCATCAAAGAGTTCTTCAGAAAAGATGGTTCAGACGAAGGAGGTCACCTTGGCAAGGGCGTGGGAGTGGGCGAGGGTATAAGTCCAACAACAAAGAGGGTCACTTGTGTAAAGGAATGTCCAGAAAACAACAAAGGCGTTTACCATAATAATCTGTCAGTCTGTCACATGAATTAGGTCCAAGCTTTACTTGCTATCTTCTAAGGAACCTCTTGTTGATTTGTAAATGTTAATGTTTCTAAACAATCAGCATGTACTACACATACACATAAAACTAACAAATGTTTTGTAGATGGCTTTGTTGTATCTCTCAGTTCATAAACGAAATCGAAAGACTAATGTCTCTCAAGTTATGAGAATCAAACGTTTCATGTTTATGACGTTTATTTAACTGTAAACAAAGATTTCATGCAGTTCAAATTTTCGGAAGACTCCCTCCCTTAACTTTGCCTTGATCCTGAGATGACGTTGCCATTATCTCATGTGACGCCTGTGGGTCTCCTGGTGGGGTTTATATCCCTTTAGGGAATGTAACTTGAACCTGGTGTCAGTATTTGTAATGGTCTAAACTGAGCAAGCTGGGCATCTCACCAGAAAAAGATTGAGCAAAGTGATACATTAAAACCGGTTCAACTGCACAAGCATGACGAGGTCGAAAGGCTCATGGCCAATGGATTTCGCCTTGTTTGCACTTGTGTGGGTGGCGCCATTGGCCGTTGTGGGTCACGTGGTATTCCTCTCTTTCTCTCTCATCTTAGAACCAGTGCAACAAACCCACATCCCACCGCATCTCCTTTGTATATCTTTTACTGATCGCTCGTTGAAATGTTACTCACGCAGTAGTGACGGTTATCAGATAGCACCAGCTGACGATTCATCTGTGGAATATTAAAACCTCTATAATCAACTTGCTCTGGGTCAACGTTGTCCGCGTTTGATCGTGCAGCCACTGTGAATTTGAGACAGGTTCTTTTTTTCTTTTACAGGTCATCTCCAGTTTCAAATGAGCCTGATAGTATTCATTTGTTTCCAGCTCTCGAATGAAAGTACAGAAACCAGAAATACTAATATATTATACACTCACCACTTAGTTCTTGGTACTAATTGAGACCTCTCGTCGTTCGCACTAGACCCATCCCAAATATACCGGGTATGTGAATCTTTGTATTACATATAGATGAAGCGAGTTGTCACATTTCACATCGATGACAGAAATACGTTGTACTATTTTTGTTAGTAGTTAATTATGACCAAGAGACATCGCGATTTGAATCATTCCTTCAGACAGTTCGACCATTAACTCAGTGTAGGTATAACTCAGTATGAGAATCAACACACATGCATACACTACTTTTATATATATATATATATATATATATATATATATATATATATATATATATATATATATATATATATATATATCATATCCGATGCGGACACCTTGACGAGTCTCCTTCAAATAATCTTTCCCAAATCACACTTTAAATTCAAACCAAAATGTTCAACGTTTGTACCTCTATATAGTCATCACGAAGTCTAGTGAATGTTTTTTTTTTTTCAAAGAGAGAAAAAAAACCTTTCGTACAACCATCTTTTGTTTTCCTTTGAATGGTTTCCAGAATCTATACATTGTTCTGGAGTTTATAGTCATGGTCGCCTTTTGTGCAGAACAAAAAGCTCGTCCCTTTGTGAATTTCACTGAGGATGACCTTTGATTCCTTGACACAGGTCATTGAGTTTGAGCGCAGAATTATTAGGAGTATTAGTATATTCCTGGAATTATTATTCTTTATTCCTTGAAGATAAAAAACTGCTTACAAATGAATTTGAACCATTTTCATCTCAGTGCATCTGACTTCCTTTGTTTCCTTAAGCTAAGAGCAAATTGCCACCGAAAAACTCGCTCTCTCTCTTGATACACAGTATCATTAAAGTACACCTGTTAAGCACCATGTTTTGTTGGGATACACCTGCGCCGTATAGCATAGCATATGTGTCATTCCACTGGATAACATTACCTATGACAAAACTGCCAATATTTTTCCTCTTGTAGTTACGAAAAATCAGCAAAAAAAAAAAAAAAGTTGACCATCGCACAAAGAAGCAAGCGGAATAAGGATAAAGGACAGAGGAGGTAAAAAAGAAACGATAATATTATTATTTCACTAAATTTCATGAAAGATAACTGAAAGGAAAGAAATGAATCGTCATCTTGTCCTCAATCCTCTGGTCAAAAGTGCAGCCAAAAGGAAGATTATACTACATATCATTTATATGGGATTTAGAAATACGATGCTGTCTTGTTTTCCGATCGTTTCGTTTCGGTGCATAAATCTTCTTCGTCAGTGTAAAATACTTCGTGTTAGACCCTTCAAAGCGACTTTATATGTCTTGAAAAAATATAGTTACTTCAGAGCTCATAAAGCGGCATTCTAATAACTCCTTCCTGAGTTTGAATGCAATTATTATTATTATTATTATTATTATTATTATTATTATTATTATTATTATTATTATTATTATTCATGAGATGAACCGCATTCACTTAGAACAAAGCCACCAAGGGGCCATTGACTTGAAATTCAATCTTCCAGAGAATACGGAGTTCACAACGAAGTAAGAGAAGGTAAAGGGAAATAAGAAAGAAGAGATTTCACTTATTAAGGAGAAAAAATAAATTAATAAATAGATAAAAATATATTAAAATGCAAGACGAATAGCGTTAGCGTAGCAGCGCATTGCAATGCATCGCATCTTCGCTTGAAAGTTTATGAGAATGCGTATCAGCTTGAAACCAAATACAAGAATTAACGGTTATCATTAATAAACATGTCAGTGGAAATTGTCAAAAGCTTAAGGTACATCTTTCCACGTCGCACCTCACAGTTCGTCGTTAAATACAAATGTCGACGATGAAACATATTGGATAAAAATGTTTCGTAGATCGCGGTAGCATATGTTTTCACAGGTGCTCTGAGCCCGAGAGAAAACAAAAGCACATCTGTGTCGCCAGCTGAAGTCGGAAATCAGATCTGAAAAAAAAAGATAAATAAATCAACACGATTAATTACGAAAAGAGGCAGAATAAATAGGAATGATTATATACGAAAGGCGCTAGACCCTCGGGCAGTGTAACGCCCCTCTGGTCTACCTCGGGGGAACAATTGATCATCGAAGACTTGATTTAATCAGACGACCCTTGAGGCTTCATGAATCTACCCAGGTTTCCCCTGACGTTTAAATGCGGCCATTAAACGAGAGATGATTGGCTACATTATTTTATAATTTAGGGGTTCCTGGCATGACAAATAACACCGTGTGCAGAGCTAATACCTTTTCCACATCATCTAACGTCATTTGTCATTTTAAAAGCGCCTCAGTGGCGTTGTCGCTATGGTCTTGGCCTGCCACCTCGGTGGCCGTGAGTTCGATTCTCGGGCATTCCATTGAGGAGTTAGAGATGTGTATTTCTGGTGATAAAAGTTCATTCTCGACGTGGTTCGGAAGTCACGTAAAGCCGTTGGTCACGTTGCTGAATAACCACTGGTTCCAAGCAACGTAAAAACACCATACAAACAAACAAACAATTTGTCATTTTAAAATCCCACCAGATAGGAGGAGATGGTGTTAAGGGCAGAGTTAAGAATCTCTCACGAATTCATCTGGATTGCACCATGTATCATACCGCTACTGTTTGTTGCAACTTTCATTAACTTTTTTTTTATCACCAGGAAGAGCGTGAACGTCACGTTCATAATGATTCGCCCCCGTAGGAGGTTAGTGCCGTCAGTGGACCTCATGTGGTGCACTGTAGGTATTACTTAAGGTTCTTTGCAGCGTGCCTTCGACCCATAGCTGCAACCACTTTCGTTCCTTTTACCGTACCTCCTTTCATATTATCTTTCTTCATCTTACTTTCCACCCTCTCCTAACACTTGATTCATAGTGCAACTGCTTTGAGGTTTTCCTCCTGTTACACCTTTCAAACGTTTTACTGTTCATTTTCATTTCAGCGCTGAATGACCTCATAGGTCCCAGTGCTTGGCATTCGGCCTAAATTCTATATTCAACTCAACGCATAATCATTCCCTCTCTTTTATCCGGTTCCAGCCAGAAATGAATAAGTCCCAACGCACAGCTGGTTACTTGGAAACTCGATCACGTTGTTGCGCAGGTGTAGACTTCAAAGAACGTCGTACTATTCGGTTTTTTATTATTTCTTTTTTACCTGAAATGAGAGAACGTAACCGCAATTTTCCGGTTAGCTACGATCTTTCAGATGACGGTTTGGTTAGATTTAGTAGAATAACGGCTGGTTCAGTGTTGATGGACTTTACAATGCAAATGACCTCACTCCTGTTTCATCATTGTTTCGGAGAAAAGTGAAGGATTGTAGACTCGGCTTTTTCGTTGAAATGTTGACGCTAAAGCAAGAGATTACACTGATAGAAATGTTTAATCAAAACAACAGTAACAAATAAACATTAAAATGCAATAAGTAAAGTACGTATGAAGCACACACACAAATAACATCAACTCCAATATAATCAATGAGTAAATATGAAAACGAATTAGTGGTGCAAAAATGAGCAGATCAAAAAACAAATTAGAGGTAAATAATGAGGAAATAAAAAAGAACAAATTACAAGCAGATAATGAGCAAATTAGAAACAAATTACAAGCAAATAATGAGCACATCAAAAAACAAATCAGGAGGAAATAAGATAAACAAAGAAACAAACGGCCTGGAGCAAAAAAAGAAAAACACACACACACACACACACACACACACAAACAAACAACCATGGGGCATGGAAGATCGTAATGGGAGGTTCTCCTTAGGTAATAGGTCCGGCACGACTTTCAAACTGACAACCCATTACAGATCAGCTTCCCTATTGACTCACGTGAGAATCTCCGAAGATGTTCTTACGAGCAGCAGTAAACAAGAGCCACTTAACTTAATAAAATATCTGTGAAATATATATATATATATATAATATATATTATTATATATACTATATATATATATTATATACTCTTATTATATATATTATCTTTACATTTTCCAACAGTTCAAGTAAAAATGATAACGTCCGTTGCTTTGCCATTTCTCTAGGCCTTTGTAGAGTAAGAACAATAATATCTGTCGATAATATATATATATATATATATATATATATATATATATATATATATACTAGCAACTGTACCCGTCCTTCGGACATGTTAAAGGACGCACAATCACTTCTAAATTACGTGGATGTACTATTTCTCCAGACAATGCTACTGCGTCACTGACCGGCTCAGTCAGGCGCCGCAAGATAAACAGCTCTTTGATAAAAGATAGGCTATAGTTAACACTGATTTTGATGTTAACTGCATTTGTACTCACATAAGGTAACTTATGGTACCAAATCTGAATTCAGTAGGCCCATCTTTGACCCTTTGGGCCCTAATTTCCGAAGGGGGCTGCGCCTCCCCCCATGCTATCAATATTGGTGTAGGTAGGGTACGACCCCTTTCTCTCCTGCTCGGTAAGTCGTAAGGGCATAGGCTTCCTACCCCCTAGTATTGTAGGAAACCCTCGGGGCCCCATTCCGGGGGGAGTATCCCCCTTACTACCGAGGGTGCCTTATGGTCCCCATAATGTGGGTAGCCTTTTTGTAAACTATGGAAACACGTCTACACAGATGCCAACTCCGAAAGTTGTAAAAATGTGAAAGAGTATTTAAAAGAGGGGTTATGATCCCCTTAGAAACGGCCCTCTAATTTCGAATTTTGACTAACCTTCGGGGGGGTAAAAATTTGGCAGCCCTAGCTTTCATAGTCTGGGCGTGCATAGCAAACAGACAGACGGACAGACAGAAATTGACTTATATATAATGTTTACTCAATAAAAGATAGGTCTAGTTTAATCTGGGATAGGTCTAGATTAATAGCGACGAAACGGTCATTAATATTCATACTTAAACTGTTGGAAACTCCCACAAATGCCTTTTTTTTTTTTTTTTTTTTTTTTGTCATAGGAAAAATAACACCAAAATGTTGAAATTTCGGTTCTCACCCCCGCTGCGACCCACAAATAAAAGGTACTTAATTCGTTGCATAGGTGAGTTGAGAACGGTCTACAGGGTAGTTTCTAGTGAAATCAGCTTGCTGTATATAAGCATAGCCCATATATATATCCTATAATATATATATATATAGATATATAATATATATATATAATATATATATATATATATATATTATATATATATATATATCTATATATAACACAGATATAAAAGCCTAGATGCCGCATCGGTCGCTAGCTGAATAGGCTGGCGCACGTCATCAGGCCTGCCATCTTGGCGCGGTAATTCAAACAATGCAGCAGGCTGCAGTATATGACGTTTTTTCGCCACTATTCGCTTAATATTGAACGGATTTTCTTGTCTGATGGCTCGTTACAAAGCTTACATAATTCCCTACAAGGATCTAATAAAATAAAGTTGTTCCTTATTGTTTGAAAATTAACTTACAATGACTTTGTTTTAGCAGGTAGGGGGAAGGGGGGCTAGTTGTACTCAAATGTTAATATTTACCCATAACTATTGCTGTAAACAATAATTTGAAATGTTGTGATAAGACAGCCTACGAAAAAAAATGGTTAGAACAATACTGTTTATGGGCCATTAGGTCAATAGGGTAAATCGTGTATGTTGGACACTAATTTGATGTTTCTCGATTTCTTTCACTGCATTATAGCTATGAAATATTAAAGTGTTAATCTGGTCCTTGTAATAAGAACTAAATGGCCAAGCAAGGCACATAATGAGTTTTTGTTGATGTTTTGATATAGCCTGCTAATTTCATATCAATGCATATAGATTATCATTACAATGTAGTATCATTAAACTGTTGGAAACAGCAATGAAAAAAAACTTGTTTAAACTGCTGGGAATATTTATAAATAAATTCACAGATGTACAATAAATGTTATATATACATTCAATGTAAGAACCAATATCATGAAAATAAATCATTGTGCAATATATTTTGAGAGTTGTTACTTCAAAGTATAGGCTTAATGACCCATAAGGCCACCCATAGCTTTAAATTTACATGTGTGACCAAACCAATGAACAGTTAGCTGAAAAAAAATTAGACTGGCCTTATGATTGTGGCCTAGGCTGAAAGGCTCGGTGGGTGGGGGGAGGGGGGTTTACTATGACCGGGTATACAGGGTTGCTCGTCAGGATTGGCTTATTTTGGCAATTTTGGTCTATAGATGGGTCCCCTTCTGGAAGGGTAGAAGTATAGAGATGGCCCAGACCCTTATCCCAAATAAGGTATAATAATTTGGGTCCTTGACAACACAGGTCTAGAGATGAGCTATATTGAACTGTTAATGCTTGCCATAATGATATATCCTAGTCTGAGCAAATTAAAGGTAGTTTTGTGAAAATTTTAAGTTCTATATAATTATTTCACCATATAAAATTAGGTCTAGAGATAGGTCACTTTTGCCACTAGACGAGGTCTCTTGATCCCCCCTAAATTTTCCAAAGCCAGGTCTAGAGGTCAGAATTCACTGAGGAGCATCCCGTTCAAAAAATTGGAAGAACCCCCACCCCCCCAGGCTCAAAGGAGCAGGCAGAGATGCAAAGGCTAGATAACACAGAAATCCTAGTTATTCTAGGGCCTACTGTAGTTTATTTTAGGCTCAACCCTACAGTTTTATGACTTAAATTTGTAGGCCTGTGCCAAAAATTATATTGGGGGATTTTTTAACAGAGCACTTCGAGAGAAAGATTTTACTTAAGTTGCACAGATACATAGCTGTAGGCCTACTTTAGTTATCTGTCTTATCACAGCATTTCAAATTATTGTTTACAGCAATATTTATGGGTAAATATTAACATTTGAGTACAACTAGCCCCCCTTCCCCCTACCTGCTAAAACAAAGTCATTGTAAGTTAATTTTCAAACAATAAGGAACAACTTTA
The DNA here is from genome assembly GCF_015104395.2 of Macrobrachium nipponense. NCBI lineage: Eukaryota > Metazoa > Arthropoda > Malacostraca > Decapoda > Palaemonidae > Macrobrachium > Macrobrachium nipponense. Next base: position 42,224,280 of record NC_061094.1, read on the forward strand.
TTTTATTAGATCCTTGTAGGGAATTATGTAAGCTTTGTAACGAGCCATCAGACAAGAAAATCCGTTCAATATTAAGCGAATAGTGGCGAAAAAACGTCATATACTGCAGCCTGCTGCATTGTTTGAATTACTGCGCCAAGATGGCGGACTTGATGACGTATGTCCGGCCGGCCGATGCGGCATCTAGGCTTTTATATCTATGTATATATATATATATATATCTATATATATATATATTATAATATATATATAATATATATATTACTATATATCTCGTACTAGACTAAAAAAAAATACGTTCATGAGCAAAAGCTAGATAATTGCGGTTCACATGCGTCGCCGTTTTCGCTTCAATTACGTAATTTATAGCAGGTGTGTCTTGGTAATAATGATAATGAAAGTATTCCCCTGCGAAACTTCGTAAAGGCTGCATTCTGGCAACTTCTACTGTATTAATTTGAAACGAAGTGGAAACTCAGTCAATAATGATAATAATACTATAAAAAAACTCTGTTTTTTTTTCATCTGTCCATCCGCCTGTGGTGTTTCTGTATGGTAACACTGCATCCTGGGCTTTAGATAGTTACATTCAGCTTACATTCAACAATAATAATAATATCCTATTTCGTATATTAACGGTGTACTTCGCATACAGTAAATTATTAAAACACTTTTCAGTTGCAAATGTACACCCAGATATCCTTTTATTTACCTAAAACTTACACATACCGTAACTATTTAATGCCCGGGACGCAGTGTTACCATACAAAAACACCACAGGCGGATGGACAGATGAAAAAAACAGAGTATAGTTAGTAACTATTCAATTTTTTGTAATGCACTTTTATAATAGTTAGGAACAATTCCACTTACTGCCATGCACTTTCTTGTTGTGTTTTAACTTTATTTATTAAGTGACGAGATTTATTGTCTACTTTCTCGTGGACCTGCGATCTTTTTCTCCCAACAGAAAATAAACAACTGAAACTTTCTAGTTTGCTTGTGAGATTGATAACAGCAGTTACCCATCAACGTTTCTCTTTCTGTCTATTTATGAAAGAGAAAACGTTCGACTTAAGCCTCTTCTGAAAGGAATGAGTGTGTATTTCATACACACACACACACACACACAATATATATATATATATATATATATATATATATATATATATATATATAATGTATGTATGTATCCTCTCGTCACAACTAAATAGATCTAAGTAGAAGATGAACGCCACGAACAGAAAACTGTTCATGGCTCTAGCGTGAGAGGTGAACGACACTTTCAAATAATCTTCGCGCCTTCATTTGAATCCCGCTTAGCGAGAGAGCGACAGTGCATATGAATTCACCGTGTGACCTCCCAGTCCCATGGTATGTTAATAGGGTGAATGCAGTATTACCCATGAGCTACTGCCGATGATCGTAGGGCATCATCGCATGACAGCAACTGAATGCAGTTTAAATGTTGTTTACGATGCATAAATGACTCTTTCCCTCCACCCCTAACGCTAGACCTATACACCCATCCCGTCGCCCTCCTCCTTCCCTGTAATTCTTTTGTGGGTGAGTAATTGGGTATAACGCTATTTAACGTTGTTATCATAAGTTATGTGTAATTGTGTATATTTGTTATCATAAACTAGGAGAGAAGGCCATGAATGTCAAAGCTTTGTAGTGCTGTTTATGCATCTGCTTATTGTGTCTGCTGCTTTCATCTTCGTTTACATGGTATTTCTTCGCTTTGCTATCCATTTTTTGCTTTCATGCATCGGCATTCTATTCTTTGGATGCTCGTTTTGCACCATAATGATCTTTTAGGCTTATTTTGTCTGAATACGCACACATTTTTAATAATAATAACGAGGTTAAGGCTATAAGCTTCTGCAAAAATCTAAGCAGTATGGCCTAAACGTCAACCGATATTATTTCACCCAATCAGAATGACTCCCCCGGAGGGATAGAATAATTATCAATCAGTGCCTCTCTGTAAAGAGAGTCGTGATGACCGTAGTCTCACCACTAAATCTTGCGACCCTTTCCCGGTGTATATACAAGACGACGACAAATAATGATGACGTTCTGTTGCAACCTGACCGGGAGGAGCGCCATTCCCACGCAGCGATATTGAAGAATCGATTAGCCTTTCGCTCTTCATGTGACAAATGTCTGTTGCTTTCGGGGGAATGCTCTTGATTGGTAAAAGAAACATTGCTAATTTAAGTAGAGATAAATAGGCAAGTAGGAAAGTTGGCAGAAGTACAGATACAATGATTAAAGGCAGAGAGAGAGAGAGAGAGAGAGAGAGAGAGAGAGAGAGAGAGAGAGAGAGAGAGTGGGGGGTCGGGAACGTACAATGAAGACCTTCAGAGGGTATAATCACCTTTTGCGGTTTTGACTTGTACCATAAGTATGCATTTCTGGGTATTTTCATGGCAGGTAAACGTACAGACAAACAGATAAATATTGCAAAATATCAGTGTCCAAGTGACTAGAATAAAACAGAGCATAAATGCCGCAATTCCTTACTAAAAACAATAATTTGGAGTCACGACAGAAGATAAACTGAAATGTAGTAGCTCAGTGCATTTGGTGTTTATTCTAGCTTTTAAGTGCAACCTGGGAATAAATGAAAGTGAGAAACACAAATAAGTACTGTGCTTTTTTAGTTTACGATAGAATAGGAAAATAACCAAACCAGAATAACATTGCATATGCTGTCACCACTGGGCGCTGACGGCGACATTTGAGGGAACGCGACCAACCAACGCTTACTACAGATCACGAAGTCACTTGGTGGCCTGGCACGGAAGGAAGTCCTTATTAGGTTCTATTTCAAGGGCAAACCAACGTTCTTAATTGGCTCCTGCTAAAACGAGCAGACGCTGAATGGAATAATAGTGATAATGGTAATGCCGAAGACCAAGACCATCTTGAGTAGATTTTTTGAAGTATGATAATATATCAACACAGAAAAATTGTAAGATTATTGTGGCTAACACTGGATTGCCTTATCACTTTTCAACTATTGTTGTAAATGTTTGAGCTTCGATGTCATTTGTCACGTTAAAATCATCGCCGAAATTCCGCTAAAGTTTTTTGCTTTTAAAAGAGATGTCTTACATCAAGGTCTAGACTAACCCGTGGTTCCCAACGTGGGGCGTACGCCCAAGGGGGTAATTTGATTTTTTTTAAGGGAGACAATTCGAGAATGTTTAAACCAAGTTAATAGCCTTCTAGGCTTCCTCCACGTGAATATAAGAATAATAGTAAATTACACCATGGCCAAAAAAGCTTTGGAAATCACTGCCCTAGGCCTTGTCTTACACTTAGGTATTTGTTTATCTTGAAAACCAGATTTGCTTGGCTTTAATAGTACTGCTATAACTCAAACAGTGAAATTGAATATACCTCATAAATGTACTGCGCACTTAATTTGGGCGTGACTGAATAAATGTTCGATAATAAAAGTTGCTATAATCAATATCGCTACAATGTGCTACCGAGCAGCCAAATGCTCCAGAATATTCACGAGACCTAGAATTACCACGCATCCTGTTCAGATCTCCCAGAGTACAATTATGTGCAAGAAGAAGTACTTAAGCGATTGGAGCCATCGTGATGCAGTCTTAATAAAAGACGATTTCGGTCTTCCCTTTGTTCATGATCGCGCTTAATGGCCTATTTAAAAGCTTCCACGACGCAGGAGGTATAATAACACCTAGACTCGGTTTTACTGCGGACAGGCAGGATGAGGGTGGGTAGTTACAAGGGGAGACTGTAGGAGGGCTTAATGGCGCACGAAATGCTAAAAGAAAAGGTTGCAATCGACGGCATAATAGAGTTACATTGTGAGTGTAAACGTCGAATATGAAAAACGGAATGCAGAACTCAAAAGCTATTAGTGAAAAACTCTAAAGAAAATACAATTAAATAAGAGGGTTAGAATTTAGCGAAATGATTCCTTTAGACCAATGTGAATCTCTCTCTCTCTCTCTCTCTCTCTCTCTCTCTCTTTGTTACCTTTGGTCAAAGAGGGCCTTAGGGGAATCATTTGCTGTTTAGCTCAGAGCCGAAAGTCTCGTGCAAGTGAGGGCGGAATTCGTCCTTTTTCTAACCTCATCAGCTTCTGTCACTGCAATTTCTATGTAATCACACAAACCTTGTAATTTTATCGCTCTAACTAACAGTACTTGCATTCACCAACATGTTCCTGAGTAAAGAAACACAATAAAACTGGAAATAAAGAAGAAGAAAAAAAGGTAAATTACTTCTGTCGAGAGAAAATGAATACTTGCGGATAGGATCTGAACTTGTACCGTTGGGTCATCTACCAAACAAATCTATTATTTCCTTTTTATGCAGCATTCGTATCCATAAAAGACATAGTGCTTTGATTGTATACTTACTGAACTGGGGAAGAAGAAGATCTTGGACTTTGTCAACAAACGCATTTGTATGCTCTGAAAACTTTCTCGAATATTTAGGAGATACGAAGATCTACATCACCTAGAATTGACTGAAAGCTGTGGTAGCACTTAGTGGTCAGTGCTATGACATTAGTGTGTTTACGAGTTTTTGAACTTAGACTTTATTTAGGATTAAAAATCTCGTTCACTCGGCCATACCACTACGTTCAAATTTTTCCTAAACCGGCATGGAGTATGTGACGTGGTTATCCCTGTCATGGCAATGTTACTGTACCATAGAAACGAAATTAGATACGGGCATTGTTAAAACACCAGTAGATAATGACTATGGAATTCTCGGGACCTGGTACTCTCGCTGATGTTGAGGAGGACCTTGCTCTAAGTGATGATAATGTTGAAGAACATCTGCTTACACAGGAACATTGGCCACGACTTGTCTCTACTAAATCTCATAAGTTGATCCCTGCTGGTGCAGCTCCTAGTCTCATGGACCATACCTATACCTCCAACAAACGATGTATGGAGCATGATTCAGATAGCAGTAATGAGCCATCATCCCCTGCTGCTAAAACTACAAAGTGTGATGCTTCCTCCTCTCAAAATAAAGTTCTAAATAATTCCCTGCCTAGACCTGCTTTTCAGATTATACCTACCATGGCTACTAAAACTGTTCTCCCTGCCTTTGCTCCACGTGCTGAATACATAAAGCTCCTATTTAGAGAGAATCCGGGGGTTAATGTGAAGCTTCGCTGGCTATCGGAGGTTACCAAGATGTTCAGCCTCGATCGGGAATTGGCTGAAGTTAAAATGTCTGCGGTCACTTCTCGATTTGTATACATTTCGAGGCATCGCCTGGATATCATAAACAGGGTCAAGGGTGGTGAGGTTCTGTCACTTGTGTTAGATGTTCAGGATGATGTAAACAGACCCCGTAAGTTCCCTACATATCTCATCACTCGATATCCTGTGGATGTAGACCCTTCATTAGCTAAGGAACTGGAAGGGGTGCACACTGTACGTCGTTTCCTACAGGATGGGAAGTCCATCAATCGTATTGTCATTACTTGGAGCCACCCAGATCCACCCCCACCTTTTGTTAACTTCTCCTTCCTCCCTTGTCTACCATCATGTGAACTACGCAGAATGCCAGACGAAAAGCCGTGGTGCTTCAAATGCTGGGGTATCGGTCACATCTCACGATACTGTGCTGCCCCTGAAAAGTGTGCATTTTGTGCTGCTGAGCATGACAGTCGGACCTGCCCTCACCGGCCCCCTGTACCACCCACAGTGGTTGACAGTTCTTCGGCATCAACATCAAGCTCATTACCTCTACCTACACCGGACTCCTCGCATTGGAAATGCCCGAGATGTAATGAGCCTGGAGTCAATGTGTGGCATGGCTGTACCAGGCGTTCAGGCTCTGCATCGAACCAGCTTATTGCACAACAGCTTCCAGTGCCATCAATAAAACCCACTGTTACTGCCTCCTCACAAGTGACTACACTTCGTAATGCTGTAGATGTCCTCAAGTCTCGGTGTGACTCCCTTACATCACGTTTTGAAGCCATTGAATCTCGTTTAGAGAGCATGGACACTTGCATTGACAGTCTCGTAACCTCCTTTGACAATCTAACTTCTAAATTTGCTACTAATGATAACACACTACAATCTCTTGTTGAAGCTCAGCAGGTTGTTATCACATCAGTTACTACACTCACTGAGAAACTTGACTCACTTGCTACACGTCTTGAGAGTGTTACTAATCCCCATACAGGACCATTACCACGTGATACACCACCAATTCATACCGGTGTTACCACTGCCTCTTTATCTAGTCACCGTTCTTCCAAGGGACATGTTCGATAACCAAGTAAAGCTTAATATCATCTCATGGAATGCCTGTGGTATTACAAACTGGGCAAAACTTTCTGCACTTAAGGGAATTGTACATAGTCACCACCCAGATGTTATTCTAATTCAGGAAGCTTTTGTTGGTAATGCTCAGCCAAGGGAAGAAGCTCCCTCGCTCACTGGCTATGTGTCCTACGTCCATTTAGTAAGACATGGCCTCATCACCTATATACGCACTTCAGTTCAGCATAGACCTCTCCCAAACTCTGAGGATGAAGATACAACATTTCAATTATTTGAGATTACTGTTGGCGGAGGCACCATACGACTGTGCAATGTATATGCAGCACCAGGTAGGATAAATACAACCAAGCTTCCAGCCCCAACCCTTCGTGGTATGGTTTACACGGGAGATTTTAATGCCCGTCATCCAGACTTGGGAGATCTTGCTGGCACTGTGAACCGCAACGGGAATCTACTTCTAGGATACATTCGTCGAAATCAACTGACCCGTTGGGACACTGGTGGATCTACGCATGCACGAGGTGGTACTTTGGATCACATCTTGACCTGTGGACTCGTACCTTCTCGAGTCAATTGTGTAACGGTTCCTACGCTCTTCTCTGATCACATTGGTCTCAGCATCCAATATTCCCTTCCCGCTACACCTACTCCAATACACAATCGCACTTGCATCACAATTCCGCCTAAGTACCAGCCTACGTACATTTCATATATGACTAACCTTCGACCCACATTTGACCTCCACTGTCCGGAGAAACTTTACTCCTTACTTGTTAGTACCACACATGCTTTCCACACACAATATATCAGAAAGCCTCATATCAGGCATCATGTTGGTGCTATGACACTGGATAATCGAATTTCTCTGGCAGAAAAGAAGGCGATGGATGATGGCCTTGCCTTTATGAGACAACCAAGTCCTGAGACTCTGCATCAGTATCAACTATCGAGAGATGATCTAGTTGATCTACAGCAATGTGTACAAACAGATTCCTGGCACAAATTAACAGACAGCATCAACCATCAAACAAGCATCGGTTCCATGTGGCACCTCATCAACAGGATTGTGAAGAAGAAACTCCCAAGTGTCCTCCACCACAGCCCTGCTCAGTATGCACAGGACCTTATTGATGAGTGGTCAGCACAGTCACGAACCATCAACCTTCCAGCTCATATACAAGACACTCTCTCTTCACATAAAAACCATCGTGCCTTACGTCTCAGTTCCGCCTCACTAAGCAGTGATGAAGAGGACGATGTACCCATAACTAAGGGAGAGCTACGACGTGCCTTAGCAAGGAGTAAGAAGTCAGCTCCTGGTGATGATGGCATCACCTATGCAGTCCTTTGCACACTCATAAAAATACCTGGCAACCCTCTCCTCCGGCTCTACAACCTCTGCCTCTGCCTGGGATATGTGCCCCTAGCATGGACTCATAGTACAATTATACCGTTCCCAGCCTTGCACTGACAAATTTCGTCCTATCTCCCTCACCTCCTGTTTCTGCAAAGTATTTGAACGTATACTCCTCTCACGCCTTATGTTCCGGCTGCAAGATAAGCTTTCATCTAGAATATACGGCTTCCTACCCCAACGAGGAACACATCATTGTCTCATGGAGCTCTACACTCGTCTCTCCCCAACCAGTGTTGTAGCCTTCATTGATTTGAAAAGTGCATTTGATGTTGCAAATAGAGACATTATTTTAGACCAGCTTATTGATTTTGGAATCAAGGGAAACCTTTTGAGGTGGATACGTGGATATCTTCGAAATAGAGTCTCTCGTGTGCTGTTTAAGGGAGCATTGAGCACTGCAAAGGAACTTGAACTTGGTACTCCGCAAGGGGGGGTACTTAGTCCGTTTTTATTTAATATCCTCCTACATCGCCTTCTTTCCTTACTTCCTAATACTGATAACACAACCATCACTTGCTACGCAGACGATATTTGCATTCATTCAACCTCCCCGGATCACTTGCAACGCTTCCTTTCTTCCTTCTACGAATCAGCATCCTCCTGTGGTCTTATCATCTCCCCAGGAAAAAGTAGAATCTTCTCCCCAAGGCCAGCAAGGAATCTACCAGAATTTACTGTGGGGAACAATGTTGTACCTTTATGCACACAGTATATTTATTTGGGAGCGCCAGTGCGAATTACACCATCCATTCCAGCAAGACAGAGAGTACATCCCATTGTTCAAGATCTGCTGGCCCGGTTACAGCGACGCCTGACTCCTCTCAAGTGGCTTACTAATTATTCTGCAGGAGTATCTATCCCAGTTACCAGAAACATATATATTGCTTTCATCCGCTCAGTGATAGATTATCTTTCCCCTGCACTATGTCAACTCTCCAGATCAACTCTACAGCCGCTTGAAAAATTCCAGAACCAAGCAATGAGATTCATTCTAGGTTGTCCAGCATCCACTAGAATTGTAAACATGCAACACGAACTCTGTCTCCCTCCACTCGTTGAGCGAATATACTCCAATGTCACCTACTTCAGTATCAAATGCCTATATTACCCTCACCTGTCTCCTCACTATTCAAACATCATCAGAACTTCTCTGGATCTAGATGCACCTCGTCCACAACTACGCCAGGGGGGACGTACACTAGTTAGTACTGTCTGTTCAAGCATTCGGGGGCTTGACATCAACATCGTGGCAGAGAACGTGGATCATGGCCTTGCACCCTGGCCTTGCACCCTGGCAGACTCCTGTGCCAGCAATCTCTTACACTCCAGTCTCTAAGACTGACTTGCCTCAACTTCAACAACAACGTGCATTGGAGACCATCGACAGACTATCCTCATCCCTCAGGGTAGCCCATCACCTCTACACAGACGGCTCCCTACAGCAGGATGGCAGTGCTGGATGTGCTGTTTTCTCCACCACTTTGGAACCCCCGCCAGGGGGCTGGACAGGCCGTCACCTCCCAGAGTCATCAAGCTCCACGTATTGTGAACTACATGGACTTCTAGATGCAGTTATTTTAATCACACAGACCAGAAACAACGGCTTGATCATCTGCGACTCGCAACCAGCACTCCAAGCCCTTTCATCACATAAGCCAGCATACCAGCCCCTGGTTACACAAATACATAGGCAACTAGACATGGCCAACATGAGCTCACTGGTAGTGCACTTCCTATGGATTCCCTCTCATGTGGGTCTTCTGGCTAACAACACCGTTGACCATCTCGCAAAGGCTGCCTGTCAGCTGGATCCTCCAGATGCTGATGCTCCCAGTCCATCTCTCCTGTGCTGCAGAAAAATGGTGCGCCAAGCTGCTCGCTCACCTACTCATCATCGTAGTAATGCCGAGAGAGCCACCAGTGTATCAATACAGCATTATGATCACTTCTCTCCTCACCAACACAAGTATCGCCGCAGAGGACTCATGGTTCGTCAAAATAACGTTGTTTGTGCGCGTCTTCGGCTGGGTTGGCGACCAGTTTGGCAGGTGGCTGAGCAAGATGGAGTTCCTCACTTCTCCTCCTGTAGGTTATGTGACGCACCCAACGCCAACACCCTGGAACACTATTGCCTGGAATGTCCGCTTGTTAGTGACATATTACCCCAAAGACTCACAGTAGTTGATATATGTAAAAAATTATTGACAGATAATAATTTGCTCGATGAGATCCTCATGCGCCATCCTCACTTTGGTGGATACTGAATAATCAGCTGTTATGTAATACTGATTAAAGATAGGTACAACCTACCTACGAAATCAAACTAAATTTAATTTGTATTCCATATGAATTCATTTGTATAACCTTTAATATATAGAAATGAGCAATATTATTTTAATATGTACTAAATATCTGTCTATACTTTATTTTGTATTCCTTTGTGTAACCCTCATTATGTGCTGTAGATGTAAACAATACTGTTTTGATATGTACTTAAATGTCTGTATATACTTTATTTTTTTACTATTTTTTTTTTCTTTAGGCATAACTTGATTACAATGTAGATGTAAACAATATTACTGTATTACCATGTACTCAAATGTCTGACGCCAATGGGCGCAATAAATTGATTAAAACAAAAATACTTACTGAACTGTGACAGATTACAGGGAGAGAAGAGCTTAAACGGTAACTGAAAACACATAAGGTAGGTATACTTCGACTGTAACTAGTCCCATCACAACCGTCAGAGAAAAGAGACTAAAATTTGGTGTTGGCGTATGAAACGAAATTTAAATTATGTAAATCCACATATAAAGGGGATATCATCTCGATTATCTACGAATTCAATTTTTCAGGTAAATTAAGTGTTTTTACACTCGTATATATGCATAGGCCTACTTTGTCCAGTGAATTTACCTGGTAAGTTGTGGTGATTTTAGGTTGGAAAAGAAAATCGTCGCTGATGATAAATGGCAACTTGGCTTAAAATCTGAACTGAGCAGAGCGGTTGAAACCTTACTTTCCTCTTTTCCTATGAGAAAATGCTACGAAAACATTCTCAAGATATTGGAAAAGTCATAAGGAAAGTTACGATATAAATTATTTCCACGAATCTCAGTGAGAAGTAATTTTATTTATATAAAATACAAAGCAAAAACACACACACATAAGTGTGTGTGAGTGCGTTTACGTAATATTAATCTATACAGCTTTTCCTCTCAGAAGGACTGTCTCCACTGGCTACCTAATTAAATATTTAGGCCTACAAAGAAAAATTACATGTATGTGTTAGACCTGATAAAACCTCAGTGCATTAGCGCTATAGTAATTTTGGTCTCCAACTCACCATTGTTCTTATTTTCTTTCGCAGATGAGAGCAACAGCCCACCTGACGGCTTTGGGCGTGATAGCGCTGACGGCTTTCGTCGCGGGCGCGTTTGACGAGGGCGCAGACGATGACGTAGCCACCGTCCAGGGTGGAGCATTCGACCCCCACCCACTGTATGAGTCCTTGCAGGCCAGGAAGAGGCAGCTGAACAATGAAGAAGAAGAAGAAGAAGAAGACAATGGCACTCCGAAGTCGGTTCAAGATGGCGATTACGGGGATTCTGTCGACGTAAGACAAGTTAATTGTTTTAGTTCCCGGCTTGATGGGTTCATATCCATTTGGAAAATTCTTATCTGCCAAGGAATAATCTTAAGATTTTTTTTTTTTTTTTTTTTTTTTGTAAAACAGCAACTGACATTTTTTCATTCCATTGTATATATACCTATATATATGTATGTATGTATGTATGTATGTATGTGTATGTATATATATTTAATTTCACGTTAACTTCTGATGATATAACTCCCACAAATTGTCAATTGGAAGACTTTACTTCTAGACCAACTTGCAACTACTTTAGAATCTCTATACCAGTAAAGAGACAAGTTTCCATTTAGTAAAATAATAATAATAATAATAATAATAATAATAATAATAATAATCCACAGGGTTATAATCTCCCCGACTCGTATTCATCAGCTCCATCTTACGCCGATCCGTCACTTCTCTCAGCTGTGATGACACAGGCGGATGAAGCGAATTTCCGGTAGGCATTGTATATACATACACATACATACACACACACACACACATATATATATATATATATATGTGTGTGTGCGTGTGTGTAATTCTATTTAAAAAGTGTCCACACACAAATGCATATAAATGAGGTATAGCATTTTGAATAAAATTCGTCGTTGTAATGGGTAATATCTTCTGATCTGGAATATGACCACCAACTTTAGGAAGAAGAAAAAGTAATATTTTTTAACAAATCAAAGGTTAAAATTCACGTTTATAACCCTTGGGTAAAAAAGAAAATTGATGAGTGTTGGTACTTCACATAATTTCTTTTATTTGAAAAACTAAACATTTCTCCTCCAAATAAGCTTTCATTTCCTCCCACAGATATCCAATTCAAACAACGGTGCCTCCGGCGAGCGATCTCTCAGCCTCGGGAAGTGAAGTGGATCCTGCGCTGTCTCAGCCTGAGACGAATGAGATCAACCCTTTCGAGCTCTTCCCTCCACAGTTCCACGAGCTTCTTGAAATTCCCCTTCACACTTACGCCAACGGTTCGTCGTATAGTCCTCACACCCGTCAGCAGAGTCTCCCGATGGGTCCGTTTATTTCGAAAGGTTACGCCAACACCAAGATTCAAGGTGGCATTAAAGTTCAACCCCAGGCAGGGCAAGACACTCCACAAGTTGCCTACGCGCCGAAGCCAGTGTTTGGCGACAGATCTGAGTACTCTGGAACGCAAGACCGAGGCTCATTGCCAAAATCGCCGATTTCGACGACTTCCAAAACAACTACCAGAACTAGAGAAGAAACAACTACAACTAAAGAGGAAACAACAACAACAACAAAGACAACTACAAAAGCAGCTATAACCCCTGAGATTATTACTACCACTTCTAAGACTACTACTCCTCAGATTACCACTACAACTTCTCAGATTACTAATACAGAAGCTCCAAAAAGAAAAATTTATGCCTCACCGCCTCCCCGCAGCTCTGGAAGGCCAATAATAACAAGACGTCCCACAACAAATGTTCACCAGACTACGCCTTACACCAAGCCATCTCATGTATCTTCACATTCAAGTTCTATTGATGAGGATGATTTTCTCATACCTTTGGAAGACACATATCCTCCTGAAACCTCTCATTCAACACCTTACCAGTATGAAACAGATATACATGAAGATGACTTGAGTGAACATGACATTCAACCCAAAATTCCTAACAATTTGCCTCCCTTGAGGTACACACGACGTCCAACAACTGAAACCTCAACAACACGTTACTTTACTACATCACAGTCAACGTCTCATCCTACAATTACATGGACAACTACAACCACAAAACCAAGTTACTTTTCTGAGGTCTATGACATTACAGAGCGGCCAACTCCAACGCAGTTATCTAGGGGGAAACCTTATGGGACAAGAATTCCACCATCCACACTGAGTACAAATCCAACTGTTAATATACTAAGTCCTTTACCTATAACACCAGTGCACCCTGAACCTCTGAAAGAAGAAAGAGTAACGCCTCAGCCAAACACTCCTTCCACTACTATAGCCACACCAAAGAAAGAGGTGGAAATTTTCCGCCCTTCTAAAACTGATCCTTACATAAGGCCTCGCTTCCCAACAACAACCTATCAGCCATCTTTTCCACCAGGGCACGGATACTTCTCACAAGATTCTCCAGAGGTTTTGCCTCCAGTGGTGAACACCTTTGAAGAATCTACAAGACCCTCAGTGCAGTCTGAAATAGTTGGAAGACCAGCTCCAGTACCATCGCCACCTTCCCTCCCACCACCTCCTCAACCACCAAGTCTACCTTTCCCTCCTCATCCTCCTCCTCCACCATTACTTGCTGGACCCCCATCTTTCCCACCTCCACATCCATCTACAAGCATTCCACACCGGTCACCACCTTCTCAAGCTAGTAGCCAACCAACTTTCCTACCACCACCACCGCCACCAGCTCAGCCACAAAGACCAATAACACCACCATCAAGAAAAGATAGGCCAGCACTAGTCCCACCACGACATGAAAGGCCGGTATCACTTCCACCACGACGAGAGAGACCAGGTTTGGCCCCACCACCCCTGCCTCCTCCTCCAGAATTTCTCAATAATGAGATAATACCACCACTTCCACCAGCATCTTTCTTTAATTCACCACCTTCATTCACTAGGCTACCTTCAGAAAGGCCAACACATCCTCCATCTTTCAGACCCCCAACACAGCAAGCCCATGTTCCACACCCTAGGCCTGGAGTAACACAGTTCCCTAGTTCCAGTCATCCTATGAGAATTCCAAGGCCTCGACCTCATAACCGTCCTTCCGTTCACCCAAGTATACCTCCGTCTTTCCAGAAGGTTCATCCAGCAATCACCCCTCCACCATTACCTCATGATTTACCAGAAATGGAACTTGGCTTTACATTACCTGCAGAAGCAGGAAATCTCCCAAAACGCCCTCCACAACATAATGAAATACGAAGAAATCACGTAGAAAATAATGCCCCAAATATTCTACCTCAATTCAGACCAAATGCACATCAAAATCACGAAACATTTGGTTTCCAAGGTCCTTCAGACAGAGTATTCAGACCTCATCCTCGTCCTCAAAGGCCTGATAAACGTCCAGCTGTATCAAAACGGCCTTCATTCTTGGAAAATTTCAATTTCTTTGGACGCACCCCAGTTAACAGGCGCAGGGGTGAAACAGGCCCTGGGAGTGATATTAATAACCCAACAGATAAGGCTCCAAACAAACAAAATATGGTAGATAAAACTGCAGGCATACATTATCAGTTGACCCATGGTCCTCTGCCGAAAAATGCCCAAAGAGTTGTGGTAATTGGACCGTTCAAAGAGCCTCCGCCAGGTGCTCCTATAATCCCACCACCTAAGAATAATATGACCCCACATCTTAACTTATCTATGCAACCACCTCCACCACCTCCCCCTTTACCAAGCAGAAAAGTTGCACCTCCACCATTGTTAAATCATGAAAATTTGTCTCCAGAGCTGCATTCATCTAACACAGGCCACTTTGACCAAGCAGCTGATCGTATGGGTGCAGGTCATTTATTACATCAAAATGTCCCTCAAGAGTCCGAAAACCAAATGAATTTCCCAGCAGAAGTTCCAATACAGAAAGGTGGAAAAAAAGAGACACCTGACGTCATCTATGGTCAACCATTCCACTTGGGAGCAAACAGAAGGGGTCCCTCAGCACCAAACACAGATCCCACATCTCAGCCTAAATTTAATGTAATGGAAGAAGTTAGCGAAGAAGATAAAGAAGCAATCATAGCTGGAAAATTCAGATTCCCACCAATGTCAGTAGACAGATTTGGTGCTGGAGATGACTCTGCATTACCACAAAATGTCATTCCTTTTCCTGTGCCGATAATGACACCAGAGGATAACTCTGCTACTAAGTGGTCAATATTCGGATTCGGGGCCCCACCTCAACCAAAGTCACCTCCACCAGTTCCAGAACTGGTGGCTGCTGAGCCCTTCCAAATCCAAAGAAATCCTTTGCCTAAAGCAAGTGCCCTTCGCTCGTCACCACCTGTTCCTTCTAATTTACTAAACTTGAAGAATCAGCAAAATGTGCCAAATCATGGCGCCCTAAAAGAATATCCATCAAGATATAGTCGACCAGCCTCATACACACATCCCTCACAGACCTCTGATTCGACAAATACACAACAGAATCACTTAAATGAAAATAACTATCACAACATTAACAACACTTTTACCACAGAACCCTCAACTTCCCCAACTACACCAACACCAAAGGTAGTTACATTCATGCCATTTTCAGTTTCAAGTGTAACATCTAAATCTTATAGTCCAAGACCTGTTTACCACCACACAACAACATCTACAGAAAGGCCAGCAACAGTGACAGAAGGAACCAATCCCACTACAACCACTGCAAGAACAGAAACCACACCAACACAGAGTCCTTCTACAACACAGCCTGTAACACCTATGCGTATCACAGAGTACCCGTCCAGCAATTACCACACAATTGTAAACAGAAAAGAGACTGAAAATATTGGAGATGGTGGCTTCAAAGCACCAGCCATATCATCCTCAGCATACTCGGGATGGCAAGCTGTGGGTGCACCACGACTACCATCAACTGGTCCAGGAGATGGTTTAAGTCCTGTGGTGTCCTACGTTAAAGAGAACATCCCCGATATTCTTATAAGGCCTACAACAAATACAAATACATACCAAAACGACAATGATGACCCTGATATCGTAACGGGGGTCATCAGTGATAGAATGGGCCTAGTGGATGATGGTGATGATGGCCAACTTGTCAAATATTCGTCTCGATTCAACGTCGAAACGCCAGGAATCGTGAGAAGTTACTGGGTTAAACCCCCAACACTTGCTTAAATATTCCAAGCCAGTCTTTGAAATTAAGAGGAAACAAGAGAACATAACTTGTGAGTTAATGTTACTGAACGCATTATTTTTCATCCTTTAATACTTACTTGATAGTGTAATGACCTGCAGTTTGCAGCAAATGGAATATGAAAGTTCTTGCTGCATTAAAGATCTCTGGGCCTTGCTCAGCCATGCTGTCATAACAGTTCAGAAGCGGAACTAAAAACATAACAAAACTATGAATATACTGTGTGTCCAAATGATCATAGTATTTAACATTATTCGTTGAATTTCATGGTAAGAAACGACGTTAAATCATGATTTTGGCAATAATCAGGAAATAAATCCCAGAAGCTTGATGGCCAAGTGTATCGATATCTTGACAGTTTAGCAAAGATATTTCAATTCCTTGTCACTGATGTGATTACTATTTTAGTTGAGTTTTAGTATTAAAGGAAACAGTAACTCATAATGGGCATTGTTTGCGTTGCTAATCTGTAATGATCACTGAATAAGATATAAAAATGGGTGCAGGAAAACCTCCACATTTTCTAAATGGCGACGTCAGTTTGTTTAAAGAATTGTTATCAGAGACTAATTCTTGACCTCAGCCAAAAATTCTGCTTTTGACTCTGATTCATGAAGTGTGTTAGTTTATGATGTCTCTCCTATCTTTCTTTGTTCTAGAGTATGGAATTGGCTTGGCCTGTTGTTAAAACACAATTTGCCTGTGAGAAAACGCTACTTGCGTTTATCCAAGCAAGCACAGAAAAGATATCACAAGTATAAGTGCGGTTACGTGAATCTGATAAAATATAAGAAGTCCCTCTGAAAAATTGTGAGTTTTAAGGGGTCGGGGTATCTTTAAGATATATATATTATATATATTAATTATCTATATATATATAGATATATATATATATATATATATATATATATATATATATAACATATTTCCTTTCTTATTGGGATATCACAGTAAACATGCGCACTGATCAGGTCAGATTTCGATGGGGATAACTAGCGCTCTGACAGAAACGGTCAAGGTTTAACTACCCTGGGTTATTTTTGTTGATAGGACAAACAACTTCAAATTTACTTGTTTGCTAAAGCACAATACTGACTGCAGGTTGACTTAGTCTCATTGCTCTCATGACAGCATAAACTAAAAAATAAATAAAGTATTTGTATTTGTTTCTATTTACTATTTTTTGAACCAAATAGAGTCATATTGATAGTGAACACAGGAAGACATTCAGTGTTACTCGAAATGCGAAAATACAAACGTAACTGACTTTTAAGCAATACTGATAAATCAATTCTACACCAGAGCTGGAGGTTTCTCGCACCCATTGTATCTTATCAGAGATGTTATGCTTTGTACCTATGTCTCCAAAGAGAAAGAAGAAGCCTATGACACGCCTGTCTTCTGCATTTTAATAATGTA
Source organism: Macrobrachium nipponense (assembly GCF_015104395.2). NCBI lineage: Eukaryota > Metazoa > Arthropoda > Malacostraca > Decapoda > Palaemonidae > Macrobrachium > Macrobrachium nipponense. Next base: position 42,241,935 of record NC_061094.1, read on the forward strand.
ATGTTCATTGTTGCTGTGGCATTGTCAGGCTTTTGGAAATCCAACAAAAGCTGATATGTCAAATATTCTGTATTGTTACTGAATTGGTTAGACTCATGTCATTGTGTTTTGTTCTGTTTATGCCTTGTACCAAATGATTGAATAATAGTGTGTAACGTGAAGAGTAAGCCTGGTTAAGGGAGAGGAGTCAATTTTCATTTTAAAAAGTGTGGATGTGAAAGGTATCTGTTACCTTACATTACGAGAGAGGACTAATTAAAGCGTTTTGTCAATGGTCAGTAACGCTATACGACAAAGGCTTTAAGTTGTTCTGAGGGGAATTAGTAACTTGTTTTGAACTTATTTACTTATTTAAGAATTCTGCATGCTAACTTTTGAACGCTCTTCGTTCAAATATCACTTTGTGATCAATTTATTTTAGCATAAGCACAAGTGAATCTTATTTATCTTATTTATTTGTCGATTTATTTATACACTCACTCGTTTTTATTTAAATGCAGAACTAGGCCTGCAAACTAATTGCAGCCTCATGCATCGGAGAAAGCTAGGCCTAGTTCAGTGCCAAAAATGAAACCCACAAATGAGGGAAAATCAAGATGAAATATGCAAACGTTCTGAGGGATCAAGTTGACTTATCTTGACGCAGCCGTAGACACGAAAAGTTTAGATATTTTCACGCAGTTCTTCCTTTTGGGTCTAAAAGTAGTAATGGTAGGCCTTCAAAGATTGATATTTACAGTACGTATCTTACTATGGCTAGTGGTTGGGGGGAGGGGGGGGAATTCACCGTAAGGAAACAAATGACAAAATAGAACAAGTTTAGTAATGTTTCTCTTCAGTCAGCACAGTAGCATACACTGCTCATTTATGCATTGATATTGATATACTGGAGCATTTAAGGATAATGAAATTGTCTGCATTTAAGTAGATCCGTCTAAATAATATAATTGTGATCCCATACTAAATACTGTTATAATTTACTTACGGGAAAAACCTATAGGAAATTTTCTTTGATCTTAAATCAAAAAGATGCCCAATGGGGAACCAGATTTAGATGAATAAAATGTTAAAATGTTGATTTTAATGAAATCATCACTGAAGAATAGAGGCAGTAAGAATAATTGCATTTTAAAACGAAAACACAAGACGATGTTTTCTTTTAATGTTGATATAATAAGAATTAGTGGTTTAAATGGAGGAGGAATTCAGCTAGAATGATAAGGTGCTAACTTTCAAGCGACAGAATATGTTCAGTCCAAGGAATGCGTTGGACAGAAAGGATTGGATACCATACTTTCTTTTTGACAGGGACTGTCCATGGATTGATTGTTTTTATTTCCTTCTTTTGCCCTGATGCAGTTTAGATGTACATACATTTCTATGCAGTGTCCTTTGTGATAACTAACTGATTTTTAATAAAATATTTGAATATCATCGATTTTCATTTGCAAAACACATCCTTGATGAAAACGAATCATCCTCAAAGTTCATATTAACAGGAATAAACCTTTGACGTCGTTTACTAAAATAAAAGAATGATTTACCATTTTCATGTAGAAAGCTTTTTCTTTAAGGAAGGAATAAGGAGGGGGGAGGGTGTCAATTCACCACCTCCTCCCCCCACGCCAACGGAGGCCAACTTGAGTGACTCGACTACCGATCTCACAGTCGGGGTTCGATTTCCCACTCTGCCAACACGAAATCTGAGGAATTTAGTTCTGGTGACAGAAATTCGATGTGGTTCGGATCCCACAATAAGCTGTAGGTCCCGTTGCTAAGTAACCAATTGGTTCTCAGCCATGTAACAATATCTAAATCTTCGGCCAGCCCTAGGAGAGCTGTTAACCAGCTCAGTGGCCGGTAAAACTATGATATACTTAACTTTATATCGACTCGGGTATACGGCAGAGACATAAACCAAGAAGCCAGAAGGTAGGCTTAGGTTTATAAAAGCATATTGAGGGTAGGATGCAGAGTAGGAGGTCACGAATTTCTTGGTCAGGTCGAAAGGGGATGCAGACCCCACGGCCAGGTTAGGACACAGCGTCCAAGGTTAGCCTAGGTGTAGGTAAGTTAGCCTAGGTGTAGGTAAGTCTAGATAGGTTATATTCCCTCCGAAATGCCTACTAGGCATACAGTGGCCATGACATCCTACTCTGAATTCTCTCCTTGATGTGCAGGATTTTTAAGAAAGGATTTTGATTGTTTTTAAGGTGCAAGAACAGAGGCTGACCAAAAGATTGGGTATCGAGGTCAGATTTTGTGAGGTATAGAACAATGCTCTGTGTGAATACTTATATTGTGTCGTTCTCATAGGCGAGAAAGAGAGAGAGAGAGAATGGTGCACCCATCTTTGCTTTGCTTATCATTTTATGACTTGACTCCAGAATTGTTCCTTTCCCGTCTTTTTCAAAATTCCCTTTGTCCTTTTCTCGATTTGCGTTGCTTATTTTTCTTCTCTCGTTCGACGTAGCATTTTAGTTTGTAGACAAGAAAACAGAGACATAAGAAAAACCTCTGGCCAAAATGATTCACAACACTCGTCTGGACTCATACAGGGTCGGTCGGAGGAGGCGGTTGACCCACTCCTCAGACGAACGCTTTATTCCAAAAACGTTCTGATGCTTGATGGCTGCTTGATGTCCCTCTGTCTCTGGTTCATTAGCCGTTCGTTCTTTGTTTGTCTTTCTATCTCTGGTTCATGCACCGTTGGTTCCTTGGTACTCGTTTTGCTTTCTGCTCTCTCTCTCTCTCTCTCTCTCTCTCTCTCTCTCTCTCTCTCTCTCTCTCTCTCTCTCTCTCTCTCTCTCTCTCTCGGAGAAAATTGCAGACTCAGACACAAAATGAATAATTATGATGAAGGAAGATCAAATATTATGGAAAAGCTGGATTTTTTAATGTCAGAATTTCTGGAAATGAAAAAAACAACAATATACCAAACAGGAGAGAGACATGGGAAAATCCTTATTATTACCCATATTAAATGAAGGAGAAAACACGCAAACCATCATAGTGATGAATGCGCAGGGTTTAGTTACGAGTAACTCAAAAGGAAAAATAGACTACTTAGAAGAACTAACCCAAATTGTAAAGAAAATAGATATAATGAATATAAGTGAAACCTGGTATTCCCAAGAGACTGGGAATGATGATCAAATAAAAGGGTTCCAAACTCATAGATCAGATAGAAAAAATAGGAATCAAGGGGGAACCGCAATATATGGGAAAGACAAAAAAACAAGGAAAAATATATGAGAAATATAGTAACTCAGAATGTGAACTAATAGCGGTAGAATTTGAATCTGAAAAATTAATGAACATAGTAATATATAGACCCCCTAATACTAAAGAGTTTGACTTAATAATAGAAAAATTAGATGATATATGTAGAAATCACAAGGACTGGACTATTCTCCTATCTGGAGACTTCAACTTTCCTTTCGTAGACTAGAAAGAGCAAAGAGGAGATTGTGGTTGTACTTATGCATATAAAAAAGAGAGTAATAGTAGTGTAGAAGATAAGAGGCAATTCGAAAAGCTATTAGATATGCTACTAGAATACAACTTTCAACAAATAAATCACCTAATATTTGTGAACGAGATGAATTATGTTAAAGAAATAATAGTTTATAATGCGAGTATTTCAGACCATAATGTTATAGAATTAACAGTCCATTCCAAAGCAAGTGAAAACAGAGATAAGCAAGAAATGAAAAAGTGGGAAAGATATGGAAAATACAACTTCTACAGTAAAAATAAAAAAGGGTCAGAAAGAAATGAAGAATTAAACAAAGATTGGGATAACATTTTCGTAAGTGATGACATAAGGGTAAATACGGAGATATTATATAAAATATTAGAGAAAATAGTGGATAAATATATACCGAAGAAGAAAAGTAAACATCAGTCATGCATACCAAGAGACAGAAGGATCTTGTTCCAGAAAATCAGAAAATGGAAAAAAGGTCTTGCAAAAGAAAAAAATGCATGGAAAGTTATAGAAGTAAAAAGTAAGATAGAAAATGCAGAACAAAAGATTATACAATCAAAAGAAAATGAAAAACTGGACTTGGAAAAAAAAAACCTAGTAAATATCAAGCAAAACCCCAAACTATTATACTCATACGCGAAAAAGATGAATTAAAGAAGAATAGAAATAGGCCCTCTAAGAATTGAAGGGTGATTAACGAATGAAAAAAAGGAAATTTGCAACATATTGGCAGAACGATATAAGAGAGAATTCACCCCTAGAATAGATAATGAAGATAATGATATAGAAGTAAGGGAAGAAAATAGTGAATATTTAGCTGACATAGATATTAATGAAGCTGATATTGTGCAGGCTATTAATGAAATTAAAAATGGAGCTGCAGCAGGGCCTGATGGTGTTCCTGCTATTTTGTTAAAGAAAGTTCATTCTATCGCAAAGCCACTTGCAATATTATTAAGACAAAGTGTAGATACAGGCATGATTTATGATGAGCACAAATTAGCATATATTCCCCCTACATTCAAAAGTGGATCAAGACTAGAGGCAAGTAATTATAGGCCTGCGAGTCTAACATCACATATAATGAAAGTGTATGAAAGGGTAATGAAGAAAATATTATGAAACATTTAATAAAAAATAATCTGTTTAATATAGGACAACATGGTTTTGTACCCGAAAAAAGTACACAAACCCAACTGTTAGTCCACTGTGAGAACATATACAAAAATATGAAAAGCGGAAATGAAACAGATGTGGTTTATCTAGACTTTGCAAAAGCTTTTGACAAGTAGACCATAATATATTAGCGAAGAAAATTAGAAAACATAATATAGTGGATAAAGTAGGAAGATGGTTAAAAGAATTTTTACACATCAGAAAACAGATAGTTATTGCAAACGATGAGAAATCGGATGAAGCTAAGGTAATTTCCGGTGTGCCACAAGGTACAGTGTTAGCTGCATTACTGTTTGTTATTATGATTGCAGACATAGACAGTAATGTTAAGGACTCGGTAGTGAGTAGTTTTGCCGATGACACAAGAATAAGTAGAGAAATTACTTGTGATGAAGATAGGAACGCGCTACAAAGAGACCTTAACAAAGTATATGATTGGGCAGAGGTAAATAGGATGGTATTTAACTCTGATAAATTTGAATCAATAAACTATGGAGACAGAGAAGGAAAGCTATATGCATATAGGGGACCTAATAATGAGACAATCACAAATAAGGAAGCAGTTAAAGACCTTGGTGTGATGATGAATAGGAACATGTTATGCAATGATCAAATAGCAATTCTATTGGCAAAATGTAAAGCAAAAATGGGAATGTTGTTACGGCACTTCAAAACAAGAAAAGCTGAACACATGATTATGCTTTATAAAACATATGTTCGTAGTCCACTTGAATATTGCAATATGATATGGTACCCACACTATCAAAAGGATATTGCACAAATAGAGAGTGTACAAAGGTCCTTTACAGCTAGAATAGAAGAAGTTAAGGACCTTGACTACTGGGAAAGACTACAATCCTTAAAATTATATAGTCTAGAAAGGAGAAGAGAACGCTACATGATAATTCAGACATGGAAACAGATAGAAGGAATAGCCGAAAACAACATGGAGCTAAAAATATTAGAAAGAGCAAGCAGAGGTAGATTAATAGTGACCAAAACTATACCAGGAAGAATAAGGAAAGCACACAGGACATTAATACACTACGCACCAGCATCGATGATGCAGCGTCTATTCAATGCGTTGCCAGCTCATCTGAGGAATATAACAGGAGTGAGTGTAGATGTGTTTAAGAATAAGTTCGACAAATATCTAAACTGCATCCCAGACCATCCAAGATTGGAAGATGCAAAATATACCGGAAGATGTACTAGCAACTCTCTGGTAGACATTAGAGGTGCCTCACACTGAGGGACCTGGGGCAACCCGAACAAGATGTAAGGTCTGTAAAGTAAGGTCTCTCTCTCTCTCTCTCTCTCTTTCATTTCGCGTTTACGTTCACCTTGATGCTTCAAGACTTTTTTTTATTTATAGGCTCACTCCCTCTTTCTCTCATTCACCTTCTTTGTAATTATGTCTATAACTGTAATCATGATTAAAAAGTAACATTTTAGTAGGATTCCATCAATCCAGAAAATATACAGCGGTTATAACATAATTAATAATAATAATTATTATTACTATTTTCATTGTGTTCAGATATTAAAATGTAGCGAATACCCACTCCAAAAAAAAGTTCTCGAGAGGAGATCGGTCTGGCCAGGAAGAACTCATCCTTTATCCGTGACAACTGGGGTATTAGGTATTTTTGGAAATGATACCCCATGTATTCGGTAGCCAATCAAAACCACCTTTTCCCTCCCTGGTCCATCTCACTGGCTGAGATTTTTATGTGTGTTTTAGAGATAATAGATAGTCCCAGGCTGACTATGAGCAGAGTTTGAGTTTGACTACTTTTGGAATAGTACGTCTTGAGTGGTGAGACTGAAAGGACGCATTATGGAACCGAAACCTTCACGGCGATTGAGAGGTGAGATGAACTGCTTTATTCAAAGTTTTATTTTTCGTTATAAAGACTGCAGTTATGTATGGGTAGTACTAATATATTTCTAATTATGTTTTTAATCATGCATATCTATGGATTTGTCTCTCCATTATTATTATTATTATTATTGAAAGATATTGCTGCATCAGCTGCAGTTAACTTGTAAATAGTATATTTACAAGCCAAATGCCCCTGTAATAAATAAATTTGAAAGCAATAATATCCCTGAAATTGACTCCTCCTGATGAATCATGTCGGTGCAATACTCGCCAGTTGCAATAGCATTGGAAATCAGTTATTAGAAAAATAGAGAAGACTATTTACAAGTTAAATGCAGCTGATGCAACAAATTCTTTCAATAACTTGTTTGAAAGAGGGTCCCTTTCCAATATATTATTATTATTAAATAGATAGCCCAGCAGGAGAAGGGCAGTAACATTGTTTCTCGATGACTGAAAAAAATCGCTCATACATAACTTGTCGCCTCTGTCCTGTGTCGGTCATATCTTGTAGGTCTTCTGTGATGATATGCCCCAGATACAGGAATTATGGGCGAATTCCCGATGATGATTCCCGAGGAATCATCTCGGGAGCAGCGACATGTACTGATTCCCGGTTTCCTTGTATATTAAGTCTTATTTACTCCCTATATCTACGAAAACTACCGATTAGTTGTTGGAGACCTTCTGTATGCATGTATGTACTATAACACTGCTTCCGTGCCTTTCATTGTTTTATTTAGTAGTGGTTCATGCATTGGCTAATTTGCCTTATTGAGATTTACATATATTTTTTAAAAAGATTAACTTTCGTGTGATCCTCTTCAGTAATTCGTCTGCTTTGTTAGTGTTACCATAATAGTTTTAGCATAAATTATCAGAAATAACTTATTTTTCAACAAAATTCATTATAAATTGCATAAAATTAATATTAATGAATATTATTTTTATTTATCTTTTATTAAATAAAGTAAACATTTTACTTGTCTTAAATTTTTTTAAAATGACATTAGTTCTTTTGTAAAAATTACCAGCTGACAAAACATTACAGACGAATTTTTCGAAGGGAAACGGACTTAAAATAAAAGAAAGACGTCAGTAAGATAAAGCCGGTAAATGTTACTGATATTTATTTTTTCATTGTGATACTACCTCTTCGTGGCATTTCAACGTTAGTCTAGCTTAGCGCGAATGCCTTTAGACATGCATTATCTTACAGCTAAAGCGTTCTTTACATGCTTTCTAAAAGTTGCCAATGGTCATGTGTAATTATTCTTTAGGTAATTTCTGTAATTGCACCTGACTAGTCTTCATACATTATTAGTCAATAATCATTTCATGATTAATATCATATTGGAAAAAAGACAAATTTCATACATCACTCTTAGAATATTAGACCATATCTTATGTATTTGAAAGACATTACCTGTTACTATTTATTTCATTACTTCACTTAAAGCTCTGAAATTATCTCGTTCTGTTTCCCGTGTGTCTCGTAGAATTAATAAACCGCGTTTTTATACATTTTGGTTTAAATTCAATTCAAAATTTCTATATTTTCATTCTAACGATTCCTGGTTTGTTGTATTTACCTATTAGCTCTGATTTCCATTTCGAAGGCTGTCTGTACTTTGCTTTATAAGACTCAACAAAAGTTTCTAAAGTCTATCTTTTTTTTTTTTTTAGTGAAATCTAACTTGTTAGTGACGATTACTATCGAATTTCTACTCTAATTTTAAGAGATATCCCTCCATTATCTGATTAATGATCCTTCAATGTAGTATTGTCTTTTGCTTTCGTCATTTCGTCAACGTTTACCGTTCGTCTGTCCTATTAGCCTTTACCAAACGCCAATGGCAGGATACCTTCAAGATTTCTTAATTTGTTTTTGAAACACGCATTCATCACTACTTATTATTATTAATTATCAGTTCAATTAATTTTTTATTATAATTATTCTTGTAAGAATTAATAAAAATATTTCTATACAAAAAATATTTAAACTAAAACAATAGTTATTTCTTGCAAATAGCCTGGGTTATAATAGTTGCTAAATAATACTTTTATTTATATTTAATCTAGCGAAATATAGGTACCTATAAAATAATGAAACATCTCTGGAACCGAAGGAAATACACATTTATAGTTAATCCATTTCTAATAGTATTTCAGTAAAATGTCTAATATTTTACACAAAATCGAAGGTTAGATCGCTGGTGTAAACAAATAGAGCTGTCAGTTAGTATTTAGAGTGTGTTTGTGTGTGTATTAGTTTATAGTTACTTTAGCTGTCGAAAGATGTCCATACCAGACTTGGTAAAGCAGGTTTTACCTGAGGACCTTGAGCCTGAAATTAAATGCGAAATTATTAGGAAAATGTTAAATGGTCAACATAGCTAAGTATGCTTATTTTAGATATGAACAATATTTTAAGACAGAAATGGAATTTGTTGATCATTGTGGTGAAACTAAGCTGAATTTTAGGCCCACATTCGGTACGATTTCATTCAACCTTAAGCCCTCCTGCACTAGCTTTGAATGAGACCAAGTTACAGTGCTGAGGAGTTTAGTAACTTACTTAAAGCCAAGAAACCTTACATTTTATTCAACAAAAGTGCAGTTAAGAAACAATCAACTGTATTTCCTGCACCAATTCTTTTTAGGTGATGCCACACGGGTTCCAAAAGACGCATTTAAAGGTTTAACACATATAATTAATATTTAAAGAACAGAACAATTATTCAAATTACGTTAAGAAGCAAGAAAACTAACACATTACTGCAAAAATTAACAAAACGTTACGTTACTTCGACAGAAATTAAAACATAAATGGCAAACAGGATCTCAGAATATCCTTCTGAAGAAGTTACTGCAATGGCGACGACGATTCACGAGGTGATGTGGCTGGATTCTACATAAATATCTTCTTTTACTTGCCTTCGTGGAGTCAGATGCTAGAATCAAGGAGCTTCACCTTTCCACCCTATAAGAAAACTCGGGAGGAGTATATTGCATAACACAGTGTCATATATACAAAATTACAGGGTTACGTAACAAACATCAATTTAAAAACAAACATCAAGTGCTTTAATTGTAACCCAACATACAAAAAAAAGGGGTTTCGTCCAGAAGGCAAGCATAAATTACTGGCATGTGCCCTTACAATAAGAAAATAATATATACATATTCTCCACAGGAAGAAGTTTGACAACACTGTAATTATACGTCATCTAATAATATAGAGATGGACAAAATATGTAAAAAAAAGTGGTTATTACTTTGAATATCAATGTACTAATTTATACCAACTCATTGCTATATTTAATATAATAAAACTACTTCTGTGGAGCAAAATAATCATATATCAACGTATTTTCATAGAAACTGTGGGAAATTTTATTCAA